>NC_142377.1:8898750-9272500 GCF_059441005.1 Hippichthys cyanospilos | reverse complement strand
ATGCAGATTTTTGTTCCACTTCTCCACCTTTGAAACTCTAAAAGATGAGTACATGCATACAGCCCATAGTTATGTGCATGCTGACTCTGACATAGATGGCATGAAAATGTCTCACTTTGCTTACTTAACAACCACGTTGCTTACAAGGAATTATTTATTATGGAGACCGTGGGCAGTGTTTGCTATTATATTCTTGCGATTACTCACGTGGCGCCTGTGTTCTACACAAATGTACAGTACACACTGGTTCAATTGTACCTAGTGTAGTATTTTCACAGTAATGTAAGCGGTATATGACTTATTGCCAACATTTGTAATCATTTGCATTTTCGTTTTGAAGCACCGTGATACTGTGGAGGCAAATATGTCTGCATATGCAGTTAAAGCTCGAGATAAGCGGGATGCATTTTCCCCGCTGCAAGATAAGCAAATAATATACACACTGCACCATGGGAATAAGTCCTATTGCATTTGGTCTTAGAAAAAGCAGCCAGGTTCGAGAATCAGTCGTGAAAAGTAAAAGAGGCAAAATGAAAAGAAAGTGAATACATGAAGAGTCATTCGTTGTTGTCATTTGGTGTTCTAAGTCTTTGTGGTTTTGGTAACTTTCGTGCAGCCTTTACAGACGATGTCACATTTCAAGGGCCGAAATGGAGGACGGAGCCGGTTGACCTCATTTTGCCCATCAGCTCCCCCAACCAGAAAGCCACCATTATGTGTGAAGCAGAAGGGAGCCCTATTCCACAGTACAGGTAAACGACCTAGAGCGAATTTACGGGCCCGTTTACACAATGATGCTTGCGGAGAAAAATGAAAAAATACTCTATCGAAAGTCATTTTTGTTTAGAAGGTGACGGTGTTTCGGGGGCTTAACCCTTGTGCAGTAGTTTGACCATTTTTGGGTCATAGCTCTAGCCAAGGGATGGCACAATCCTGGTGGTGTGATAACTAAGTGATCGTGCCATGATGAAATTTGACATGTTGTCACCATCTGGGTAAAATTTCACCTTTCAATGCTTTCCCTTTGATGTGAAAATCCCTCAAAGGATCGGAAAAAATACTGCACAAGTGTTAAAAATGAAAACATTGGAAACCAGCCTACAGAGTGGAAAAGTTGAACACACTCCGCTATGGGCACAGCCGAAACGCAAAACTCGGCTTAGACCTGCTCATATATATATATATATATATATATATATATATATATATATATATATATATATATATATGAATCATTGTCCATCTACAGTACTCAATGACATGTTTAGCATGATGGCTGTTCGCTGAGGTGAACAGAGTAAGAATTTCACTGTGTAATAAAAAAATTAAAACAAATCTTTATAATTTACAATGTATGTGTTACATGACAAACAAGATCCATAGATTTGCAGAATTTGATTGGCAGGACTCCCAGTCACTGCTGTTTTGTGTTTTGTTTAAAGTCTCTATATTTTAACCAAATATGTGTTTTTTTTCAAGTGATTACAGTATTTGCCTAACCTTGACTAGATTTGATCAAAAATGCAGAGGCTGCCATCTCTGAAATGAGACAAGGCTAATGCTATTTATTGTAATTCTCCAAATATAAGACACGGCTGTGTATAGAACGCACCCCTAATTTGGGGGTTGAAATCTTTTATTTTCTATGTTAGCGTTTTTAAGACTAACTCTCATCTTCCCAAACCCTTCAACTGAGTGGAGACAGAGATCCTTAAAAATAGATCAATCTCGGGAACTGCAACATTATCCACACCGGCTAATCAATTTGCCGAAAACTTCCAAACAGATTGAGGTCGAAGACTGTGGTGGTTTGGTTTTGTAATCAACATGACCTAAGAAAAGGGCTCGTTAGTCGACTTTGAAGCTCATGTTCGGTAGTATACTGCAAGCTATTTCCTGCTTTGGGATTCTGCCGAAAAAGATGCCGTGGCGATGTTGTGGTAGATTGTGTTTCGGTGCTTGGTCAGCACCACGTAGATGCACAGCTAGCAGGAGAGCGGGTGCAGTAACCTTGCGAGTGACATTACTTGAAACCTAAACGTATCGCAAGAAATGTGCTGTGAAAAAAAAACAAAAAAAAAAAAAAACAGGACCATGATACTTTTGGAAAATTTTGTTACACTCCACCTATCAAAGCACTGTAGTATATGCACATTTTATTGAAATTATTAGTATTTTTTATGGTTTGAAAAATGGCCTGGGAAATGATCACAGGTTACCATTATTTTTCATTCTTACCATATTTTTCAGACAATACAACACACCCGGTAATAAACTGCACCGGGTTATAAGACGCAAACAGGTACAGCAAATAAAATAAACTTGATTGAGAAAAATGATATTTTTATTTGATTTATTGAACATATAAACAGAAAACAAAGGGGAACAAAAACAAATAAAAATAGAACGAAATGAAAAAAAAGCATCAACGACGGATAAAGTATTTTAATTGTTCAAAGGAGTAGGAAGAAGTTGAAGACTTTGTCAGTTCCTACCCCTTGTTTTCGCTATAGTATTACATGGCATTGAAATAGTAGGTACATTATATACTGTAAAATAAAATAATGTCATACAGTAAATAAACCAAGCAGAAATACACCTTTGAATTCTCCATTTCCTACAGAATATCATAGGCGATTCATGTATTTAATTAACTGCTTTCAGAACCTTTCTTTGAACATAGTACTGTATGTTTCACATTCTTTCAGATCGATTCCATAATTATTCCATAAATGAACACCCGAGACTTCAATTCTAAATTTAGCCCCATCAAGATTGTATTTTTGATAACGTGTACCCTAATCGTTTGTAGACAGATGTTCAGTAAAGTACCATATTTTTCAGACCATAATAAGAAAATAAACAAGATCGGAATAAAAGATGACAACTTGAAAATACAATAATTAAACTGTATTTAACTATAAGCTCTAAATCAGTTTGAAGAAAAAAAATATCTTGTCTAAAAGCCAAAACAGGATATGCCCAATATGGATGTACCATTTCAGTAAGTGAAGGGATTAGGCGCACAAAAAAATACTAACTACCCTGCACCCACACACAAACATTTTAGCTTAATCGTACTGTATAATCAAAAACTTCATGCTTGTTACATTGTTCGCTGCCAGTTAAAAAAAAAAAAAAAAAGACTATAGCTCTGCTTACCTTTGGCTTTGAGCTAGTGCTTCAGCTGCCACTTCAAAATTGTCTTTTTTTTTTTTTGCTATTGAAGTTCAGCTAACCAAGTTGAAGTACTGTGGAGGAAAAGGGTTATTATTTTAATAAGCTGTCTTATAATAGTGCAGCAGCAGTGCAGAATATCTCACTCAGACATTTTCAGAAAGAAACAGTTAAATCGAGATTTAATTGGTTGCTAAATTTCACACTTGATGGGTCGGCAGACACTCCAGAGACATACTCCAACGTGTTGTATGCAAGATATTAAAGAGTTTATTTCTACGAGAGTGGTTCTCAGCTTTTTTTCAACCGAGTACGCCCTGTCGAAAAATCAGCATTCATATCAAACTTCACAAGATGAACGCATACCCTCTAAACACTTGGGTTAAAAATAACCAAAGGATGTGTCTAACAAGAACTGACCCAAAATTTGGGCCAAATTGACCCAACTTTCTGGGTTGTTTCATTTAAAACAATCCTGCAAAGTTTGTCAAAAAGGTCAGACATTTTTTGATTCAATTTGACCCAACTCTCTGGGTTATATCGATCAATAGCTAGCTAGCTAGCTCATTAGCTTGATATATATATAGCTTGATAATTAGCTAGCTAGCTAGCTAGATAGCTAGCTAGATAGATAGATAGATAGATAGATAGATAGATAGATAGATAGATAGATAGATAGATAGATAGATAGATAGATAGATAGAGAATATTACTGGTGACTAGTAATTTACAATAAAGAAATTATGAATGAGTTACTTCATGTTCCAATCTATTTGTTCTTAATTTGAAAAGACAGTTATCACAAGAATTGCATTTACGTACCCCCATGTGACACAATTTGTTCGATAATATCCCATCGCTACAGTAATCTATTACATCATCTATTACTATCATTTTTTTAGCCAACACTGGGTTTCAAAACTATTGTTGGAAAATGTCAGGTCAGAATCCAAAGCTACTAAGGTTTCTAGAAATATCGAAAGAGTGAGTATACAGTAATTGCTCTAGGAAATATTGTCGCTATTACAAAATGTGACAGTGTAAGCTACAAATAATGTTTGATTGGATGTCAGATAAATTTGGACATTATATTTCGTTGAAAGATGTTGCGTTAAGGTTTACAAGAATTATCACTCTATCACAATCCAAGCTCCTTCTTCGCAAGTGCAAAGGCGAGGAGCCCTGACAGAGTCTCTTTTGATAAATAGTCCAGCGAAGCCGCGCGGCACACTGCGGGGCTGCGAGCCGGGCTTTATGAATACACCTGTCACTGTGTTTACTGGGAATCTGCTGTAACACAAGATCAAGGACACAGCAGTGATTGGGAACCAAAAAAAAAAAAAAAAAACTGGATGGTCCGCTATCATGGAATGCGACTTCAAGCAGATTAATGACTTTGGCTGTGTTTATGGCTCTGCACCAGGCATAATTAGAAGTGAGGGTGTGTAAAGATGAAGATGTTTGTTCGGAATCCAGTCACAGCACTTGGGCAGAAGACAGAAACTCAAATTATATAACCCCTTGAGAGACCGCATATGCGCAAAATTAGCTTATGTTTGCCGATATGACTATTTGCCTGGACTTGAGTAAGTGGCTAGCACATTAGATGTTCGCAATCACGAGATTATTGAAGTTTTGTTTAGGTTGACCAGATGTCACGGCTTAACGGGGGACAAACCGGGTTCCAGCCTTGTCTCCTGACAGATTTTGCAACGCCTTTTGTTTTGTCTCACTTTTACGAAGTTGCGCCTGGATTTCACCTTTTTTGTTCAGTCAGGAAGGTAATTGGGTGATGTGTACTGTATGTCAGTCACACAGTTGTCATATCAATTCCTATGATAAACTAATTAACATAGGTGGGCAATTTACATTTTTTTGCCGGTCCGTCATTCATCAGAGCCCCGCCCCCTTCCCGTCATCACTGAATCATTTTATATTCTTGCCACTCACCGCCGTAATAAAGTAATCGTTTCTCTCCTCGTTCCATAAGTGAGGCTCTTTGTTCGGTCTGAATTTGGGCCCGTTTGTTTATCCCGCGAAGGAGAACTTAATGTATTCAATTAAGCTCCTTAGTAGCGGTGACTTTTTTTGTTTACCTCTTTTGCTCTGGTGCATAACAGTATTGTGTAGCGTATTTTAAGTACTTTCGTATTGAAAATAACTAATTGTTTGTAGTTGGAGCATGCTCAGAAGACCAACTTATGTTTCAGTAACCCAGGCAGTAACCCAAACGTGTTTGCATTACCACATATGGGGGTTAGAAAAGCGGTAACATAAGAATATAATTCGGTATATGAGCCTGTACGGGTAATTGTGCGCATTTACATTGCATTTAAAACCCGAATATTGCCAATATTGAGAAGACCAACTGTCAACGAATTGCACAATTCCATTTAGTGCCAGTTCATTCCATGCTCTGCTGTTTATGGCCTTACATTAACCGTATTTTCCGCACCGTATGGTGTGGTGTATTAATATGTATAGTCTCGATTATAGGGTCTATTTTGATACCAAAGTAAGGAATCGAAATCAATCTTTCATATGATACCAACAATATTTACATAGACATAGCACACAATATTCTGTCGGCCTTGAACGATGAGTGAAAATGGTAAATATGGTGGCCCTCTCGAGGTTTCCTTTTCCAATAACGATTGTCACTGAAAGAGTTAAAATGGTGCATGCTCAAACATACGGTAAAAAGAAACCAAATGTAAGTTCTCTGAATGATTTATTGCTTCCTGTATGTTTATCGTACAAAATACATGATGTTCTATGACCAGTTTATAATTCAAGAATTATTATCGGAAAATAGTTATCGGAAAAGGAAACCTCGAGAGGGCCACCATATTTACCATTCATATTCCGTCCCCGTGTCAAAGGGAAACTGTCCAAAAGTCAGTCAAGTTGAACTCCTACGAAAAAAAAAAAATCCAGATTTTTTGGCTCAATGCACACACAATAAGAATTGTGCGTGTACCATATATTTTTGATCAAATGAAAACCTTTTATTTGCGCGATATGATACTGAAAATACGGTATCTTAAAACATGTTTCCTAGTTTTCATAGCACAGCAATGATAATCTCAAATATAAATGAAGATCCTAAGGAGCAATTTTGAATTAACGATCTGTGTGTGGAAGTGCACGATTTATGGCATGAGCAGTCTCTGAGGGTATCTGGCCTAAAGGAAAGCCAGATGAGGCAGCTTTATAGTACAGTCCCCAGTCTATTTGATGAGACTTCATGCAAAATGTATGTGAAACCCAAGGTTATGGAGAGGTCACTCTTCAGAATCGGGTCTGGCTGTGTGTATGACACAGCTCAAAGAAAATAGGACTGTTGGACTTATTGTATTCTCCTCTCGCACAGAAGCTGTATTTACATTTGAGTTTTATGCTCTTTTACGTTGAACATGTACAAGAGAAAAGCTAATTGGTTTTCCCGTGTTTGAGTGATTTAATCCGAGGTTTCAGCACAAAATATGGAATCTAATTAAACACGTATAAATGTCAAAATGTGTTTTACTTTAATGTCATCTTTGTGGACAGATATTTTTAGAACTGTAACTTTGCTATGACAAGAGGGCTTTTAAAAGTAATATCGTCACTGGATTATACAAAAATCGGGCAGATGACGGGCCTGCCACAGACTTTTGGATGAATCGTGCAGTCATCAAGATGAAAGACAGATGTGTCTTTTGTAGTCGGTCAGGCAGGAAACTCGGCGAACGTTGACGGGGTTTAAGTCAGCGTGAAGCATCGTTCTAACTGCCTGTTAGTTTGCCTGGGAGAATGAAATAAAATGGATTCTTTTTATTCTAAATGGCAGTTGAACAATTGTGACGTGATGCCTCGGCAAATATGAATATTCACACATCAAAGAGTCATATTTTAGCAGCAAAACTGCAGTTTTCTATTCAGATCTTAAAAAAAAAAAGAAATGCAATTATTCCAAAGACCACCAAAGACAGCATTTTTGTTCTTTTAATATTGTATTATCAATGCCCTTCTGGGATCTTTGTTCAGAGGATGCCGGTGTAAATTTGTGATGTTTTCTGTGATTTTTTTTTTCTTTTACTTGTGAAGCCCTTTGAGAACCTGTGGTTATTAAGGGATATACAAATAAATTTGACTTGACTTGATCAAAGAATGTAAGCCATTTTCAACACCAAGGACTGGATAATAATTTAGAAAAAAGGTATGGACTGTGAAAGATGTCCATACTGCCAAACAGATGCAAGGGTGTGTATATATATATATATATATATATATATATATATATATATATATATATATATATATATATATATATATATATATATATATACTGTATATATATATATATATACATTGTTGTTGTTGTTTTTTAAGTAAGGGAAATGTATTCCAAAAACACTTTACACAAGTTATGAAACGTACGTATGTATTCCAAATGCCAAGATGCTCTGAATTGTACCCCAACTTGTCTGTTAACTGTGGGCAGAGCAAGATATTGATCGTTGTGATAAATACTGAGTGTGCATCTCCCGGGGACTCAGCTACTGATTGTGTTTGCGTTTTTTTTCAGATGGTCACTCAACGGAACACTCATTGATCTGGAGAATGACTACCGGCGTCACATGTCTGGGGGCAGCCTGATCATTAGCAACCTGGACAAGGACCAAGACTCTGGGATCTACCAGTGTAAAGCTTTCAACACAAGGGGCTCCATCTTAAGCCGCAAGGCGAGCGTCCAATTTGCATGTGAGTACGGAAATCTCTGGCAGGACTCTTGACGCACTTCATCTGGGTATCTCTTGCAGGTCGACCTGACGTGCATGTAATAGGCTTGTGGTCTACTTTAATTTACTATTTAGTTTGCCCGGGAATAGATTTTCGAGCGCCTGATGGTAATGGAATGAAATGGCAGATGCAACAAACACTGCGGGAAAAGCAGCTTCTGAACTCCATTGATTGTAATTAGTGCTACCAGATCTGACAGCATGGGTGCTCAATCTAAAGTGACACTTAGTTCGCCAAGTAATAAGAAAGACACTGTGATCCATACTTTCAAGGAGACCATCTCAAGTCATGCATTTGTTGATTATCTCACATTCAGTCCCATCTTTCGGTGTATTCTAGAGGGCACGTCTTAATGATAAGCTCTTTATTTTATCCCTTGTGCAGTATTTTGTCCAATCTTTTGATCTGTACAACAAAGGCATTTTACATCAAACGAAAAGCTAGGCAGCTGAAATTTCACCCAGATGGTGACAACATGTCAAAGAGCACTTAGTTATCACATTACCTGGAGTGTGCCATCCTTTAGCTAAAATACTCTGAGAATGATGTGGAATAAAATGACTGCACTATTATTTTACCAATTATGTGAATTCAATGTTTTTTTTTTATGATATCATTTAGGAATCAATGGGAAAAAAACATTAGGGAGCTGACATTTCTAGCAGATGATTAAAACATGTTAAATTTCAAAATGCAACAAATCTGACATTTCTATGTGATTGCAGCATGATGTGCGAGATTTTGTGCATGAATAGTCATTGTCCAAATTTTGGATCATACAAAGCCAATATATTTACAATTTTTGAGATGCATTTTAATAAGATTTATTACGTTGATTTTTCTGCGATTTTTGCCATATTCCAAACTAAGTCAGCAAACAGAAAATTCTTTGTTGACTTGTGTTTCATGTCAAGACAGTAGGTGGCAGTAGAGACCAGCTATGTCTTTATCACGTCAAAGACTACAAAGACAAACCATACCATGTTTCAATTTTTTGTGGGTGTTAATAAATGTCACCTACGTATGTATGGATAGAATAGAGGTCTCTGAACGATTTGAGTGGTTGAAGGAAAACAAATATTCCTAAATAAATTTATCACGCCTTTTAAAGTATTTCCAAAATTAAGGAAAAAGTACAATGTGTATAGTTTGCAAAGTGTGTGTGCAAGGGTTAAATAAGGCGTTCAGAAAGTGAAGTCATCCTCATCCTGATAAGCATCACAAAGTAACCTCTCCTCTTGATCAAGATCTCTGACTATTGATTATGTCCCAAGGATGATGACCCTTTAACTTCCTCTCACGAGCGCACCTGCCATTATCCACATGGTCCTGTGATGAATCGTATACAATATGCGTGGGCTGGATGAAAAGGAATGCTGCTTGACATTTATTGTCAGCCAAATGTACAGACGGGGAGGTGACAGAGATCACCGTGGCTGATGCAGTTTTTCAATGTAATGAGGACATTGTCCTCATGTAGGAATGTTGTGGCTCCTCTCTACCGTGCCCTTTTGAAAGTCTCAAAACCCAGCAAACATTACCGTAATATTTGGACTATGAGCAGGATTTTTTTCTCATGATTTGAGCCCTGTGTCTTTTTTTTTTTTTTTGATAGGCACCAGGAGACAGTCCACCCGTAAATCAAATGTATCTATTCAAGATGTCAACCTATGGAACAACTAATAATTAGAAATGAAAAAACTGTACATTCAATGGCTGTATTCAAATAGAGTTTTAAAATGATAGTTTAGATATAAAAATTATGTATAAAATGATAAAGATCATTCATATAGGTTGGTATGTATATATATATATATATATATATATATATATATATATATATATATATATATATATATATATATATATATATATATATATATATGAAATTAAACAAAGAGAGGCAGAAGATGACAGTCGAAGTATTGATTTTGAGTTTGAACTGACATTTAACTCTGCAATATTCTGCTGTATTCAGTCGGTGTTAGGTTGAAAATATACATCCATCCATTTTCTATTAATATTTTGGTGCTAAACATGCAGGTATGTTCAATCTGCTGAAGGAAGGATTTTTCTGTTAGCCAGCAATTAAAAAAAAGTATTTCAATAAAAATAAAAAATGTCCAAAATTTCAATATACCTTTAGATGTTGATATTTTATTATAAACCTTTCAATTCTAAACACTTCCAATCTCCTTTGAATTTAAATGATCCAAGACTAAATCAACAAATGTGTCGCCTATTTTGCATTTAGAGGAGTACTACATCAGATGTCTTTTTGGTGAAAAATGTGAAAGTCCGCGATGAAAAATGCTCAACAGCATGAGGCTTGTGTTATTTGTGATTGACTCATCCAATGTTCTGCCTTGTTTGTGTTCAGATCATTTTGGCTGCTGAGTCAAGTTAATAGCTGTCACAAACAATTCTTGAATATTCTGCTTAACACTGGAGTGCTGGATGGCTCCTGCATGTACGATTGCTTTTGTTTGTTTTTTTCCGTCTTTGAGGAAAAGAGATTCTTCAAGGAATCACTGCAACTACTGCGAGGTTAGCCTCAAGCAGATACAGTGTGTCATCAGTTCACTCAAGTGAAGACCTACAGCATATTTTTTCCTGTTCTGAAGCCCCAGGAAATGGTCGGTCTGTTATAAAACAACTCTACTCTTTTTTGACAGGTTTATGCTTAATGAAATTGTTAGAAGTTTTTCAATTAACAGTTCTAGGGGAAAAATAATATTTACAGCGGAGAGGCATTCACATTTTTTTTTTGTATTTAGTTACTTTTTATATTGTTAGCATTTTACTTCAATTATGGAGTTGCTTTTGCTAAACTCGGTAAAAAATAAGACAAAAGAAAGCCTTATTAATGGGATTATAAAGTGAACTGTCGATTTGGGCAAATTAAGGGATTTTAATTACTGTATATAGCCCGAAGAGTATATAAAAAATAATAAATGACTCACGGCTAAAGATATTCTAATCCTTTTCTAAGCCCTTTAAATATAAGATGTGCATGAAAATGTAACACTAACTAAAATTTCACCTACACTTGACTATATTTGAAATGTGTATACATTTTAGAAAAATACAAAAATCATGTTTTTTTTTCCTGATTATTTCAATTGATTTTAACAACAATAGGGCTGTGCCAATCCAATCAAATTGTCCAGTTATGGCCATTTAAACATAGGACAAAAATAATCAGTCAAAAATACCCGCAGTAACTGAAATCTGTGAAATAGCGAACGTTTTTTTGTTGTTGTTGAAAAGGTAAATACATAAAATCTATATGTATATTTTTGTCTGATCTGAAGAAAAATAGCAAGGTAAAGCTGCAAAAGATATGGTCATAAATGTAAACCCATGAAGTGGATGTTTTTGATTATTAAATAAATAAAGTTAAGTTTTTGGGGTAGGGTGAAACCGCAATATCCCAACCACGGTGCGTTAAGAAAATAATCAATGAAATCAGCGATAGAATAATCATCTCTAAAGTCATCCCATCGTGACAGCTCTCGAGCCAAATACTCTGGACGGAAAGAAAATAAAAAACGGATTTACCGCCAACGGAAGCCAAAATCTTCCTCGGTCTTTCAAGAAGAGGGCAGTATTTTGCAATTTTACAGGCCAAAAATGTCATATTCATGGTCCGTTTTCGCTATCAGCTGCGTGTGTGACTCTCACCGTTCCTCATAAATGAATATGTGATGAACTCATCACGACAGTCAGCCCAGATCACAAGGAAGTCACCTTTGTCTGGATTTGGAGTGGGCCATCTCCTCCTGTGACCCGGGTGTCCCGTCGTGACTTGGCACCGTTTGATTCCACCGCGGTCATCGGAGCGCCTCTCATTAATCTTACCCGTGCTCTGTCCCACTTCTCGCCATAATCTTCTCCCTCCTAATTTCCCTTATCGGTCACACTGACTTTCTTTTGTTTATGTTTGGAAGGCTCGCACCAGTCTGTTAGCCAGCGGGTGCAGGCAGATTAGAGAACGGACAGCGGCGGCGGCTTACCTCCATCACTCACAAAAGTCAGAGGTGCTTTATCATCGCAGGTTGGGCTTTTGTCTACCAGAAAGCGCTCGTTAATTTGAAAGGGATAAGTTGTGCTGCGAGTATGGATGGGGGAGCTCATGCTTTTAAGTGCAAGATTACACCACATTTAATAATGATGCTACTTATGGCTGCTGGCGGCGCAAACTCATTTGTCATGCATGCTCCCTGGTGTTTGTTCAGTCCGCGCGCTGCCTAATCTTCTCCTTGTGCAAAACACTAAACGTCATACAGCTATATCTCTCTCTTTCATCAGCACTCCAGATGCTTTGAAAGCATTACAGGCTGCCAGGAGATGTCCCAGGGCAGCCAATGATGTCCTATTAAAGTCCCATGGCTCAAAGTGTAACATCAAATACATGCCTCAGTGAATAAGCAGAAGCTGGGGACACGCACGTGATCCCCAGCAGATAGTCCGATACTGTTAGCGATTTCATATTTCGGAGCTGCAATCTAAATCTATTTTTACCCTATTTCCTCAGATCTGGATAACTTCAAAACGCAAACGGTGAGAAGTACCGTCAACGTCCGAGAAGGTCAAGGGGTGGTTCTCTTATGTGGACCACCGGCACATTCTGGAGGTAATTTTTTTTTCAACACACTTTTAGCATTTGTAATTTTCCCTATGGCTGCGTTAATCCATATACTGTAATTTTTTTTAACTACGTTTCTGCAGTCAGTCAGACAAAGTATTAGGATGGATGGAATGTGGGTTTTCATCAGTAATTGTAATTGTCACTCACCGGTAAAGGCATGGTGGGCTAGGGTGTGGAACCAAAGGCAAGGAGGGAGACATGAGGGGTGCGCCCAAAAATAAAAAAGATAATAAAAAGAAAACCAAAAAAAAACAGGCTCAAAGGGAGGACAACGAGGAACTGACATCAACTATGACGCAACATCGACAACAACACGGACTCAACAATAACTCAAAAAGAACTGAAAGGAAACAGGAAACTAAATACACTCAAATCTGACGAGACAACGAGGAGCATCTGGACAAGACACAATTGGAACAGGAAGCTGATTGGTCAGCACATGGGAAATAGACACTGACACGGGGGGATGAAAAACATGAACTTAAAAACATGAACAAAACCCCATAACTCAAAAGGACAACCGCACCAATAAAAGCCCAAAACAGAGGGAACAAAACATCCCAATACCAACCCACAGACAACAAATACCAACAGAACAAAGGACAAACAGCAAACCAGCAAAAATATGTAGCGGGGTAATGACAGCATGGGTGAAATAAAAGGATGGTCTGATGGACGATTACAATTTAGTTGGTGTTGAAAAGATGTCAAACTGATGATCATTGCTACTCGCTTACATTTCAACCACTAAATCTCAAGTACTTTTGCCAAAAAATGTGTCATTGCCTGACAAATGAAAAATCAAATGTGATCATAGTGATCTATGGCTTTCTGAGGAAATGAGGAACTGCTTTCACTTCAGAGCGAGCAAATAATGACAAAGGCGTTGATACACTGCCCAGTTAGCCTTCATTGACTGATTGCTTAATAGGTTAACATAATGCTAATTAGTCACCTATAACGTGACCAAAAACTTCATCTGAAGAAAATGTGCTTCAGTTGAATGGTGAAAAAAAAAAAAATCTGATTTTGCATTCACTTGTAATAGTTAATTTACTACTCAATCCAAGCCAGCACTGATTCACTCCATGCTCTAATATATATATATATATATATATATATATATATATATATATATATATATATATATATATATATATAGTATAGTATAAGTATTTTCTGTCATAAAATGCGTTCTGCATGATGCGATATGCCATCCGAAGAGAAAACAGTCCACTTTATTTGGGCTCAGTCACATTGCAGTTCCCAATGTCAATGTCATGCATGTCACTGCCCTTTTTCCCCTCATGTTCTAAATGGTCATACACCCATTCTCACAAACTTACTGACCTTGCAATTCCTGACTGTGCTTTTGTGTGTGTGTGTGTGTGTGTGCGTGTGTGCGTGTGTGTATCATGCTATTTGGCTGCTGTCTGTAGTTTTGTCTTCTGGAATAAGTTAACTGCAATAATTCACCCTATAAAAATAAACTGTTTACACCATTGTTTCAGAAAAAAGGCCAAAAAGTATTTTTTTAAATGACACGCCAAATAAAAATGCAGTTTTTTTTTTTTGTCACCCGTTCTCTGTGGGCACCCGAGCGCCGTGAACAATGGCTGCTGCCGAGTTTGTCTCTGGCTTCATACAGTAGCTTGCACATTGGAACACCAATTTCCCACACAAGAGAAGCGTTTGTAGAACGGCGCATTGTACAGCTGCTCTATGGGATAATGGGACAGAGGAGCCTGTGTGAAATACAGTTTGACAGCTTTCTTCTCTGACACAGGATTCTGCACAGTTGCCTGCTCTAACCAAAGCACTATTCTGGATTCTCACATTTTCAAAAATGAATGAAAAGCAAACTGTGGTAGCTCGCCGATGCTTTCTTTAATTGTCCGCGGCTTGCCGCTTCTAATTCGCATCTTGAATGAAGTGACGTGAGGGTAAACTTTATTTGACACCTGCGATGCCTCTATAGATGGTGCTCAGGGATTTTTAGTGGGCTGATACAATGTTGAATCAGGGACAATTTCAATTATTCGGCATCATTTATTGCACAGTGAAGAAGCCTAACGACAGTTGGTCAAATTGTTGTTCAGTTTCTGACCAGCGTAGATGAAACATGTTTCAGCTTAAGATATGTCTGACGGAAAAAGATGTGTGAATGCTGAAAGCAGTTGTTCTGCTTCTACTCCCACATAATAGATCTGATTCACACCACTTACATTTTGACATATTGCAAAACAACACAGCAATCAGTGTATTACTTTTCTTTGTCCACATACCTATTGCCTTCCCACAATTCAATATTTTACATAAAAATCATCTCCATTCGTTTTCATGGGGCCATTCTTTCTACTTTAACTTTCAACTTCAGTTTGATGCTTTTAGTCCCAACAAGTTTTAGAGCTTCCTTTTGTCAAAGTGTTGAACACATTTTAAAAACATATGCTGTATTTTCCGCACTATAAGGCACACCAGATTATCAAGCGCACCTTCAATGAATGGCCTAATTTAAAACTGTTTTCATATATAGGGCGCACCGCATTATAAGGCGCATAGAATCGAAGCTACAGTAGTGGCTGAAATTGTGTTATGCATCCATAAGATGGAGCTGCATTAAAGGGAATGTCAACAAAACAATCAAAGAAGTCAAACTTTATTTATAGACAATCAAATTAAGAATGAAGATGATTTGTGGAAAGTGCGATTAAAAATGGGGAAAAAATACCTCTTGATTGCATTAAAAGCCTGTCCAATGCCAAGATGAATCGATATACTTATGATTCAAATTATAACCTAAAATCTTAAAATGTATTGTTTTGTTGATTTAAAAACAGTTTCTGCATTTATTTTTAAAAATCCAGAAACTGTTATTTTGCGCCTGTCCCCATATAAATTGCTTCAAAATTGGAGTATATACAACATTTCAAAATTTCAAAGTGTTAGAAAAAAACAACTGTAAAAAACATATTTATAACTAAAATTCGGAAGTAAAAAATTGAAGAATTTACTTGTTTTCTTTTTACTCCCCCAAAAATGAAAACTCACAAATTATAACGCATTCTGTCAGCTTTTGAGAGAATTCAAGGCTTTAAGGTTCACCTTATGGTGCGGAAAATATCATAAATAAATACCTAGAATTCACTGTCTGGGTTAATTAAAAAAAAAAAAAATAGAAAACATAAGAATATGTCTGCGGTTGACTGAGTTCATTATAGTTCAAGTTTCCCACTAAAACATTGTCAACCGTTTAAATTACTGTGCATTTACTCATTTAGTGCACTAAACTCTTACAATCCGGGTTACTTGAAGAATTCACCAATCAAATCAAAGTCATAATTATGAAATATGAACTAAGTGACACCCGCTTAGCAACTTCAAGAGCGCATTGTGTGTTAAACTGCAACCACGTCGAAACATTCACTCCTCTCCAAAGCCTTTCTTTTGAGACTGAGCCTGAGATTGCATCAGGTGATTGACAGTTATTTGGGAGCAGTTTTGACTCATAACCTCTCACTTCAAAAGTGGTAGACTACACAGAATTTCTCTACCACGGTAAATCCGTTCAGGGTGTGTCTCTTCGAATTATATATTTATTCAGCATGGCAGCACTCTTTTCTTATGATTGAACTACCGCTTGTGAACAAGCATGACGGATACTACTTGTCTCTATCGCACCATCTATCTCTGGTTTTATCTGTCTGGCTCCATGGGCAAATCGCTCAGTGACCTTTGACTCAGAGCTCACGGATCACAAAAATGCGTCTTGATGAACGGCCATCCGGTTTGTTTTTCTACCATTACGTGGCTGCCTGTCACGGGGGTGCACGGCGGGTGTGAACGCCGGCGTGGTTGCGGAGGACCCAAAAGCAGGGGAGCGTCGGGACAGGGGGTTGATGAAATCCATGTTTATTAATACAACGAACGGGAACAAAAAGCGGGAAAAACAGGACGGCAAAAACTAAGGGCGCAGGCAAGCTGGAAAAACGGAAAACAAACACTACGGGCAGGCTGGCAGGAATACACGAAACTGATGGGCGAGACGAGACGGGACTACAAGACGACAATGACCTGACACGACAGAGACAATGATCCGACACGGGCTGTAACAGACACTAGGCTTAAATACATTCACAAACTAATCAAACTAACACATGGCAGCTGGGCAGGGACAACAGGCAAAGGGAGCAGATTGGAGGACACGAGGCGCAGGTAACAGACAGGTGGACTAAATCAAAACTAACGCAGGCAGACGCGACAGGGGCAGAAACCGGAACTATAAACGTAAACAGAAACAGAACCCCTCAAAATAAACCCACAACCCAACAAACTATGACAGAACCCCCCTCTCAAGGGACGGATCCCAGACGTCCCAAAACAAACCGACAAGCAACCAAAACCGAGGCAGGGCGGGCGGAAGGGGGACCGGAGGAGAGCACAGAAAAAAAAAAAAAACAAAAACAGTCCAAAAGCACCCCATGTGCCATACGGGGTACACCTGAGGCTGAAAGTCCGGAGGGCGACCCAGTCGCCAGTGCAGATGAGGCCAGCAGGGAGAGTCAGGCGGGCGACCCGGTCTCCAGAGCAGATGAGCCCGGCAGGGCGAGTCAGGCGGACGGGCCGGTCGCCAAACAAGAGGTGCCCTGCGGGGCGAGTCAGGGGAGCGACCCGGTCGCCAGACGAGAGGTGCCCGGCGAGGCGAATCAGGCGGGCGGCCAGGACGCCAGAGCAGATGTGCCCGGCGGGCCGAGTCAGGCGGGCGACCTGGGCGCCCGATGGCGAACAGCAAGCCACCCCAGGTAGGCTTGTATCCCGGTTGCCCCTGGAGATCGGCAGGCGGGAGCGTCGGCAGGGCGGCGTCAGGCGAGAGCGGGGGCGTCGGCTGGACACCGTCAGGCGGGAGCAGAGGCGTCGGCCGGACGCCGTCAGGCGGGAGCGCAAGCGTCGGCCGGACGCCGTCAAGCGGGAGCGGGAGCGTCGGGTGGACGCCGTCAGGCCGGTGCGGAGGCGTCGACTGAACACCGTCAGGCAGGTGCGGAGGCGTCGTCGGGGTGCCATCAGGGAACAGCCACTGGGTGCAGGCCACAGACACGAGTGAGAGCACAAGACTGACCTGGGACAGGGGCGACCACAGGGAACAGTCTGGCATCTCTGTCGTCTGCGGCAAGGGTGGCATGGCTGACAGCTCAGGCGACTGCGGCTGCCGCGCCGAGGCTGGCGGCTCAGGAGGCTGTGGCAGCGGCGCAGAGGCTGGCGGCTCAGGAGGCTGAGGCGCCGTGGCTGGTGGCTCAACAGGCTGAGGCTGCGGCGCCGTGGCTGGTGGCTCAGGAGGCTGAGGCAGCGGCGCAGAGGCTGGCGGCTCAGGAGGCTGAGGCGCCGTGGCTGGTGGCTCAACAGGCTGAGGCTGCGGCACCGTGGCTGGCAGCACTGGGAACGGCAGGCTGGACAGAGACAGCCACTGGGGGCCAATCAGAAACGGCGGGGATGCCAGGAGACTGACTTGGGATGACTGAGGCAGACGGGCGACTGGCTTTGGAGGCAGACGGGCGACTGGCTTTGGAGTCAGACGGGCGACTGGCTTTGGAGTCAGACGGGCGACTGGCTTTGGAGTCAGACGGGCGACTGGCTTTGGAGTCAGACGGGCGACTGGCTTTGGAGTCAGACGGGCGACTGGCTTTGGAGTCAGACGGGCGACTGGCTTTGGAGTCAGACGGGCGACTGGCTTGGGAGTCAGACGGGCGACTGGCTTGGGAGGCAGACGGGCGACTGGCTTGGGAGGCAGACGGGCGACTGGCTTGGGAGGCAGACGGGCGACTGGCTTGGGAGGCAGACGGGCGACTGGCTTGGGAGGCAGACGGGCGACTGGCTTGGGAGGCAGACGGGCAGGGTTCACAGAGCCTGGGGTCCGGCTCGCAGGGTGCACAGAGGCCGGGGTCCGGCTCGCAGGGTGCACAGAGGCCGGGGTCCGGCTCGCAGGGTGCACAGAGGCCGGGGTCCGGCTCGCAGGGTGCACAGAGGCCGGGGTCCGGCTCGCAGGGTGCACAGAGGCCGGGGTCCGGCTCGCAGGGGTCACAGAGGCCGGGGTCCGGCTCGCAGGGGTCACAGAGGCCGGGGTCCGGCTCGCAGGGGTCACAGAGGCCGGGGTCCGGCTCGCAGGGGTCACAGAGGCCGGGGTCCGGCTCGCAGGGGTCACAGAGGCCGGGGTCCGGCTCGCAGGGGTCACAGAGGCCGGGGTCCGGCTCGCAGGGGTCACAGAGGCCGGGGACCGGCTCGCAGGGGTCACAGAGGCCGGGGACCGGCTCGCAGGGGTCACAGAGGCCGGGGACCGGCTCGCAGGGTTCACAGAGGCCGGGGACCGGCTCGCAGGGTTCACAGAGGCCGGGGGCCGGCTCGCAGGGGTCACAGAGGCCGGGCGCCGGCTCGCAGGGTTCACAGAGGCCGGGGGCCGGCTCGCAGGGTTCGCAGAGGCCGGGGACCGGCTCGCAGGGTTCGCAGAGACCGGGGACCGGCTCGCAGGGTTCGCAGAGGCCGGGCGCCGGCTCGCTGGGACAGGGGCGGTCTGCCGCCTTGGCGCTGGGACAGGGGCGGTCTGCCGCCTTGGCGCTGGGACAGGGGCGGTCTGCCGCCTTGGCGCTGGGACAGGGGCGGTCTGCCGCCTTGGCGCAGGGACAGGGGCGGGTAGCCGCCTTGGCGCAGGGACAGGTAGCCGCCTTGGCGCAGGGACAGGTAGCCGCCTTGGCGCAGGGACAGGTAGCCGCCTTGGCGCAGGGACAGGTACGGGTAGCCGCCTTGGCGCTGGGACAGGGGCGGGTAGCCGCCTTGGCGCTGGGACAGGGGCGGGTGCCGCTTCAGCCCGCCGGCAGGAAGTTTGGGGAACAGAGACCGGTGGTACAGACGCGACAGGAGCTTGGGACAGGGTGCAAGAAGAGGGTGGTACAGGACAGGAGGAAGTAGGCAGGGCGCGGCAAGAGGGGGACACAGAGACAGGAGGGAACGGATCGGAAGGCTGAACAGATGGGTTCTGGTGGTCACTGGGGCGGTGGCCTTTTCGCGGGCCCCTCCACCGGCGGCCACGAAATGCCAACCGGGAGCCCACGAAAAGGTCACGGTCAAATAGGGGCTCTGAATCGGAGTCTTCGGACGAACTGTAAAAGGACTGGCCGGACTGATAGTCAAAATCTGAATCAAAATCATAATCAGAGGTGCACGGGCTCGAATACGGAATATGATAAAAAGTGTTGACGGAAGAGGGACGCGGGTAAACAAAATCAGGACCGGTACTGGAACGAAACGTGACGAAGGGAGGGCAATCCTCGATGTCGGAAAAATTAGACTCTAACGTGTAGTGAGGAGCGCGAGCAGGAGAGGAAGAGTGATCAGGTGGACGGACGGAAGGTGAACTACGCAAATCAGCGAAATCGGAACTACAAAAAACGTGCGGGGACAGAATCGTGTCGTAAGGGAGGTCGGAGGAACACGAGGGAAACGCGGAAGTGACGGACGCGGGGGACAGATCAGAAGCGGGGACAGGCGCGGACTCCGAGGGGAAAGACACGGAAGAAAAAACAAGAGGTCTTACACTGGGGGAACGGGGCTGGCCGGCGGGCTGAGAGCGGATGCGGACGGGGCGGCGGCGTCGTGTCCGCCGCCGCGGGCTTCCCGCTGGGTCCTGCGTTGGTCGGATCATTCTGTCACGGGGGTGCACGGCGGGTGTGAACGCCGGCGTGGTTGCGGAGGACCCAAAAGCAGGGGAGCGTCGGGACAGGGGGTTGATGAAATCCATGTTTATTAATACAACGAACGGGAACAAAAAGCGGGAAAAACAGGACGGCAAAAACTAAGGGCGCAGGCAAGCTGGAAAAACGGAAAACAAACACTACGGGCAGGCTGGCAGGAATACACGAAACTGATGGGCGAGACGAGACGGGACTACAAGACGACAATGACCTGACACGACAGAGACAATGATCCGACACGGGCTGTAACAGACACTAGGCTTAAATACATTCACAAACTAATCAAACTAACACATGGCAGCTGGGCAGGGACAACAGGCAAAGGGAGCAGATTGGAGGACACGAGGCGCAGGTAACAGACAGGTGGACTAAATCAAAACTAACGCAGGCAGACGCGACAGGGGCAGAAACCGGAACTATAAACGTAAACAGAAACAGAACCCCTCAAAATAAACCCACAACCCAACAAACTATGACAGCTGCCTATCCCTTCGGCAAAGATTCCAAAGGACATTTGTTAAGTGTCAGTGTTTTGTGCAAAGCAGCCAAGGGTTCTAATGACCAAGTACGGGCTATATTGGAGATTTTGCCGTTGTAATCCATCTGAAATTCATTTGGGTCTTTCATATGCATTTTCTGCCCAAATACTGTATGTGGTTTGCATTGTAACCCTTTGGCATCTGTCCTAACGCAGAATAATCACTTCTGCTGGAAAATTGGAAAACGTTAGAAGAAAAAGTTTTTTTCTTCTGAATTAAAGACGTTTTTTTTTTCTTCAAGAAAACATGGAGGTGGCAATGTGATTCAGCTGCTGCTTATTGCCGGGGCTGATCTATTTTAGTGGGAAGAAGAGCCGTGGGCAGCCCAAAATTTTAAAGCAACTATTTGGTTTCACCTTTAACAGAAAATTGTGATGTAGCCATTTTTCAAAATGACTTTGATATATGAGTAAGGTATGATTGCTTCTTCTTACCTTCTATTTTTCATAATATGGCCCTTGAATCAAAAGGTTTGGATCCTCCTTGCATTCTTAAGCCGCTATCCCACTAAGTCAGGGGTAGTGAACTCTGATTCCTCCAGAGCCATATCCTGCCTGATTTTGATGTGTCTCACATTCAAACATGCCTGATTGAAATGATCAGGATCATTATCAGTCTTCTCGCTGATGAGCTGATTATTTGAACCATGTGTGAAAGGCGAAGGAGACATTGAAAATAGGCGGGATATGGCTCTTGAGGAACCAGAGTTCCCTACCCCTCCACTAGGTGGTGAACGTTGCCGGGTGCCGGCAAAGGTAGCAGCGCTTTTGTTCTCGTCAGGGTTTGTTCGAGGTCAGAAACGTTTGGCAAACGTACTCCTCCGTTCAAAATTTCCTTGCGACAAAACAATATAACTGTCAGCGAATGATTGGAAACCCTTTGCCAAACGTTTGTTACCTGGAGGAGAACAAAAGAGCTGCTACGTTGGCCCAAACCCGTCAACATTTCCCTTCTGCGCTGGGACCGGATTGAATTGTAAGCAGGCTTAACCGTATGGTAGAAATGTGGGGTCATAAAACCTCCAAAAAAAGCAAGGCTCCATACAATTTAGGTAACGTTTTTTTCTGCTCTTCAGAACTGACATTTGCATGGATCTTCAATCAGTACCCCTACTTTGTCCAACAAGACAGCCGTCGCTTCATTTCGCAGGAGACTGGAAGTCTGTATATAGCCAAAGTGGAACCTTCGGATGTGGGCAATTACACTTGTGTGGTAAACAACACCGTCACAAAGCAGAAGGTGTTCAGCTCGCCGACACCGCTTGTCCTAAGAAGTGATGGTAAGTGGCATCATTTGCCTTCACTTTATTTATATATATATATATATATATATATATATATATATATATATATATATATATATGTGTTCTCTGAGCCTCTAGTCCTCTAGTGTCATTGCTCTTTCTTTGATCAAATGTGTGTTTTACGGTTGCAGTTCATTATTGATGTTTAAAAATTTCTCCCTATTGTAGGAGTAATGGGAGAATATGAACCCAAAATAGAAGTTCATTTCCCTGACTCGATTCCAGCTGCGAAGGAATCTCTTGTGAAACTGGAATGTTTTGCTCTGGGAAAGTAAGTCAGCATTATTGTGGCTCTGACATAAGCTCATGCATGCATGGATTAACACGAGTCAAAATGATTAAGGTTGCTAAAAAGTCACAGTATTCATTTTCATATTACTCAGATCTTTTTAGAGCTTTAGAAATTTGAAATGATCCTGGAAGCAAATAAGCACTTTTTGTCAAATCGGTTTGATGAGATAAAATTGTACAGTAAAAGATAAAAAGAACACTTTGTCCGCGTCAACAAATAGTTGTCCTGATAAGAACAAATGTTCCCATTTTTTGCAGCCCTGTCCCAGAAATAAGCTGGAGAAGAACAAGCGGCGTCCCTTTCCCAAGTAAAGTCAAAATGAAAAACTCCAACGCCGTCCTGGAAATACCAAACTTCCAGCAGGAAGATTCAGGGACCTATGAGTGCATTGCGGAAAATCGACGGGGCAAAAATGCAGCCCGAGGTCGTATTTCATTCCATGGTCAGTAAACATGCTGCTTCTTTTGGAAGACGCTTAATTCAACAACAGAAAATACCGCAGTCAGGGATCAGTTAATGACCAACCGCTGCTCACCTTTTTTGGCATTTGATCATATGACACAAGCTGAAAAACAACGTGGGGCCTTTTACGCCAGTGATTGGAAGCCTGATAAAAACACTCTAATATTTGACATGTTTACCAAGTTTTACAGCCATATTTTCCCCAGGAGAATTACAATGCTCACCTTTGACAATCCTACTGAAACTCAACCTATGCATTTGTGTCCACTGTTGTTCCCATTTTGTCTTAGCAAGACAGAAAAGTGAAATGCACCGCATCCAACATGAGACAAAATTGGAAAGGCCGGGATGTCTGTCTGTCTTCTGAAAACAGTATGACTAAGGAGCTAGCGCAAATGAATCAAACTATATAGACAGAAAACAAACATCCAGTACAATGGACACAAATTATTAGGCTGGGTCACAGAAGGACAATAAAATAAATTGCATCCCACCCAAACAAATGAGACATCATTGGGAAGGCCAGGATCTCCTCTATTGAGGACACTATGATTTATTAGTGTAGCTAAAAAGATATAAACATAAAAAAAAAAGTCTACAACCATGGATGAAAATTAATAGGTAGGCTTTGAGGATTCACTACCGCTATAGATATAAAAATACAGTGGACCCCTGTGTTACAGCGTCCCTGGCTTACATTTTTTTTCATGTTGCGATGTGAAATAATTTTTTTCGTCCCCTCTTTACGGTATTTTCCCCGCTTTGCGACAAAAAAAAACTGTCATGACCCGACCCTTGGCTGTGTTGTTTTGTCTCCATCTGCAGGCCTTTTTAGGTAATTGCACTTATTTTTTGTTGCCATCATTTTATGCATGTATATTATATTTGCGTAGCACTTACTATATTATTTTGGGACCAATTTTTAATATGTATGTACAATTTTGATGTTTTTACCTGGGGTTCTAAACGCAATAGCCATTTAACATAGGTTTGGATTGCCCACCATACGGTGAATTGGCCTTACGAGCCCAACCGTGGAACGGATTTATCTCGTAACACGGGGGCCCACTGTCATAAAATCTCTTCTTTTTTTAAACCATAACATTTAACTAGGAACTTTACATGTGTATCTTATAAACTGCCGCTGTAGTACAAAAAAAAAAAGACTTCAACACGTCTGCTTTTAGAGCTTTTTGATGTCAGACTAATCCAGTGCCTTGATACTGTAAACACATGTTTGTAAAGTTAATCCTCTCATTTATTTCAAGCTAAACCTCACTGGTTCCAGACAATGGCAGACACAGTTCTGTCCATCCACCAAAATCTGTTCTGGGAGTGCAAGGCTAACGGAAAGCCAAAACCATCATACAGCTGGCTGAGGAATGGAGAGCACCTGATCACAGAGGTAATTAAAATGGTTGGGATTTTCATGCCAATATGAAGTGGGTTCAATTCAGGGGGATAATTAAAGAAATGATGCCAAATTGCGATTTGATTAAAAAATACGCGCCTCATACAATATCTCATTTTACTTGACTTGCTGAAAGAAACTTGGAATGCTGGAACTCCATGATGGCTTAGTGCTATCCAAAAAGCGGCATGGCGAATGCCTTGTGGACTTCACCCAACCCTGAGTGCCATCAGCATTAAAAAAATATGGATGGTTAAAAGGACCTACAGTAGGTCAGTGCTTCCTAACCTGGGTTCGATCGAAACCCAGGGTTTTGATGAGCCGGTTTCAGAGGTTGGACAGAGGTCAGGCCACACAGTGTGTGGGTGTGTGCAAGTCCATAAAAGCGTTTTCATACTGCGTTTAGCAGTGAGAAATGTAGTTTTCCAATTACATAGGTTTGGTGAATATGAATAAGAAATTTGAGGGGTCTGATATCTCCAACAAGGTTAGGGACCACTGACCTAGATCATGGTATGCATTGTTTTTAAAACCCTCCACCTGTATAGAGCTTTGCTATCGGCTTTTTCTAACAATGAGGAGTTGTAACTACCGCCACCTGTGGTATGGAGGGGTATTGCGACTCAGGATCGCACAAAAGATAATTTAATAGTCAGTGTCGCTGTATATCCGTTGGGCGTAGTTTCCGACATGTTCCTACGGCAATGTGCCGACGGCCGGGCCGGCTCTACGTGGGTAACATTGGTCACTTTGGGCTGATGTCAGATTGGCGGATCTTGGCCTTTAGTCTGCGCCATCTGTCACTTTAACCTGAGCCCGCAATATCCACAACTTATTTTCCAACGTGCAGTTGTGTCCTAAAGTATAATGAGAATGCAGGGGAGCAGTTTTTGTGACTACTGTCTGTTCTCATGCTTTCCATTATGAACATACGTGGAATGCCACGGGGCTCCTTAGGCCTTTATTTCTCCTCTCCTGCTGTCTCCCTCCCTTCATGGTGCACAAGTAATTGCTTTTGTGCCTTCGGACATAAAAGGCTGCCATTGCAATGGATATGCGCAACTGTTTGTTTTTCCTCCGCAGGGCCGGATACAAATCGAAAACGGGGCTCTGTCCATAGCTGCGTTAAACCTGTCAGATTCTGGAATGTATCAGTGTGTGGCTGAAAACAAACATGGCATTATTTATTCCTCTGCCCAACTAATGGTGTTAGGTAAGATTGCCTCCTTACTTGAGCTTTTATGCTGCTTATTCGTCTGTGTGTTTGATCATCTTCTGAGATAAAAAGCAGCAGGCATCCGCATCTCTCCCCTGCAATCAGTCTGCCGACTCAGTTGACGCACTCTGCCAGCTAAACATGAATCCATACGAGTGTCTCATGTTCATCTCGCCCGTTTCATCGTATTGATTTGGAAACGGCAAGAAACACATGCATGTCGATGACGTAGTGATTGATTTACAGTCTTGGAGGACTTTCATCCGACTGACTACTGACTGTCTAGATCTCCCACGATAGATAGATAGATAGATAGATAGATAGATAATAGATAGATAGATAGATAGATAGATAGATAGATAGATAGATAGATAGATAGATAGATAGATAGATAGATAGATAGATAGATAGATAGATAGATGTCAGTGTTGTCTGTGCCATTTAGTTTTGGAAAATACAGTATAGCTCTCCAATGAAAGACAAGTCTATACGTATCACAATATACAGTTCAGTGAACAGTTGGGTTTAAATTCAAGCAGTCTAGAAAAAAAAGATTTTTAGTTCAAACAGTTTTGCGTTACACCATTTGTTATATTATGAAAAGATATATATATATATATATATATATATATATATATATATATATATATATATATATATATATATATATATATATATATGGGGTGGGGGCATCCACAAAAGTCTCTTTTTGATATGTGAGGGGCAGTTTGATTCAATGAACAATTCGATACAGTTCTTAGGAGAATTACCATTTGATTCAATATAGTATCACTCAGAATGAGAGGATATTATGAAACGACATTTTGATGTTGTCTTTTGAATACATTTGAATGAATTTGTCAGCAGTGTAAATGTTGCATTACTTTTCATGATCTATCCCTCGAATAAAATACTGTTGATATGTATCTTAATTTCAAAATGGAACAATTCTAAACTATTTTTCTTTAAATCAAAAATGGTTCAAACCATAACCCAGCATGTAGGTAGCATAAGTGTATAATTCAAATAGCTTTTTTGTTGGTACTGACCACTGATTTTTCCCTCTCTTCCCTCCCACTCAGCATCACCTCCAAGTTTCTCCAAAAGCCCATTAAAAGCCCTGCTAAAAGCTCGCTTAGGTAGCGAAGTCACTCTTGAATGCAAGCCCCAAGCCTCGCCTCCAGCAATTAGCCTGTGGAAAAAGGACAATGAGATGCTGCAGAGGAATGAAAGGTAAAGGAACGGCGCGTCTTCCTTGCACATTTCATTCACAATCATTGTCGGTAGACATATTTGAGTAGTAAATTTGGCATTTGTGCAGATGCATAAGGAAGGCGCTAATGAGGAAGAATGGTAAGTTAATGAGGACTGAGAAGAGGGAGAGCAAGGCGCCCTTCTGGGAAAATCGCTCGTTGCTAATACTTGACGACAGCACGCGACACCCGTTTTGAAAAGTGCCAGGAAGTCGGTGGAATCTGAACTCGCTGCCTGAAATAGCCAACAAGATAAGCGAATTAACTCGCTCCTAAAGATACATGCCAACCGCTTGCAGATTAGAGTATTAAAAAGTTACACAGAAGCTATTGCACCTGTAATTAGATAGGTAATTGTGTTGTGCTTTATCGTGACATGCAAATAGTGTTTGAGACATATAATCACAGTGATTGCCGACGCAAAGGCCTTGTTGGAGATAATAGTAGCAGGCGGCATCTTGGCAGATTATTTACTTCATGAAGAAACCCACCAATTTATTTTTTTTTTCCAAGTCTGATTGATTATTGTCAACAGAATTCTCTTAATTTGACCAAGTAAGAGAATGTCACGCTCAAAGTAGGCAAATGCAAGTAAGCCTGAGCGGAAGCATGAAAATAAGTGAACGAATCGAATATGCAAATTTGTCTTTGCATACAGAAAATGGATGGATAGATGGGAAATGCTTTTAAGCGGAGAATTCAAACACACAAAGGCTAAGAAGTGATTATGAAATAGTCAAATGGATGACTGAAAAGCCTAACAAAGCATCTTGTAAGAACACCACTGATGCTCTTTTTGCCGGCTCCATCGGATGCCAATGTTGAAAAATCGCTACAATCCCCAAGATGATTGACATTTAACACACTATAGGAAGCCTGAGCAGTATTTCAAGGTACATAAAATGTGCGCAGGCACAAAATGGGATTTTTTTTTTCTAAAAGGAAAGGTCTTTGCACTGCAGGGAGAAAATCAGCTCTTGGACCACAAGCAGTGAGTCTGAATAAGATAAACAATGATGTTGACTCAACTAGGCATTACAAGATCAGGATTTTGGAGTACTTAATTTAAAAAAAAAAAATCACCAAGGCAGTCAGAAGATGGGCAAATCAATTGAATCTATAAAACATATTCAATCCCAAAGACATTTTTACGTTTTCTTTTTTTTTGAGTGCAGACATTCAATCCCAAGTACTTTGTTGAAGGAGGGTCTATTATGGTCTTAGCAAGTAATCTATTACCATAAAGAAAGTTGAAGTACTAAAGGACTGAGGTAATCAATTACTTAGTAAAGTAATGAATTAATTGACTGATTAATACCACCTATGTTAAGACACTCATTGAAAAAAAAATAGAATACTAATAGAAACAAACAGATTTTTTTTTTAAGTAGCTGGATGTCTGGACTCTTAAAAAAACATTCTATACACAAAAAAATAACTAGGGGTCCCACACTTTAAAAAATGATAAAAGTATGAGAAAAAAATGTACTTTTAAACACCAACTAACCTTGAAGAATTGACGAGTGAAGATCAGCCTTATTTCAAGGTATCAGTACTCGCAACGACAACTGATACCAGTACTGGCCGGGATGTCCTTTACTGGACTAAAATTTAGAATATAAAATTTGACAATTTCTTGCTGGTAAATTGTTATATTGATATAATTAGCCTGTCTTTTTTTAGATGAAGCACTTGTTCAGCTATCAGTCTGACAAAATAATGGTATTGTGTCCAAAGTGACACAGTTAGGAATCCAACACACATCTTCATCATCGCTTGAAGCACACACACCTTATACAATATGCCGTACTTATAC
The DNA here is from genome assembly GCF_059441005.1 of Hippichthys cyanospilos. Taxonomy (NCBI): domain Eukaryota; kingdom Metazoa; phylum Chordata; class Actinopteri; order Syngnathiformes; family Syngnathidae; genus Hippichthys; species Hippichthys cyanospilos. Next base: position 9,243,856 of record NC_142377.1, on the reverse strand, counting down.
CTTATCTGACTTCGTTACTCCACAGAATTACACTTTTTTCCAGTGGAACGTTAAAGATTACCAACATAACCAGAAGTGATGCAGCCAGCTATACATGCATTGCTAAGAACCAGTTTGGGTCAGCAAGCACCACTGGAAGGCTGCTAGTTACCGGTAAGTCTCCTTTAAAGAAGCCAGTTGGCCATTTGCATGGTTTTATTTTTACAAGTTGCTCAACAGAAAAGTAACCAAGTTCAAGAATTGAGAAGACTGTAAGAAAAACATTGCCTCGTCCGCCTCACAGTTGTGGAGTTTTCGTGTTCTCCCCGTGCCCCTGCGGGTTCTCTCTAAGCACTCCGGCTTCCTCCCACTCTCCAGAAACATGAATGGCAGGTGTATTGGACACTCTAAATTGTCCTTAGGTGAGATTGGGTGCATAAATGGCTGTTCTTTTCTGTGTGCCATAGACAGCTGGGATAGGCACCAGCAGGCCTGTGGACCTAATGAGGATAAGCGGCTATATATATATATATATATATATATATATATATATATATATACACAGTATATGTGTGTGTGTGTGTGTGTGCGTGTGTGAAAACAATGTGCAATGTGGAAGTGTTGTTCAATAGTCCCACAGACTTAGAATGTAACGTATTGTTTGTGAACGCACCCAACAATAGGTGTTACTTTTGTTCCGCACTACACAGTTAGATTTCTGCTGTAGGTATCTCGGTAGCGTTAAAGGGTAGCGGCGGTGTAAATAACAAATGTTCAATGTCATCTGTTTCCCCGCTCAGAGCCAACCAGAATCACTGCGAGGCCCGCAAACATTGAAATTATTGTTGGCGAGAGCATCGTGCTGCCGTGCCAGATTGCCTGCGATCCAGCCCTGGATGTCTCTTTCTCATGGGCATTTAATGGCCAGCTCATCGACTTCCAGCAAGACAGCGATCATTTTGAGAGAGTGGGCGGGGTGAGTCAGCCCAAGCATTAAACTCAGATACTGTCAGGCTATTCCGGGATTAATTGGGACATACAGTGGAGTGTGCAAGGGGTATGCTCAACAGGCCCAGAGAGGCCAACTAAGATGTGAATAATAGCTAAGCAAAGCCGTTATTGAGGCAACATTCCGCGTGTAGCTTCCATATTTCATCAAATCCTCAATAAATAGAAATAGAACAATAAGATTTGCGACGATGAGAATCTGTTGCTTTTCCTGCCTCCGTATTACTCACGCAGGATACTTTCCATCTTTAGACGTATGCTTTTTCTTTTAACGCGTATTCCTTTGCGATAATTGAATTTGCAGTTCTATTTATGGATGTTGCGCTCCAAAAGTAATGAGCTTGCCGGCATGTATAAAAGCTCTGACATTTTCTTGCATAAACATAATACATGAGAAATCCGTTGTTAGACATCGGTTCCTTTTTACCAAGGGCATTGTCAGAAAAATTAAAAGCCCAACAGATTAATCAGTTAATTATTTAATCTTTTAATATTTACGTATTCTAACCATTTACATCGGTTGTGCATAAGTAACACTGTTATAATTATTAAATACATATTAATATATGACATAACCTTGTATCCTTAAATCTACATAATGAACGTTGGTGATGATGTAATATTGCAGACCTGTTATTCAAAATAAAGCAAATCTTAATTCACACAAATAATGATGCGGTGAACAATGCAAATATGCTGTGCAAAGAATTGATGGAGATGTGACTGTACAATCTAGTCATAGTTCATAAAATTCCCATTGTAACAGAAATAAGCATAACTGTGCTAAAAAAGACCCCAATATAACCACACACTCTACAAGAATTAATGTTGTCATTTTTTTAGGACTTTAGCAAGCTCGGTGACAACAAAGCTGGTAAACAAATGATCTTTTTGGGAGTCTTTGAAGCTCCAAAGACCCAAGTTTTAACAGAGCAGTTTAGTCTGTAAGAGATTCTTAAAATGATTCTTAAGCCTATGGAAGAAGAAATTAATTACAAGACGGGAAGCAAAGACAAGACAATGATTTATATGTTTGTGTTGAACTCACTTATCTACACAGAGAGTTCTTACATATGTTAAGTGAAAGGTTCTTTGTTCAAACCTAACAGGTGGTCACTAAACAACAAAACGTTATGATGAATACTTATTTTCCATTACAATGAATTCTGCACACAATGTATTCTGCGAAGCCAAAATGATTTTGTTATCACAATATATTTACTTTTGACTGCTGTTATTTGTAGGGAAGAGAAAGCAAGTTAATAGTGAAAAGCATATATTTGACATCTATTCAAATGCATTGGTATTTTGTTCAGTACATTTATTTTATTTAATCAGCCAACTAATCTCTAATTCTATATTGTTCAAGCCCTAAAAATAATTAACATAATCATCTCCGTAGTATCTGCATGCCTACCACGGCCAGGCAGAAAGTGGTTTTCGCAGAAAATCAAAATGATGTTGTTATACTGCACAGTTTAGTGGGAATGCCCATCTTTGTGAATACCAATGGAAATTATTATTGACATGGAATTCAGCATGGGGCTGTAATGAGATAGTTTCATGTTGCTCCTGTCCAGAGAAATTGCCAAACCCTTGCTCAACAGTTTCTGGTGAATTCATTTACATAATTAAAGCAAATCTGTCTGACTTGCTCCCTTGCCAAGGCGAGCGATGCCTTGCTTTCAGCCCCCGGCTCTCAGGTTGGCCAGGTGGCCGCTGACAGTCGAGATGGAATCAGACGGAGATGTGAGTGAGGCTTAAAAAGATGAGATGAAAAAGAGGTGCAAATGGAGAGGGAGATTTAGCCCACTACTGTTCTCCTCGGCTCGATGAGGTGGCGATCTACGGCTTATCTTGCCGGTTCTTCGAGAGCGGATGCATTTCTGATGAATCTCTGCTGGGGGTTAGGACGGCTGATATGAATAGTCAGATCCCATACCGGGCTCGCCCCCAGGTGATTCCCTTGAAAAGCAATAAGCTTGTTTTTTTCCTGTTTTAAATTCTACAGGAAGATGCTGCATTGAAATGAGGATACAATAAGCATAAAATGTCTTATAAAAAGGCCAAAGAGGATATCTATATTGCAAACATGGTAGTCATTAAGTACGGAAAGGTAGAATAAACATTTTGGACCAGCAAACTCATTTGAACCTTGAACATACTCACAAACTAAGTCAAACGAACACGTTAGTACATATTTGCAATTCCATTCGAACATATTTCCCAATACATTTGAACAAAAGCTAAATGCAAAAAACATCTCTTTTTTTTTCTGATGATGCCATGGGTTATTTGAGTTGCGCAACATGAATGTCCTTGCAAAAACATTCCAAAGTATTTCCAAGTACGTGCAGTTGCAAATCTATTCGAACATATTTGCAAATATAATGAATTTAGAAATAAATCTGAACTGCAGACTCAATCAAATAGACTTGCAAATATGCGAGAACATATTTGCAATCACGCTACAAAGTGTTTGTAGGCTAAATGCTAAAAACGACATTTTTTCGTATGATGTCATCACATTTTGGCTTATGAATGCACGTACTTGCAAGTACATTCGTATGTATTTACTACGTTCAAACGTATTTGCATGTCTGTTTGAATGGTTGATCAGCTCCAAGTGTACATGTAAATGAATTAGTATACATAGGCCTACATTTGAACGCAGCTGCAATTATATTTGAATGTATTCGAGGCTAAATGCTAAAACTAGCATTTTCACCCATAATGCAGACTGATGTATCAAGTTTACTTTTTTTTAGTTTGTTTTTTTAAACATTGGCATAATTTAGGTCAAATGATTAAACCTCCACTTGTACAAATAAAAAAACCTGTGGATTTATGGGACAAAATGCTGTTTTTTGTATTTACCCTCCAAGTATTTGAAGCACAACTTTGGTATTGATATAAATACCTAGTTTATATTTACACAATTAACATAAAAACCAAATAAATACATCAAAAATATTTTGTACTGCTCTTTAACCGATTACTAAAAAAATAACACAAAAACAAACGCACAGTAGTGCGTACTAAATACAAATATTTCCTTTGTCTGGATACATAATTTGCTTGTATCTTTACAGAATTGAGGTCTTTTTTTCAGTTATTTTTTTTGTAGCCATTAACAGCACACAGCTAATGTAAAATGATGTTTGCTTCTTTCACTGTACTCTTATCTTGCTCCTGCTTACGCAATTACAAGCTAATTAGGACTAGCTTACCAATTAACTAGCCTGTGTTTGCTTTGTGTTTCCTGTGTGGCGCTTGTAGCTGTTTGCGGAGATGAGAAGCTGCATGGTGGGATAAAACCTGAAGGCTAGCCAAAAGCTTTATGTGTGCTGGCTACATCTGCCATGTCTGCTGTTGTTGTTTGAAAAGATGAAAACATTTGGTGGCCTCGAGAGGCGAGGATTGTGCAAAGTGTCATAAATGTTAAAACATTCCCTTATCCAAAAACTGAATGATGAAATAAGACATAATCTCTTTCTGAACACATGTTCAATATTCATACTTTTTTTTTCTTTTCTAGAGTGTATCAGGGGATCTGATGATTCGCAACATTCAACTGAAGCACGGAGGGAAGTACGTCTGCATTATCGACACGGAGGTCGAGAGCCTGTCCACCTCTGCCGTTCTGGTCGTTAAAGGTAAACCATCCATAAACCGGAATTTGTTTGCGCGATTTTAAATCATATTACCAAAAAAAAAGGGATCATTTTGGGGAGAATTCCCTTAGGCTTGCTTTGAGCGCACAGTGAAGAAATTGGAAAATTGGATGCCGCCTCGTTCCGACGTACGGTGGTTTCTTTTTACATTATGTATGTGCTGCTGAACGAGGAAAAAAAAACAACAACAAACATGCCTGCATGAGTGACTTGAGGCCCAGCTGAGTTTGCCTCATTGGTATGTGCTCAGTGTATAACGCTCATGTGCCGGGCTATCTCCAGTGATTTACATTGGTATTCATGCCCTTAACAAACGGTAATAGCTGTCCCAGGTGCTTTGAGGAGGTAATGTTTATCATTAAAAATGAGTCTAATTGGTTCATTTACACATCAGCGCGATATTACGGAAAACATTTGAATAATGGAGCAGCACATCAAACAACAACAGCGGCGCTGTCACACCAGAGCGTACGACCGGCGCTCTCTCACTTGTGCTCCGTATTTCCGTCCTCACCGTTCCCTCTTAACTCATCCACTTTCCAATGAACGCTCCTCATTCAATATCTCTTTTCATTCCCGATAATCCGTTTAGTCCCCCGCACATCATACATAACAAGTCCCTTCATGCGCACATCAAGGACAAAGCTCTTAATTAAACGTAGCATGGCGGCCTTGATGAGTTTGACGGGAGAGCTTCTTGGAATGAGATGGGAGCTCACCCTGCTCGTTGTCTCATTGATTTAGGTCCACCAGGGCCTCCAGACAAAGTGACAGTGGAGGAAATCACAGACAGCACGGCGCAGCTTTCCTGGACTCCAGGAAGGGACAATGGCAGCCCCATCACCGGTTACATCATCCAGGGTCGGACGCCGTTTACCGTGGGCTGGCAGGCTGTTGAGACGGGTATCTTCAAACAGCACCCACATTCTCTATTTAGGAAGGATTTTGGATTTAAAGTCCATGTAAAGTGAATCTATATCGTTGAAATTGAGAGGAGTGTCAAAAGAACCCTTTCAAATGTTCAATCTTTGCCGGTATTCACTAATTATCTTCAAACGTAAAATGGATGGAGGCCTTAACGTTCAATTTCTGTTCTACATTTTTGAATTGCAGTGCCGGAAGTGGTCAATGGTAACACACTGACAGCAACGGTGGTGGGATTAAACGCTTGGGTGGAGTATGAGTTCAGAGTAGTGGCACGCAATAAGGTGGGCCTTGGAGAGCCCAGTCCAGCCTCAGCCAAAACCAGGACAGAAGATACCAGTAAGTAATAAGAACCACACGTATCTACTGCATACCTACGGGATTTCACAAACTATCACTCATTCCTGCATTGTTGTTCGCAAACGTACTTGCAGATGTGCTCAAACGTACCAGCTGGAACGCATGTGCATTTAGCATACATTTGAACTTGTGTCAAAGTATGTCTGTATTTACTGTGCATAATACACTTGAACTTCCTTGCATATGCAGTACAGTCTGTACAAACATTCATGCATATACGTTCAAACATATACGCATATTACCTTTGAACGTATCTGCATACACGTTCAAATGTATGTGCATATACCTTCAAACATATACGTGCGAATGTACGTGCATTCGTCTTCTAATGTATATGCATACATTTGTGAATGTACGCACATATACTTCAAACGTACACGCATATACGTTCAATTCTATGTGCATTCACCTTCGAACATACCCACATATACCCTTGAATGTATATGCATGTACGGTGTGCGAGGTATTAAATAGAAATGTCTACAGGCGGCCTGTCATGAGCTTCTGTGTACCATTGAGGAGTTTGTTGTATTTTGGGAACCGTGTTCTAATTGCTCCCCTCCGGGTTATCCCACTTTCAGTTCCTGATACAGCTCCCACTGATATCGGAGGTGGAGGCGGCACAAAGTCGGAATTAGTGATAACATGGGAGGTAAGTCATCTGTCACATTTTACTGTTCTTGCCATCGCTGAATAATAGCTTTCTTAATGTGCAGATTGAGCTGTACGGTTTTATGACCCATCAGTCTAAGACGCCGCGTCACTCATACGCTTGCCATAGCCTCCGAGTGACATTTCTCCTTCCAAATGCGGGGTCAGAGAGCATTAGCTTCGGAAAGTCTACAACGACTTAGACATACAAGGCTGCTAAGTGTCCTACTGACTTATGTATTGGTTGAAGCTCAGCACAGAAATGGGTCTGCCTGTTCCTCTGTCTGTATGCATTTTAATATCACTGTAGTTTTGTGTTTTGCTCCCAGCCTGTGTCGGAGGAATTGCAGAACGGCGAGGGTTTCGGCTATATCATCGCCCTAAGGCCCGTGGGCACAGTTACGTGGACGCGAGCCATCATCTCCACACCCGGCGTTGCACGTTACGTCTTCCACAACGACACCATCCCGCCATTCTCGCCTTTTGATGTGAAAGTAGGAGCTTTCAACAATCGAGGGGAGGGGCCCTTCAGCTCTATCGCCACAGTGTATTCAGCAGAGGATGGTACAGTATCCACCAACAGCATATCAGTAGCGAGAGATGCTTAGATATGCGCTATCTCCTCACGACCCGACCTTGAATACGAATCTTTTGACGGTTTTTACACCGCGGTTGTTTCCTTCCCCAGCCGGGCTCGGAAATGTCAACCTTCTATTAGTTATCATGCTGGTAGATTATGGGAAAGCCTAGCAGACACTTAGCCCAGTGTGTAGTCAGGGAGGTATAGTGTTAATTGAATTTGCAGGGCAGCTGTATTCCCTTACGTCAGTTACAGATCCCATTAAAAGACTCGGGGAAATAGCTTTTTTCAGTGAAACTACAGGTCTGTTCTGTGCTTTCGACTTATTGCTGAGACTCACACATTCTCACTATGTGCTCTATTTCTGCAGTCCCCAGTGTATCACCTAAGAGGGTTATACCTAGGATTGTGTCTGCAACACAAATTGAAGTGATCTGGGAAGCTGTTCAGGCCATCCCCGAAAGAGTGCTGGGATATGAGGTATGTTGTAACTTGCTACAAAGTCGCTACAGTAAAACTCCTCTACAACGGAACCTGCATGTTCGAAAAAACCCGCAGTATGAAAAAATCTCCATGCGTTGAAGTCTTTCCCTCTTTCTTACTTCCCCCAACAACAAAAAAATCCCCCCCTTGCATAATGCGAATTTTTTTTTCTCTGCATTTACCTTGCACTGAAATTCACTACAGCAAAAACAAGCCTGCAGAAAAAGCCTAGCTTGATTTATGCTTGATGCCCCGGCACACGTTTTGCAGCACTTTAGACTTAGTGTGGCTTTCCCCCGCAGTCAGACTGCCATACTATGTAAGAGTAAATGAACTCTACAGCATACAAACACTACTAAACAGCAGAGGTAGAGAATCCAATGGATTCAAATGATCTAAATTCTGCCAAGCGTTTTTAACAGACTCCCCATCTCTCCCCAATGTGGTGCTCGCCAGGAGTCGTTTACGGTATTTAGGTCACGGTAGTCCTTTTCAGCCGAATCATAAAGGTGTTTGTGTTGGCAAATTTCACTAAGCCGCCATGTTTTTCGCTCGTAAATAAATGTAAAAAACAAATAAAATCTGGCCCACGCAGAAGGGCGTGGTTGCCGAAACATTGTCATTTAGACGCGTGGAGCCGCACAGAGGTCGAGGACATGCTAATCTTAAACCAAGCTTAATTAACACTTGAAGACACCATAAAATAAATAAAGATGACAAATGGATGAAGCAAAATGAAAGACAATAAGCAAGAAATTGATGAAAATGAATAACAGATCGGTAGAATTGGTAAATGGTAGATTTGGAAATTTCTTTCTTTCTTTTGTTCGTATTTCTTTTATTGCTGTGATTAGCCTGACTTCCATTTCAATATAGAGAAATGTTTTTACTGAACCATGCTTTGTTTATTTTGTTAGTAATACATTTTTTTCTACTTGCAAAAATCCATGTCAACAAAAAAAATCCTCAAGACCTTCAAAAATGCAGAGATCTCAGCTATGTTTTCCATTTTCTTGGTTTTCTTTCAATATTTGTCACCTCTTGCCCTGGTTGCAAACATCTCCAATTGCCATAGCGCTGGGCATGTTGTCCTTGTAAAATTAAAGCTCTTTTCTAGCCTTGAATCATATTTCAATCTTGAATCTTAATGTGCCACCAGCAGCGGGGGGCCAAAGATTTGAACTGCACAAGTGTGATATTCATCGTTTAATTAGAACGGCTTAGAATTGCAATGTAGTTTTATTACTTATTAACGTATTGCCCACACGATTACTATAAACTGCATCCCAGTAATAATCGCACAGCTTTAACCGATTAAATAAAAAGTGAGCTGAAAGAATCCCTGAGGAGGACTTCAGATTTCAATTCTGCTAATCGCCAACAGTGATTATAAATATTTCATTTAATACAAAAAAAGACTCTTGAGGTTGTTTTAAAGCAAGCAGATTTTATTTCAATTTTTCAGAAGCCTGACCTTGTTCATTTCAATGAATGCAATACTCCATGATTTTTATTTTAATGTTTAAAATAATTCACATGATCTGTTCTATGATATGTTACTACGCATATGACAATAACACTCTTGACTCTTGAATGGCATGTCTATGCAGCTGGACGTGTGGGATTTTGTGTACAAAAATAATCATTGTCCAAATTCTGGATCATATAAAAGCATTATAATTACAATTTTTGAAAGGCATTTTCATAGGATTTAGGCCATTGATTTTCCTGCAATCTTTGCAACATTCTATTGAGTGGCGGCCAAACTGTCAGCAAAGAGAAAATTCTAGGTGGACTTGTGTTTCACCTCAAGACAGTCGGTGATGATAGAGACCAGTTAATGGCTATTTCTTAGAGTGTTATCATGTCACAGACTAGACCGTACCATTTTTCAATTTTTATCGGGCGTTAATAAATTTAACCTACATATGTATGTATAGAACTGATGCCAGTGATCAATTTGAGTGGTTGAAGGAAAAAAAAATATTCATATATAACTTTAACTAATATGCCTTTGAGAGCATCTACAAAATTAGGGAAAAAAATGTAATGTGTATAGTTCGCAAACTGTGTGCACAAAGGTTAAGAGGAATATTTTTAGAACATTGTGAAGGGAATCATATATTAGGTTGTTATCATTATGTTCTTAGTTCATTGTTACCCATTTATGCAATCCTAGTTCATCTTGACCCTGTCCTTAGATAGAACTGTTGACGCACGAAAGTGTGAGCCGGGACCTTGGCCCAGCTGCCGGTGGCGCCCGGCTGGCTCTTTTGTTGTGTCTTGTAATCTGCTATGCTTCTATTCAATAAAAGCCGGGGGGAACGGCTGGGCAAGTGGAAAAACTGGCGTTGGAAGACCCACGAGTTACATTTGCTCAAGCCTTTTTTCCCTACGCCGGCGTAGAAAAGTCAATCTTGGCTGGTCTGAGTTACTCTTTTTGCTGTTTAAGCAGCTAGGCTTGTCCTAGTCTTCTTTTCTGAGATTTCTCTGACAAACATATAGCATGTTATCGCAAAATTCTGATATACAGTTTAGTGTATGTCCTTTTTTTTCCATCCAAAAATGCTTGGCGCTGGTTAGGGTGTTTTTTTGCTGAAAAAAATTGTTCTGAAAATGCACATTTATTACAGGATCTTTTCTTATCATATGATGCACTCATGCCAAGAATGATGTGAGTGTAAAGGCAGGGAAGAGACGGATTTGCAACTAATCCTCATGAGATCTCTTATACTTATCATGGCTTTCTCAGTGTTTGTAAACACAATTGAATATTTCAAAGCGGAATATTGATTTGAGTAATGCAAATCTGTCTGTCTCTATGGCCTTCCCCTCTTTAACAGGTCATGTATTGGGAGGACGACACCAAGCCTGACACTGTCGGCAAAGTACGCACATCAGGAAATGACACGGTCGTTAACATCACAGGGCTAAACGCGAATACGGCGTACTATCTTGCCGTGTCCGCCTGCAATACGGCCGGCCCCGGCCCGCAGTCGGTGCCGATCAACATCACCACGAAGAAACCGCGTAAGTAAAACCCCCTGGGGATGCTGGACTAATTTCTTAATAGTTGTCATTTGTGAGCAGGACCCTTAGTGTTTGTAATATTTAAATGGAGTTTCAGCAAATCTAATGTAATGGTTTTTAATGCAATGACAACAGTTTTTTTTTTTTTTTTTTTAAATTAAGAGCAAATCAACTGGGATATTACACAACTTATTTCTAAATTGTATTAGTGACTCTTTGGAAATTGTGGCATGCCTTTATTTTGTTAAATTTTACAGTATACAGACGCACACTGTCATGAGTGATGCAATTTCCTGGCAGATGAGCCAGAAATAAAACAAATTTTACATCTAGTTTCTGGAGTCGCTCAATAAAATATGCCTAGAGATACCGCAACAATATGTAGTTCCAGAATTTTAAAAATCAGACGGTACATCACTGTTTTACATTTGTTTTGTCTTTTTTAATCCAAAAATACCTTGCTTTGTTTCAGGGGGGACTGGTTGAAAAAAAATGTTCTCAAAGCGTATAACTCTGTGAAAAATGTTAGAGGACCACTAAAATATATAAGATGAATTTAGCCCCCTTTAAAAGCCAAATTCATTTCACTTTTTAGTAACGCTTATGATTTTGTTTTTGCACATCCAATAATGGCATTCACTCAAAAAAAAAATGTCGCCCTTGAATTTGTTTTGATGTGTGCCGTGTACCCAATGATCACATGGAACATTCGGTGTAAAACCTGTGATCAAAAGCTTTCAGTATGTTAGGCAGGATTTTGTTTATTGCTTTAATATTTTGAAATATTCAATGTCACAATGTTCCCATGGTTTTTGGAGCGATAATATAATATAATATAATATAATATAATATAATATAATATAATATAATATAATATAATATAATATAATATAATATAATATGGAGCTGAACGTTATATGGAACGTATGCTTCATTGAAGCTGAAAAACGCCAATTGTATAACGAGTGATTTAACACGGGCGCCTGCTCTTTATCCAGCCCCTGATCGGGCACCTCTCAACGTACAATGGTCAATGATTGGGTCCATTCTCTCACTGCACTGGGATCCGGTTGTATCCACAGAAAAAGAGTCAAAAGTCACTGGATATTTGGTAGGTCTCATTTCCTTGCAAAGACGGTAATTCTTGAGCGTCAAAGGCTGGCGCTCTTCTTTGCATTCATCTGTGGTCTCCCCCGCTGTAGGTACTGCTGAAAAGACACCGGCAGAACGACATGAACTATTTTGTCACCAATAAAACTTCGGTGGAGCTCAGCCTGTCCAGCAATGACAACTATCTCATTCAGATCAAGGCCACGAGTGAGGGTGGTGAAGGTCTAGGCAGTGAACCCATCCACATCCACAAATTAAGTGAGTTTTACGGTTGCGCTATCCTTTCAGACGTCTGACAAAAACTGCCTGAATAATTAAACATTACATTTGGCCTTGATACACTCCTTTTCAAGCGTGGCTTATAGGCCTGTTTCTGTGCAAGTAAACTATAAAAGTGAGCTTTTTAGGAGCGTGGGATCCTCGCCATCCAATCACGGCCATTAGGTTATTTTTTTTCCCGGTTGACTGGCTAGACGCCCCTTCGGCATGAAATATACAGCAGTTCTGCTCTGTCAATGTTTCTGTATACCTTATTTTTTGCACTACAGTCTAAGAGCGTGTGCCATATAACCGTTTGCACCTTATTTATTCACGGGTACTGTCTTTGGGGCTGAAACGAGTACTGTAATTTCCGCACTATAAGGCGCACCGGATTATAAGGCGCACCCTCAATTAATGACATATTTTAAAAAATGTTTACATATATATATATATATATATATATATATATAAGGTGCGCCGGATTATAAGGCACACCCTCAATTAATGACATATTTTAAAACTTTTTCAATCACAATACAGTAATACTCAAAGTAATAACAATAATAACTCAAATAATAACTCTAAAGTCTCAAACGCATAATAACTCAATGTCAATATGAGCAACCTTGTTCAACTGTAAACACGCAAAAGAAACAGGTAAAGCTTACTTTATAGCTTCATTCCCCATCTACCAATCCCATTCTCAATTTTGATCCATATATATGGCGCACCTAATTATAAGGCGCACCATCAGCTTTTAAAAAAAAAAAAAAAGGCTTTTAGGTAAGCCTTATAGTGCGGAAAATACGGTAATTCAATTGATTCAAGGCTATTTTTTCTTGCCCCGAATGCCATCATTATTACTGTACACACCAGAAAAGAATGTGTCTCGCAAATCATAGCAGCGATTGTTAATGCTCTGCAAGACGGTAAAACACGGCAGAAACACGGTGAGAAGATATGCCTCATTTATATCAAATATCTGGCCACAAATGCCTAGCTAAGCTTTAATTTTGCAGTTTATTCAAAATTCAGGGTGGTAACAAACAACTTATTTTCACAAACATTGACATTCACTACCGATTGCTCGTGTTGACCAGTAGATCGAGCCCTGGATTGCTCCATGTAGGTTGGCATGATACACGTAAATAACTCTGTACACTTTCATGCTAACTACCTGACACTGTTGCCGTTCCAACTGATCACATGGGGAGAGATTTGGAGGAGGTAACTAGTATATGTTGATCATCAAAAAAATTATCAAATTTGGTCAGCCATAACCCGTTGCTGTTCATCGGAATAGGGGCGGGGTTTAATAACTTGAGCCTGGACTTAATTGCCTTGCATGCGTTGTTCGCACCATTTCAGGTGCTACATTTACTCTTCGGGGTTTGCTTGTGTAAGCTTTTGCTACATTCCGCAAAACACAGAAGACAGAAAGAGCTGACCAGCAAACACCACCAACAACCTAAGGGCAAATCAATGTTCCCCAGCCGTCAGAGTAATCTGGTGTCACACAACAATGCCGGGACCTTCAAGGACACACTGCAAGATTGAAGACAAACTCTAAAATAGTATCAAAAATAATGATAATATTAAAAAGGATAAGACGAACAAACCCGTGTTATAGTATTGTATATGTGAGTTATTTTAACTATTCTGACAGGCAGAATATTTCTCACCTAAAATTGAAACTACAGTATTAGATATTTAGAAGCGTGTACTGCAAGTGCGTATTCAGACCATGATTAATTTCTGATCCACTAGCATTTTTTTTACTAAAAGTCTATATCAACTACAGTATAGAATACAGAATGTTTAGTAAAGAAATGTCTAAGTTATGAATAAAGAGCTCTATCGTTCCAACTTTGCCTCAACGTATTACCATAGCTACTTTATTTTATTGCCTGTTGTGGTTCTAGGCAGTGAAAGACAGCTCTATCTATAAAATACATTTGCTTGTTTTAAAGGTTAACATTTATAAACAAAGAACTCAAGCTCATTTACTTGTAAGTTGAGTAGATGCGCTGGTGGCTAGCTAATGCCAAACTTCGGCAGGATTTTTAACCCCCCTGCAACATGGTACCAATGTGGGACCTTTTCGAGGATTTTTTTTGTGTTTGAGGATTTCTTTGTGAAATCAAAAAGCATTGAAAAAAAAACACTGGGGGGTTGAAAATTGACACTAATTATATAATCATGTAAAAGTTCAAAATACAACCATGCTGCAAACTCTAAACTGTTGCAGCTTGTCGTACTAAATAATTACGACGCATATGTTCATTGGTACCAGGTTGGACATACCCACACTACATTATAATCCACCTTTTTTCAATGGTTTTTTTTTCATTTTTTATTTTCATTAAACCTCTGCGTTATATTGCATTTCCTGCAATTTTTGAACCAAGCTCTTTAGCGGTGGTTGAGCTAGGAAAACAGAGACATTTCTGAAATGACTCGTGGGTAACATTTTGAGACAGGAGGTGGCACCGTTTAATGGTTATTTTTTGTCAACACCTACACGAAAACACCAACTTGCTTCAAACCTGTACGAATGCCCTTCTAGATACTCTGTATGAGCTTGACTCACTTTTTCAAGTTGTGTATTTTGCCTTGTATTTTATAAAAACTAGATGTATGGATAGAGCTCATGCCACTGAACATTGAGTGGTTTAAAGAAAAAAAAAAATCATTCAAAATGTTAGTTTTCCCGCCCTCAAAAGCAGGTGCAACATTGGTACAAAAAACGTGAGAGTTGTATTTTTAAAATGAGTTTTCTGAATCTGGCTTTTTTTTTTTTTTTTTTTTTTCATAAGCTAAGCATCCGCTCTTTTTCATGACAGGTATGGGAGCACGGGGATCGGGGGCATGCTGTCTTAACCCGTCCAATCTCTCCGCAACTCTCATCAGTGCGCTGCTCTACTTCATCTGGTGAAGTCTAATGAGAACTTCCACGGCTCCCAATGGTCCGTTCAGCCTGCCTGTCCGAATGTTATCCCTCCACTGGAGGGCCCGGGGTTCAGCGAGAGGACTTGGGATTCCTTAAAAGGCACAACTGCTAAAGAGTGCGTTTCAGTGGGAAAGAAAAAAACAAAGAAAAAAAACTTCGGGACAAAGATATAACAATTTGAGTGCATGATATCTTCCAAGATTTCATTTGGACTTTTAAGTGCCACCATGCTAATTCATTTTAATGGTTTTTGACATGGCTTATCCAGCGTGTCTGTAAAATATATATCTGCCTTAAAAATTAATTTTACACATGTAAAACGAGGCAAGAGTACGACAAAGAAAATCTCAATGACAAATTGTCCATAAAAAATAGTCCATTGTCATTGGTAGCCTGTTTAAACACGACAACAATGCGAGTGTATGCTTTTTATTTTTTTCACTGTCAAATAAGCGGCGAAAAAAAATCTGTAATATCATTTTCCGAAACGCGGCAATTGTAGTGCTAATCGATTTGTCGTGCCCCTCACCAACAAGCTCCTGCATACTTAAAAAATATTCAATCTGTTGTCCAGCCGCAGCCTTGTGCGCCTCGGGCTCTCTCTACAACACCGCGAAAGATGTTACTACTTTCTCTCCATCTCATACCCTTAAATAATAAATGTCCATCACACTCGGCTTACTCAGTCAAGTGAAAATGTTTGTTTTTCACTGAGAGATGCGCTACGGTGTCAAACAAAGCCCATGCGTATTGTTCTTTTACTTTGAGATGACCTACAGTATGTTCGATGTTACACAACTAGCATATCGCTGGCTTCTTAAATGGGGATGCACCAAAATTAGGATGTTTGGTCGAAAACAAAAATGAGAAAGGCTTGGTGTTTTTCTGACTGAGTTTGACTGAGGTCGACCACCATTTGAATGCACCATGTGCACTGCATACATAGTTAGCAGCTCGCTAACGCTGCAGATGTGTGCCGTATGATACAATGATAGCGTAAATGATTCAAGTTTCACTTGGATCCTTAATCAGCGATTGAATCAGATTGTTTCTTTTTTTAATGGAAGCGTTTTGATGTTGTTAAAGTCGTGATGTAATTGCAATGAAAATGGAGTTGCAAGTGCTCAAGCTAGCCACTTTGCTAACAGTCATGAAGGCAGACTTCAAAATACAAACCTATTACCGGTATTATCGTTACTGTATTAGTTGACCATCACAACATGATGTTGGGGTGCTTTGTGATATTTTTCATCTTCTTTAGTAGGCTTTGTTTTTGGCTAGCCCACTGTCCCAGGAAAAAAGCGGATATTTAAATGCCTCGCAGTAGTTAACTACCAAAAGACGCCCCTCTCTTTTTTCTGTGTGCTTGCGTGAAATTCACAGATGATAGATTATTACACTTTTAATTGTCCTTTAGCTGAAAACCAAAATTTTTTTTGCCACTTCTAACTTTTTCAGTGGCTAAAAATTCAGTGCATCGCTATTATTAAATACCCATGTTGGAAGTGCACAATTGATTAACAACTAATGGATTGTCAAAGTAATTGATGATTTATATCTGATGATTAATTAATTAAATGATGATGCTAGCGATATTAAAAAAATAATTTAAAAAAAAAACATGGACGTTTGCCTGGCCCAATGCACAATGGACTATACCAATGACAGTGCCTTCACCTGAGCTCCAACTTAAAAATCTTTCAGTTGCTCAGACCGGACATTAACATTGCAGAAAAAGACATAATCCACTTTTGCTTTCAAATTTAGCATTCTGAAGAGAGAACACTTGGAAATTGTATAAAATATTGAAATTTACTGAGGGATGCCCAAAGGGGTTGCTTTATTATAGCTGTGGGCAGAAAATGAAGACAAAGATCATTTGTTTCCATGTATGCAGGGATCCAATATATTCCGCTGTCCTCCTGAGGCCCAGCATAGTCATTTCGTCCACTGTTGTGTGTGTGTGTGTGTGTGTGTGTATATATATAGTAGGGTATCTCCATGAGTCAAAAGATATAGACCGAAAACAAACGTCCACTACAGTGGACACAAATGAAGAGGCTGGGTCTCAGGAGGATATAGGACGCAAGGTGTGAAATAAATCTACAATTGGTAGTTAAACGCATGACTGCTCACAGGAGAAGAAGTTGCAAAACAAAAAAAACAAAAAACAGCAACTTTGTTTAAAAAGACATCTAAATGGTCGCGATGGAGTCTTGATAGTGCCCAGACGGAGGTGGAACAATCCAAGCACCTGCTCGACATTACCGTGCCTTTGCTGAACATTGGACTGTACGCAGTCATCAGATAGGAGGTTATCATCATCATCTGCAGTTTCGTACTCTCCCACCACTCCCAAAGTCAAAGACAAGCACAAGCAGTTGATGCAAGGTGACTGCATGTCCCCACTTAGCCGTCGGAACAGGTGCGCAGGCCTCGGAGGCCTCGTAAAAAGTCCTAAAAGGCTGGAATAATCACGCCTGACCTGTCGGCTACCTGACTGGTTTTATAAAGCTGTGCGCTTGTTAGTCGATGGAATATTGATTTTTCTGTTCTATTATTATAGCTGTCATTTTTTTCAGTTACCTGTGCGGCTGATTGATGGCCTTCTTCTTAATATACTCCTTCTGTTACGTTGCCGTCAATGATGTCTATCACAAGTTCACTAGCTGACTCATATAATGTCTGTTTGAGTGTGTGCGAGTGTGCATGAGTGTTTGTTATACAATAAATGTTTTCTTGAAACTTTTTGTTAAAGGACTTGTAGTGCAGTGATTTAGTTTTTCCAGTTCAGATGTGGGCAAACGATGGCCCCGGGGCCGTATGCGATCTGTTGAGCTTTTTAATTCGGCCCGGCAAATTTAAAGAAATTATCAGTGAAGAGAAAAATGATAATGTTAACATCCTGAAGGATTTCAGAACGATCAATGCTTTAAAATAGTCATTGTCACCACTTAAAAACACAAAAAGCTTTATTTTCTTCATTTAATTCTCAGTTGTTAAGAGTCATTTTAACAAAAGGTTAGTTAATTTTCTATTGAAATCTCCCACTTTTTTTCTATCATATTATTGTATCATCACTGAAATATTCTGCTCCTGGTCCGACCCGTCTGTCAAATTTTAGAACCCTTTGTGGCCCTTGAGTCAAAAAGTTTGCCCACCCTTGTTCTAGTTCATTCAATGTTACAAGTAGTCATTCAAATACCATTGCAACACACACAAACACACACAAACACACACAAATATATATATATATATATATATATATATATATATATATATATAAAACTCACACACATGGTCACATGGTGTTGGCTTGCGGCTTCGCGCTTCATATTTAGCATTTTCAGTACTTTGCAGTTTTTCGAAAATATATACATTAACTGTCATATATCGATAAAACCGTATATGGAGTGTTTTTTGACACACGTTTTACGTCAATGCTTTACAGCAGCGTCTACCCACTGTACTGCAATAAGACTCCCACGCTCATTCTGATGGGAAGTCTGAAGCAGTATAACAGCCTGTTAATATTGGATCTTGTTCAGCCGGATCTAAAAGCACTTTGCGTAAAATTAAACCACTGCTCGCCTTTCAACATCCACGAAGTCATGGCATTAAACACGAGAATTATGAGCCAAAAGAATCAACGGCGAAATGAAGTACAACTGTGCTGTCTTTGAAGAGAGAGCCCTCTAAGTTGTCTGCTGCTTACAAGTGTTCGTTTCTGGCTTTGAGTTTTGATGAATGTGAGGTGACTATCGTAAAACAACAAAATAACTTATTAAGCTACTGTATGTTCTCTTTTGACATTTTTGGTGTATACTGTAAAATCTTGGGTGAGAAGGTTACCATGGAGATTACCAATATGTGACATTGAGGCAATCATGAGTTACTGTCTGTCAATTTTTAGAGTAAAGTGCGGTCTTCTGGAAAAGTCCATTTTTTGTGTTTGTATGTAGTACAAAAAGTTTGTAGTAAGCCTTAAATCAAAAGGTGATGGCATACATCAACAGAAAGTGTCCTGATTTTCAAAAGCAGCAAATCAATTTGTTTTCGCAAGAATGATACTGTCGAAGTGCTTGTTGCTTGAAAGTGTATTTCCTAGTGTAAATATCTGCATATATTTTTAAAATAAGGCCAACCAAGACAACCTTATTACTACTCTTATATAGTGTGTTCTCCAGCCTAATACATCTGTATTAATCAATGATCTCTGTGAGATACTGACATGTAGATTTGGATTTTCATATTGAAAAGTAACTGTTTTGTCTTGTATACTAAAACTGTGCATGGTAATCAGTGTTTGTGAATTTGTGTTGGATTTTTCTAAAACATAACTTAATAAAATTGTTTATTCCCGGCAATGTTGTGTTCACCTTCTTATAGTTAACTTTCATTTGATATTATTCATATATATATATCTATATATATATATATATATATATATATCTATATATATATATATATATATATATATATATATATATATATATAAAGATAGATAGATAGATAGATAGATAGATAGATAGATAGATAGATAGATAGATAGATAGATAGATAGATAGATAGATAGATAGATCTTATCCTGTACTGCAATAACACTCCCACGCTCATTATGATGAAAAGTCTGAACCAGTAGAACACCCTGTTAAAATTGGATCTTGTTCATCCGCATCTAAAGTCACTTTTGCATAAAACTAAAGCACTGCTCCTCACTCTAAATCCACGGCGTCACTGCATTATATACGTCATGGTTGTCATATCTCTGGATAGGGGTGCTTTACTTTCTTTACTGGTAGGCTGTCTCCTGGTGGCTGCACTGGACAATAAACCGCAGGGCTCAAATCATGAGAAAAAAGTTGCGGCGTGTCGTCCGAAAAATACGGTACTCTGATTCGAAAAGTATTCGGGATTTGGCGGTTAAATGCCAAGCGATTGCTGATTTGGGGTGCCAGTGCAGCCCTTAATTTAATCAGCAGATGATGAATAGCAACAGGATGCCTTGATCACCAGCTTTGTTTACTGATCATGGTGAGTGACATGAGGTGTAAAATACTTGAACACTTGAGCTGCAAAATCCTCTCCAGTAATGTAATTTGGTTGAATTTGTCGCTGGTGACATCATGGCAATGCTTAATCTTCCTTCCGTAATTGAATAAAAGAAGAGCAGAAGCCCTTCCTCCGACTGTGGGAGTCGCACATCACGAGCAAACAGTCCACCTTAGTCATTGAGATCCAAACAGGATTAATGGTGTTTGCAGAGGGAAAAGAAGCATTTCAGAGGATAATCACCCTTTTCATCAAAGTGGTTTTACTCAGCCTTCTAATCTGTGTATTGTACACATCACAGACAACGTCGCTATGGATGGAAGACTTTTTTTTTTCCATTTGTCCGTTGGGTTGAAGGGTACAGCCATTTATGTTTACCCTCATGGACAATTATGTTATGTTTTAAAAAAAAAAAAATAGCATGAAGGTTTTTTAGAACACGAGAAGAAGCCAGAAAACATGAAGTAAACGTGTTAACCACTACCCAACAGCGCTTCTCAATCGATATATTGATTACTCATTTGGCCCTTGTCAATCAATTGAATTCCCTCAAATGAATGTTGAAAAAGACACTTCAAGCGAGATGAACGCAGTCAGCCTAAAATCTGCACAACATTTAAGAAAAACAATTAAAAAATTAACATAAATATTTTATTTTATTTAGAGTGACATTCCTGACATGGAATAACCAATAAACATCCATCCACTTTTTTTTTTTTAGCATACTGGAGCCTATCCCAGCCATCTTTGAGCAGGAGGCGAGATACCCCCTGAAATGGTTGTCAGCCAATCACTGGACAAGACTGACCAAGACGAACAACCTTGCATTCACACAAACGCATGCTAGGGACAATTTTGAGTGTTGAACATAGCTAGCATACATGTTTTTGTGGGAGGAAACCAGAGTACAAGGAGGAAACCCACTCAGGGGGAGAACATGCAATCTCAACACAAGAAGGCCAAACCTGGAATTTATATATATATATATATATATATATATATATATATATATATATATATATATATATATATATATATATAT
Source organism: Hippichthys cyanospilos (assembly GCF_059441005.1). Taxonomy (NCBI): domain Eukaryota; kingdom Metazoa; phylum Chordata; class Actinopteri; order Syngnathiformes; family Syngnathidae; genus Hippichthys; species Hippichthys cyanospilos. The sequence continues at coordinate 9,222,752 of NC_142377.1, read as the reverse complement.
ATACACAGTATGTCCAGTGTTTTTTTTTAAAAAAGAGAGGATTCCGATTCTTCAATTAATTGACAAAATCATCAAAGGATGAATCAATTTTTTAAACAATCGTTGGTTGTAACTGTAAAGTGCTGAGAAATAATCGACCCAAAAAAATTGTTGTAGAAACATCATTTGAAGGGTTGGACAATTGGTCGCGAACCGACCCGTCGCGAACTGAATCCCCCCCCTTCGGCTAGCGCTTCTGTACTTTCGGTAAGCGCTTTACGATGCGAAGCCTCGTAAAATTACACAGACTGAGAAGGATCGTCTGTTTTGACTCCGGTCAATGGACATAAACCCGCTTCAGTCGGTGTTTTTTTTCCTTCACGTCATAAAGCAAACGTCAAAAATACGGTAGCGCTGGCCAACGGTGGCCGTTACTTTAGCGACGTATCGATTTGGCGACAGATTGCCCAGCTCTGGTAATTTCATACCATAAAACAAAATGATCCTCGAGCAGTACTACGCAGTTTTAAGTCATTAGCCACCAACAGATGAGAAATTCTGCCATGGTAACATTAATTCCTTTTCAATGTCAACAGTAGTCCTTAACATTATCCCTTGGCATTGTACTGCGGTTCACTAATTAGAAGGGTGCCTCTTTCTAAAGACGACAAGGGAAGGGACACAGAAGGGAGAGATGGAAATTAATCACAGAGCTTTATTAATGAGCTGCTTTGTGCCCTTTGAGGCCAGGGAACAATGTGAGAGAGCGATCAGTGGCAAGCTCCATCCATCACGTTTTCAAACTGGAGACACCGGTGAAGGAAAGTGTTTGGAGGCCAGCCATCATGTGAGCAGCAGACACGTTAATATGGCAAATAGCGCGGCTATTTCCGTCTTGACGCTTGGCCCTCACATTGATGATTTACTGGTTTGCTTTGGAAATTGTTTGTGTGTACTCAATAATAATTTTACCATTTTTTACCCCAATGCTTGTAATTTTCAACGCATTTAATCCTGTGTGTTTTTCTTGTCCAATCACAGACATTTCCCATCACAGGGAAAGCTTTGAAAAAAGACACCAGGGAGCTGAAATTTCAACCAAATTGTAATAACATATCAATGTTCGACATGGTATGGTCAACTTTGTTATCACACGAAGAGTTTGCCATCCATTCGCTAAAATACTGCAAGAATGAGCCAAAAATGGTCAAAAGACTCCAAAAACATTAAGTCAAGTACATTCAAAAGCAATTGCAAAATGTTCAAACGAACTTGAGGGCTAAATGCTAAAAACATATTTGTTTCCACCATAACGCCGTGAGGTATTGATTTTGTGTGTCTCCATGCCTTGTGGCATTATGGGGGAAAAACATTCAAAAATTATTAAGATTAAATCATGAAAAACACAAATTTACTGTTTGCTCAATTTATTCAATTCTAAAGACTTTTTTTTTTTACATTTTTTCAGAGGCTCAATTACTTTAAGAAATTGATTAGTTTTAGGACATTTACAATAACCTAAAATAATTATTTATCTGAGTAATTATTTATCTGAGTATTTATTTACCCAGTCTGCTCTATTAGTTGAACTACTTTGATAATAAATAACCTAAACAAATTGATAACATTAGTATTTAATCCTTTACTGGGCACAGCCGCCGCTTTCGGCTGAAAGTCTAAACCGGTAAAAACGGCCTTTATTAGGCACCCGTTTTTCTACTTTTGATTCCTAAATTGGCAAGAATTTTCAGGATTTTAGAGAAATATAAAGGGCGCATAATCAACGACGCAAGTTTTGCCTGTTTAGGCTATCAGCTGAAAGGTAAAAATATGTACCCCTCAGTTGTCTAAATTCTCCATTCTGATGAATATTTTTGTGGAGTATGAACTAATCAGCATATTCCATCTATTTTTTTCCAATATTCTTGGCTATCTTCTGAAAATGACATCACAATTGGTTTAGGTCAACTTCGATAAGACAAAACAGTTGTTTTGTGAGTTAGGTCATATGACGTTAGCAAGTTAGGCCGTGATTGGACATGGAGAGTTAAAGAATGAAAATCCACTCTCGTGTGATCCACAAGAAACAACTAAAACCTCACAAGTACATTCAAAAATATTTGCAAGTACGTTTAAATATATTTGCAGTAACATTTGTGCAAATGTGCACCAATGTTTTTCTAAAGAAAAATCTAATTAATTAGCAATTCAGTCTTAATAAATAGCGAGTCAGTCAAAACAACCAAAGATGACAAAGAAAATGACTAAGCTTTTATATGACTCAATACCGTAGGTGGTTACGGATGCGATGAATGGCAACGAGATGCTTTCTTTCCACCTTCAAGGTACGCAAATTGCTTTTCCAATTTTGCTTCGTTTCCTTCTAATATTACGGTGAAGAATGCTGCCATTGAAGAAGAGTTACTGGCTCATTGACACGGTTTGAATGTAGCGTCGGGACGAACAGGGTTTTCAGTAGGTTGCATTTGCAAACTAATACTCACAAGGTACGACTGATCATGAATGCGCACCTTAACTGAATGAATGCAATATATTCCACCGCAGACTTTATATCCTTGAAAAGATTAGACAACACATTTGTGTAGCATTAATGAGCAACCTACTCTCGACCTTCTTTTTATAATTATAACGAAAAGAACTTAAAGTACGGAATAGAGTGTGACAACATTGATTATATATATATATATATATATATATATATATATATATATATATATATATATATATATATATATGTGTGTGTGTTACAGCTCGTAGATTGTAATTGAATGGTGCGCACGTCTGACAGCAGACCGACCTTGTCTTCAAGGCCTTTTTGTGCTGGCCAAGAATCTATGAAAAACACTAGCCTCCATTTACAACTGTCATCATTTTTTATTAAATCATTTTCAACAGTCTACTTTTCTCATTTCATGGTGCGTATCAATCTTGTGTCAATTTCTAGTCATGAACAACAAAGGTGGCAGATCCAGGTCCAGAAAGTAAAACTGTGCCACAATTTGGTTTAAGCCACAGTTACGTAAGTAAACGATTGTTTTGGATTTTCAAAGATACCGATTCATTCATGAAAAGTGTTGTTCAAAAGAGTGGGTCTATAATGTTTTAATTTTAGTTTACTGTATTTTGCGCACCATATGGCACACCGTATTTTTAGGTGAATGTAGGAATATTTCCGCAAGATGAGCAAGAATTTTAATGCAAAACTCATTCCCACAGGATCTGTTACGAAGAGTCCAAGAAGCTGGACATGTTTCTTCGGGGTGCAGATGTCCACGCACTTTAGGGGGATTTTAAACAACCCAACAGTAAAACAATCCATCTGAAAAGAAAAGAGAATTGATTTTATTGCAGTGAAACATATACAAGGAATGAGAAAAATATCACATTGTATGAATAAATAGTATTGTAAAATAGGGAGTTTCTTTTCAATCCTCTTGTAGTTAGTCAAGTAGATAAACAGATTTTTTTTTTTTTTTAACGTCATGTTCAATGTGTGCATAAAAACAGGAACAGCCTTGCCTCCAACTAAATTGACACATTACCAACCCGACAGGAGCAAAAAAACAACATGCAATGAGAAGCCGCTAAATCTTACACTTCCATTGTAAAAACAATTCTCAGTTGACCAATCAACAGATACTGCATCAGCTTCCACCCAGCCACCGTTATGCAGGATACCTAGGTGACAACAATAATCAACACTCCCCTGTCAAATTCATCCATGTTTTCTGTCCTCATCGGGCTGCGAGTAATCTGGAACCATCGATTACCAACCCGGTTCTTGACGCAGTGGCTCCCCTGTTTTCTGAGAGCAGAGCTTTCTTGATCAGACGCCGACGTATCATGACGGGACCTGGATTTAGTGAGGCCTGTCAGGGCACAAGAATGTGAATTACAGCTCAATGTTCCTAGACAGTGCTGAGCCGGTGGCTTCATCTGTTCTGACAGGCTCTTGACTGCGTGTTATGATGAGAGACAGGTCCGGGTTGGCGCTGGGCTCCGACTCTTCAGCTGACAATGTGAATTATGGAGGGCCGAAGGAGCATGAGCATGCATCAGCAGACCCTGACTTCTATTAATCCCTCTCTCAAAGGTTCCACTGACCCAGCTGTGCCTCCATACAAATTCAAAGACAGGCAAAATCATGAGGGCAATGGACTTTAGTGCACCAGTGAGCTGCTCTAAATTGGTTTTACATTAATATGTTATGGAGTCAGTTCATTCGATCGTTTCAGAAAGATGGATGGATGGATGGATGGATGGATAGATAGATAGATAGATAGATAGATAGATAGATAGATAGATAGATAGATAGATAGATAGATAGATAGATAGATAGATAGATAGATAGATAGATAGATAGATAGATAGATAGATAGATAGATAGATAGATAGATAGATAGATAGATAGATAGATAGATAGATAGATAGGGCGGGCGGGCGGGCGGGCGGGCGGGCGGGCGGGCGGGCGGGCGGGCGGGCGGGCGGACGGACGGACGGACGGACGGACGGACGGACGGACGGACGGACGGACGGACGGACGGACGGACGGACGGACGGACAGACAGACAGACAGACAGACAGACAGACAGACAGACAGATAGATAGATAGATAGATAGATAGATAGATAGATAGATAGATAGATAGATAGATAGGCAGACAGACAGACAGACAGACAGGCAGACAGACAGACAGGCAGACAGACAGACAGACGGATAGATAGATAGTTTAGAAAAACATTGACTTCTCAACAACTATTATATTTTGCACAAAACAACCTCCAAAATGTGTCGATTTGTACAATCTTAATCTGGGTCGAATTGACCATTTTTGACCCATAATTGGGTTATTTCCAAATCAACTGTTTTTAGAGTGCATCATACATAAATATGATTGCCATGCTATTTAGGTGTCACTGACGCATAACGGGAATCCCTCCTGAAGTAAATCTGAAAATGAAGCCATTCCAGAAAAGAGGATAAACCCGATTGCATGATGCTCACTAATCCTTCTCTTGGCCACTTAGCGCATCACACGCACAGCTGAGAAACACACCGCCCAAGCTGAACAGTGATGAACAATCTCTTGAAAACAATAGAATTGAATTTTGCTCATATCATGTCTTGGCCAAGTTCACATGCCCACACAGAAGCACTCCAGTTCCAACAGCTTCCCCTCCCTGCATTATATCACCCCTCCACAGGACGCCATTTTAAGAATAGTTGCCAAAAAATACGGAACAAAATGATTCCGACTCGGAACATTTCCCCCACGCAACTGTTACTGAATTGGCACGGCCACATGGAACCAAAAATATATATATATATATATATATCTCTGTTGAAACGAGGGTTAACTAGGTGAGGATTGGAACAACACGGCACACCTGAAAAAATCTGACCAGCACGCGGAGCGTATGCACCCGAGACTTTCGTCTTGCACTCATGCGCTCAGTTAATCTAATTAGAATTCCAAACATCCGTCGCCTCTGCTGACATGTTGTCTTAACATTAGCACACCCACACATTCAACAAGCTCACGCGCACATAAACTCATGTTCCTGCCGAAGGTCTCCGTTTCACTGGCGTACTTTTAAACGTGTCGATATTCATCTTCGCCTGGCTCCGATGAAGGTTCTGATTGATTTTTATTTTACAGGCGGGCTTTGTCTTCCAGTCACCCGGGCAACATGTTCCAGTATCAAAATGTATATTGTTGCACTAATGAAATGCATTTTGGTGAACGTTTATGGCTGACTGGAATTTGTATTAGGTGTATCTCATCACGGAAAGATAATATGATTTGCTCCCTGGATGGTCTGTGTACGTTTCAAAGTTTTAATTGCTAAATTGAATATAATGCTTACTGCTCCGGTAAGAACAGATTACAGAATTGATTGTGAGTTCCTGGTTCGAGCCGCACAACCTCGATCAAACCGTACAATGTGCATCTCAAATATCACAATTGAGTGGGTTTGGGAGAAACAGGTAAAAAATTCCAGAGCACAAATACAGATGGAATAGTGTGATTACTCGCTAAACAAACGAGCTGTTATTTATTTTTGATAATCAATTAAATACTTGGAGACCCAATGCTGTCCAGATCTTCAGAATTTTAGCTTCTTGGTTTTTCAGTGCTCTCTCTCTCACACAAACACACAGAGTTCCCTGAGGGACATGGTCGAACGCCTTCTCAAAAAAAAAAAAAAAAAAAAAAAAATATATATATATATATATATATATATATATATATATATATATATATATAAGGCGCACCAGATTATAAGGCGCCCCCTCACTTATTGACATATACACCGGATTGTAAGGCGCACACTCAATTATTGACGTATTTTAAAACTTTTTCAATCACAATATACTGTAGTAATACTCAAAGCAATAACAATAACTCAAATAATAACTCTAAACTCTCAATAGCATAACTCAGTCAATATGACCAACCTTGTTCAACTGTAATCACACAAAAAAACAGGTAAAGCTTACTTTATCACTTCATTCCCCATCTACCATTCCCAATTTCAATATTGATCCATGTATTTTTATATAGTTTGTTCTCGTTTTTGATGACCAGTTCACTTTTCGTCTGTCCCGTGATTGTGCTGAAGCCTGTAGTAAACAAACAAGAGCACCTCTTCAGTGACCTTTCCAGTGACCCTATTTGTTTTGCCGTGGCCTTTCCCCCCTGCCAAACACTGCTGCCTCTGTCATATAGGAACGCCAAATACATACAGACGTGGGCTGTCCATCAAACCAGCGCAGTCAGCACCATTCCTCTCGTGCCGAGACTTTGTCTACAGGCGCTCATCCTCACCCCCCTCCCCAACAGTTTTCCCTAATAGCACTCCACTTCATGTGTGAGAAGCACAGCTTGAGGTAGACCACAAAGCATTAAATCAGTATTTGCCGATAAAACACTCGTCACAGTAAAGGCAAACGGGGAGTCCGCCTCCATAGTGCCGGGAATGACTACAGACGAGACAAAGTGGCTGTTAGTAGTCTCTTTCATTATAGGTGACATATTCAGTGCGAGTGTCATTTTTAGTGGCGACTAATAGAAAAATTTAGCAAGCTTTGCTAGCACAATCAGGGATAAAACAAAAAGGGGGGGGGAGAGTTTCTCTGCAGAAAAAAAGGCAGTGAACAGGGAAAAATGTGAAGCATCCTCTTGATTGTTTTTCTACAAAACAAATTTGGATATGGGCCAGTGCCTATAGGAAGGGACCACTTGGTGATAACAAATTTGACAAGGGAGTGAGAAAAGGATGAAAAACCAAAAGACGGCGTCGAAGCCGGTGAAGCGGTGTCGGTTATTTTTTCATGAAATTCACTGTTTTGAAACATGTATTACAGAACACAACGGAATGTTTCTCTGCGAAAGTTTGCCCTGCATTTTTTTCAACGCTGGGGTTCTCTCAGCTACGGAGTTAAAAAATTCATACAAGAAGACGAAACAAGGTTTTCATCTCAAATTTTGTGTAATGTACAACGAACAAAAAAAATGATTCTTTGCAGAGAAAAGGGCAATGAATGGAACGGATACAGGCCAATGAGAAGGGTAAATTTTACAGGGCCATGGGGACCCACAGAGAAAGGATACATTCATATTTTTATAAACTTCACTGATTTGAAGCACAAAAGAAAAGAACAAAACTGAGTTTAATTATTCCTCAAAAACGGGATTCCGGCGTGATGATAAGATGCGATGTCGAAGGCAGTGAAGCGGTGTTGTTTTGTTAAAACTGAATATTATGCTGAGAAAGTTTGTTTTCTGTATTCCTCAAAAATAATATTCCCCATGAGGTTGAAAATTCATAGAAACATACGAGATTTCAACCTCAGGTTTTTGACACATCGTTACTCCGTGTACAATGAACAAAACAGCACAAAAAAATGAAAATTTCAGTAGTCCCAATTTAATGGCCCGAACCCATATCTCATTTATCACTACTTTTTACCACACCCTTCTTGCCTCAATGTAACCACAAAAAAAGCATGCGTATAGTAGTTCAATGACATAACTGTTTTTCAACATAGTTGTTTACCACCCGTCTTAACCTGAACGAACGATATATGGCGAGTTGAATGCCATCAACGTTCAATCCAAATGGCTTCAAACCATTGTCTCATGGGAGATTGATAGTGCGGCGTGAAAAGCAAGCTGGCTTTTATTTATTGAATCACCCGACCTCCGTGTTCCGATCGATACTTGGATTTATGAGCAAATCTGAAACACATTTTCACACACCCCCAGACTGGAGGGCACTTTAATTGACAAAATCCATTCATTTGATTACACATTATTCACATTGGACATTGTTTAATTCACTCGTAATTACGTAGCTTAATAAAAGGGACGGGACTGTTTAATTAATTAAGACCCATATCTCTCAGATAGATAAAAATCAGCATTTCTCATTTGGAAAATAAAGTACAGCTAGCATTGATTATAATTAGTCTTTGTTTCTTTTTACTGCTGCAAGTGAACTTGACCTAAATCCATATGCATTGGAAACTATATGAACAAGTATTTGCATAATTTCATTACATAACAAATCATATTAAAGACAAAAATCCTGATTGTTGCACTGAGCAAAGATTATATATATATATATATATATATATATATATATATATATATATATATATATATATATATATATATATATATATATATATATGCAATTCTATCATCTGAATGTCATTAAAAATGAGAAATTCTGTGTAACTGATTGTCCATTCATCATCCAAAATAAATAAATAAATACCAGTGCCACACTTGTTTCCCAATATCCTAATTTGAAATAGAAACTGCAATTAGTCTCATTAATTTAATTAGTGCAAAACAGCATGAATCATGATCGGGTAATATAAAAGCTGTAATATGCTTCACATTGGTACCTCTAATATCTTCTGATGCTTTCTGTAGTGTGTGCGTGAATTCCGACCAGTGTCCCAACACCCTTCCAGTTCTCCCAAACTGGCCCCAGGCTGAAAAATCTGACAGTTGTGTTGGGAAGGGCATCCAGGCGAACCTGTGCCAAATAAACCGTGCCAGTGACCTCTGATGGGAGGATTCAAAAGTAGGATATTTTTAACCAGTATACATTAATTAACTCTCGTCCTGATTTGGAATTTTGCCGCTGGGTGACTCCTCCACTACACAGTTTGTGGGAAAAATGCGAACAATTTTACATAAACTCGGTTTGATATATGTGGAGAGGATTATATTGTGAATAAATAGAATGAATTATTTTAGCCAATGCAACGACTCTGTAGTTAAATGTCATTATTCAGATGCTACAGTGAGATTGCATGTTAATCCCAAGAGGAAGCTGACTCTTCAGCAAAACATAAACAATGATGGAGGAATAATTGTACAGAGAGCAAAAGCAGCAGCTCTTGTTAGCGCAACGTCTGCAGATTTATATTTATGCTGGGTTTTTTTTGTTTTGTTTTTTTAAGTCCTGACAGTCGACTGGGCCTGTTAAATGTCATTGTTCTTTGGGGGAGGAAATCAGACCAATATCCTTATTGTCCTTGATCTAAGTTTAGAAATAGCCTGACTAAATAAATCTTGATTTTTATGCACATGCTTTCAAAAAGATTAGTAACGGTAAAAAATGCATTATCCTTATTCTTTATTCGACTGAACACTATCGCAAACTCAATTTCAAGGTCAGGTCACAGAGAAATGACAATCCAGAAAACTAACAAACTACCGTTTTTTGCGGACGATGCGGCACACCTAAAAGCACTGACGCTGTAGTATATAATCAGCTGTGCCATATATATGGAGGTCGATTAAAGTTTGACTTATTTCCTGTACAATTTTATTTTCCTTAATGTTCTGCAATATACCGTTTGACCCGGAGCACCGCATCAAGTCCATTTAGCCCATTTACCCATTTAGCCTAGATGTACATTAGAATGTATTTGCAAGGTGAGGATTGCTCATCAAACATGTCTCACCGGTAGTACCGTGCTTAGATATAATGGAACCTAATTCAGAAGGCTTTGTTTTTTGGCAAATTCACATTATGAAGTCTCAGATGAGAGAAGAAACAGAAGGGATGAAAGTTCTTCTGACTGTGCAAGCTTTTAATTCGCGTGTCGAGCGTTCCCGCATCCGGTGTGTAGCTCCTGTACGCGCAACCTCTAATTTCCAGGCTCAGAGGCAGCAGGTGTTGCGAACAAAGTAAACAAAGGAGAACTGAGAGAGAGGCAGTGAATGACCATCACATGGCTGCTATTATGTGCTTGCCCAGAGGACTGAAAACAAGCGTTGGTTTCTCTTGGTATGCAAAACCTGTTTAACCTTTGCTGTCTAAGTACTAGGCCAAGGCCCAAGGTCATGCTACCAGGGTAGGCTTTGCAAATGTTGTTCTATCCCTGAGGCGTCAGTATAAAAGGAGGATTTAAACAGGCACGTTCTGTTTTCTGTGCTTGCCACACTGATTCTGTCGCGCTCTTTCCGGCAACCGTGTTGACTTTCTGCCCAAATGGCATTGCGGGTATTCTTTTAGGAGCGGTAAAAAATGACATTTCAAAAGCCATATATTTCCCTTATAAATGATGCTACATTTTTAAGAACTAAAAGAACTAGCAAATGTTGAACAAAGTGATATCAGGAACAGGGATGAAACAAGACATATCGGCAAGTTTACATTCTTTAACAGTACCGTATTTTTGGAACCTTCAGGTTGTATATATTATAAGGCAGTCTCAATGAACTATTTTGGGAAATGTCCAAGTATAATGTGTACGAGGTTATAAGGCACATCAGTTTATGAAGAACATCACTTAAGGGAATTAAATTATTACGTATAAGGTGCACCATGTTATAAGCCACGTTGGTTTCTAAGGAACATTGCTGCAAATTTAGAGAAACAAACCAATACTACAAATGAGTCATTCTAGATTTTGCCCTGTTAAGCAGAGGTGGGCATAGTGTTGGTACCAACGGATGGTCCAACGGTAACAAACGCCCGGTTGCTGCCGAATAACAAATGATAGTGCAAAAGACCGAAAGGCGGATGAAGGTTGCTTAAAATAACGGCAGACCTGCAGCAATACTGAATGATGGACCCATAAAATTGACAGACATACCCACCTTTGCAACTAACAAAAGATTATCATTTGTAAACACATTTAAATTACTGTATTTTTTGGTACATAAAAGGATTTTTAAAGTGGCAGAAATTTAAATTAAAAGTGACAAAGTGAAATGTCGACATGCGTACATAAAATGCACCCGATTATAAAGCAAACTGGAATTTTGGGAAAATTCAAAGACTTTAGTTGTACCTTATATTCAGAAAATCCGGCACTATAACAAAACAATGGGAGCCTTAGTAGTGTGCAATAATGGGTAACAGTTTCAAAGCCAAACGTAACATTCAGATGTGTCTGATGGGGTGTTTTGTGTGAATTAAGTACTGAAGCGGTCCACACGTAACTTTCACACAGCTGGGACAGCCTCAATGGGAATACCAAAGGAAAAAAATACGGAGCATTTTGTTGGTTAATCAGAGCGCATCAAAGCACTCCCAAGATACTATGTTAATATACACCCTCGGGACAGAAAGCACTTTATACATCGCCTTCGATGATAAGTTTCGATGGATCTTCCATGAAGGCCAACGTCATCGCCTGTCCGGTTCCGAGTGGTTTCTGCCACATCCGATTGTGAGGGACACGGACAGAGCCGCAAAACTCCAGTTGGACTTTAATTAGCAAACAGTACTGTCAGATGTCATCTAGTTGGCCCGCAGACTTACTGCAGTGACCTTTAACACGACTTAGACTTTTTTCCCCACTGTCAAACATATTCTTCATCTTTGTATGCTTCTCTTCTTCAGGCACAAACTGGCTGACATTTCACCATGATCTCCATAAGACTTTATTGTTACCTCTCACACACTGTCCACTTCGTTTACCATATTTCTGGACCGTAAAGCGCACTTGTGCTACATTCAGACTGAATGTGAAATGTCGTGACACACCGCTTATCTAGTGCGTGTTATTTGGGAGCTGGGGGGGGGGTTTGCTCTCGTTCTGCGGCACAATGAAAAAGAGGAAGCGGCTTTTTATAAACATCAACAGCGTTTCCTTCAGCTGTTTTGCAAGCTACCATGTTTTGTGCACAATACAGCGTACCTCATTATTAGACACCGTCTCAACTACGGGGTGGATTTCTAGACTTGACCTATCAATAGAGCGCCCCATATAAAAAATGTCAGCAAGAAGGAAGGTACATAATGTTCCCTGAATGGTTTATCGCTCCCAGCGTACTTACTGTGCATAATCAGTAAGTTTTTCTGATTAGATTATCGCAGCCAGCGTACGCACTGTAAGTAATACGAAAAGTTCTCGGATTTGTTTATCACTTCCAGCATAAGTAGGGCACCTACAATGTAATGTTCTTTAGTTGGTATATAGCTGCTGGTGTACACATCGGATGTAAAGTGTAATGTTATTTGATTGAGCTTCCACTGGCCAGCATTCGTGCTGCTTGTGTTATGCAATGTGCTCTTATTGGATTGAGAAAATTAAAGGCTTTTATTTAGGCCTTATGGTAGAGAAAATATATTACTTAGTTCCTATGTCAACAGATAAGTTAGCAAACTAACCAGATAAGCCAATCTCCGTGTTTTATCTTTCTCCAGGCCGTTTCTTTTCTGTACCCGTTGCTTGTTGCTTGTTGTGTTCTTGTTGCTTGTTGGGTTTTCTGCAAATATTTTATATTGGCAATGACGTACTGAGACATTCTGAAACACTCTTAATTAGTGTTTATTTTTGTGTCGCAAGGACATTTTGAACATACCCAAAATGATCCACCTTTGCCAACACTCACAAATGTTTTCACCTTTGCCAAGACTCACAAATGTTTTCATCTTAGTGGGGTGGGGGCCTTAATCATACCTGGCACGGTTATCGGATCAGAGGCGTGATAGGGCAGTGATTGAATAGCAAACATCTGCAAAGCAGACAGCGGCAAACAACACATCCAAATTAGACATTTAACCGGAGTCGTGATGATCGCACATTTGCTTAACTTCGGTCATTTGGTTTGAATATAATGATGACTATTGACAGATTTTTGTCCTTGTTATGTTGACCAGAGATGTCAAATCCTATCGTGGAGCAATCAAGTCTGCTTTTTAGAGCAGTAGCTCCTTTTGGCCAGTCAACAATGGCCCCGTTGTCGTTTCCAGCCATTTATGTAGCAGCAAGACCGTCCACAGAGATCTTCTGCAAGCTTTAGACATAACAATGGCTGAATGGAAGCATGGCCTGGAACGCAATAATGGAGAAGAGCAGTGCAATATCGAAATACAAGGCGTGTGTGGCGCGTACGTTGCAAGGAGATGGCACGGGGACGTTTATAAATGCTTCAACGGGATGTCAAATTGATGTGATCTTGCCATAACCATTGATGTATGGTGGAAAATATATGGCGAGATAACAAAGGATAGTGTTATCTGTTCAGTGGCTCTGAACAGAGAAAAATGTGGAAAAGTGTCTTTTTTGTCCCCCCAGGAATAATGGCTTTTACCATGCGCTCTGATAGGGAACCCCATTTTACAGATGTCATGTGTTGTGAGGAAGAAAGAATTCACTAGACTATTCTCTTTCAGAGACGCCTTTTGAGATAAGGTATAATATCCAGCCAGACAATGCATCCAATGCAATTATCCTTCGGAAAAAAATTACAATTAACCACATATTTATGAGTGAAATAATTGGTGTGCCTGTAAAAAAAAAAAAAATGAATATATATATATATATATATATATATGCTCTGATTTTTCTCCTCAAGCTTTCCAAAGTCTAGGGTTAAGAAAATTCAACCACATTTAATTAGACTATTTGTTAGGAGCTCAAAACTCTGCTTTTATATGCTCATAAGCATGTTTGTTTACTGAAAATTAAAGCTAATTAGTACTATATCAAACACAAGAACATGAGAACAAATGCAGTGCTATATTGTATAATATTGGTCCATGTCCCCTTTTCTTTAAATAGTGTCCCTTGATTGAGTCTCTTCTAACATTCTCTACCAAAAAATAAAAATAGAATTTTTGCATATTATATTTTATTGGATTCATAGTAGTATCAAACAGTATGCAAGGCTGCAATATCGGTCTCGAATGGAAAAGTTGTGCCGGTACACTCCAATAATTAATCATACATTATTTAAAACTATTTGGCAACATTTTCCTATTGCTATTCTTGTTTTTAACGATATACTTCAATATTCTTTTTTTGCATGTAATATTTCATGCTAGCTCACAAAGAAAACGAACACAGCCAAGGTCATTAAAAAGCCCAAATAGGCTAATGTATGCATGATAGTAGGCGAACAGAATATTAATCAAACAAAGGAGGGGGTTTAAAACGCCGTGAAGTGACATTTGGAGGAAAAAAAAAAAAAAAGTAACCACAATTTTAGCTTGACCAGCATGACCTTAAAATGACAAAATGGTACAGTTTTGCTGTTGAAACTCCAGTGTGTTATTGCTGTGTTTCATCATTAATTGGGAGTCAAGACCTTTCAACAAAAGAGTCATGTTCTTTCAGTTGAATGGAGAACAGCTCAGCCTATGCGGTAATCTGCAGTTTGAAAGGTAACATGATTGTCAGCACCTCCAGCTCTATGATTTGAAGCAGTTCTGCTTCAAGTAAGTAAAATGCTCAAAGTCCATCTGAAGCAGATGTGCACTTCAGCCGAGTGTCATTTTCCAGACTAGTGGTTCTCAAGCTTTTATCAATAACATCGCACCAGTGAAATATTTTTTTTCAGCAAAGTATCCCCTAACCAGTGCCACACATTTTTGAATGGGGAAATAAAAAACGTCAATGTAATGACATCTGTGTTTGATTTAATCAACTTTGGAACTACAGTGGACCCCCGGGTCACAGTGTCCCTGGCTTACATTTTTTTTTCATGTTGCAATGTGAACAGAGTCCCATCTTTAAGGTATTTTCCCCGCTTTGCGACCAAAACAACTGTCATGACCCTAGGGGCTTGGCTGTATTTGTGTTGTTTTGCCCCCATCTGCAGAGGTTTTTAGGTGATTACACTGCTTTTCTGTTGCCGTCAAACTGCGTCCATGCAACACGTCACTACAATGCTGTTCTGCTATTGGTCGGTGTCTGATCACGGAGATGCTGGTCTGCTATTGGTCGGCTTCACTCGTTTCAAAATGTGCATAAAACTTTTCCAAATCCCGGTCACGTATTACGTACTTTGTATTCAGTGTCTGTCGGGTCCAGCCACTTCCGGTGTTGCAGAGCGTCGCAATATAGATAGCCTCTTCTTCTGTCTCCCTTTGTTTACCTCGGAGTTGCCCCCTGGTGGCTCATAAAAAAATTGCAGATAAATCACACTGGATTATAAATTCAAAAAGGTTGAAAGCATGAGCCAAAGTACGGAATTTATGGTCGTTTTTTTTTGTTTCCTTGCAGAAAACGTACCCTATGGGGTCCTCGTCCACCCTTTTGAGAAACGCTGTACCCAACTCCGCTCTGATGGACACCGGCGCATTCAATTATTTATTGTGTGAAATGCACAACACTCAGATACTAACACCTTTTGTAACAGGAGACTATTGTTACTTAACTGATGACTTCTATCTGTAATACGAACAGCATAATGTTGTTTTGCTGAAAATATGTCACACGTAGCAAGTATGCCTTTGTTCACAACCAAAGCGTCTCCAGCGAGATTTCAAATGTCACCGCGGCTCTTTTTTTCTCCCCGGGCTTGATGTGAATGAAAGTCACTCAGGGCTGCTGATATTCGATCTCATTACTGGCAGCACTGGTGCAATCAGAATATCTGAGCACTTAATAAGCCGTTGCTTTCCCCGTGTGCCCCGCTGAGTCGCCATGCACGGTGGAATGTCAAACACAAAATGCCGTGGTCAGACATCATTCCTAGAGGGAAAGCGATTTAGATTTGCTCCCACTTATGTTGTTAGCAGATGCAATTGGAAAAAGTTGCTTTTCAATGGTACTGAAATCATTGACACACCAGATGGTTCGGAACTAAAAAAAAGACAAAATATTTCACGGCCTCACCAAAAAACACCGTAGACTGCAAGCTATCAATGGCGAATAATAGAATGGACTGTGGAGTATAATATTCTGAATGGATGAAGTCCAAATTTTAAAACAACAGATCAATAATTGGAGAAGAAGCTTGAGCAGAGTTTTTTAAGGCGAGCCAAGTGTTGGCTTGCCAATCGCACATAAATGCTGATAGTAATGTGGCTTACAAAAAAAATAATAATATGAAAAGGCTTGGCAGAAAGCAAAGTGTTTGGCTAAGAAAGATGGCTCTGGCTCGAACCCGCCATGCTTTTCTGTTGTCTCTTTGTATACGGGAGAATCAAATCAAGCTGTGTGTGCATGTGATCAGCTATCAAATGCCAATTAACTGAGCAGAGACCTCAAACTGCTGTTACACTAGTATGGATATTTGCATTCTCTATGGTGAAATGTGACGCAGTGGCTGAAAGATCTCATGTCAAATTCACTAGTTTTAAAACTCACTTCTGAGAAAGTAACTGAAAGAGCAACAAACAAAACAGAAAAAAATTGTAGAAACGAAAAGAAAAGTTGTAGAAACGAGTTGTGAGTTTTATAATGTCTGTCTAGTTCATTATGGAATATGAACTACATTTTTTTTTGGATTGTTATGCTTTTAAGTTAGGTATACGTTTATCATATACCTTCCCACTGTACACTTTTTTCCACCGTACACGTTAATACTTTTTTTTTTTCTTACCATTGACTGAATGGATATGAATATTCCATTTTGGTGTCGTTATTTCTAAAGGTTGTAGCCTGAAAATGGTGAGCAATAAATGTGTATTGTAAAAGTTGGTGCGATAGTGCTAATTTGGTGCTTAATGAGAAACCGCCGTTTCAGAATGTCATGAGAATGTCTTAAAAACAATTGTGACCTTCAACCAATCCCGATGAATCTCTGAGGTGAACGCACATTTGCCGACACTCAGCAAAGTTTGCATCTCAGTGGGATGTGGGCTTTTAACGGTGTCCGCGAAGGCGCCTGATTTGATTTTGTGAGATTTGGTTAAAAATGTCCTTGAAAAACAATCTTGTTTCAGAATGTCAAGAACGTCTTAAGAACAATGCGACCTTGAAGAAATCCTGACGAATCCCGTACGCACTTTTGTCAAAACTCGAAAATACCCGCATCTTAGTGGGATAGGGCCGTTAGATATTTTTTTTTTCACTACTTTTCCCTAACGGGGTTGTGGGTGATCTGGATTCCATCTCAGCCAACTTTGTGTGCTATGTAGGTTTATGGGTCACCAGCCGACCTCAAGTTATTCTCCGTGATAAAAATAACAAGAAGTAAGAGTTTGTAATATGGTTAGATAAGCTAACTTTAATGTTCCTTGTGTTTTGTGTATGTTTTTCTCCAGCAGACTGGATGCCCTGTGGCACAATGCAAATTCTCACAGGTCAGTCAGACATCTGGCTTGGGGGCGGAGACTCAACAATGTTTGTGGAGATAGTTACTATATGTGTATGGTGTGCTGTGCTGGTCATTCCATACACCATACACTTCAGAAGCACTAACAGCACGCTTTTTTTCTCATTATGTGCGAGGTCACTTACTTTTAAAAAATGGAACAAGAATAAATGTTGGACATTATGTGTCTACAAGGATTTACTGTAAGTGGAAATACACTAAATAATTCTCCTTTTTTTTTCCCCGCCCTGGAATTGGTCTGTCAATGGACAAGATATGTAATTCTGTTCAAAATAAATATTTCTTTTTATCTCTGCACTAATTTGTGCAATAACTGTTCCTAATGGCTAAAATGCAACTCGAAAATAAAACAGCTACAATTTTGACACTACTGTTTAAACCTTGATTTTTTTTATTTATTTATTTATTTTCAAATTGGGACCCATTTTAGTTTTTCCTTGCTATCCCAAATTGAAAGTGGTGAAATTGGCAGTTTCCAGGCTTTTTTGAGTGGTGATTTCTTGAAATGGAAAGCTCTTCTTCAAATATAGCTACAGGGGCCTGAAAGAAAGTGCATTCACTATCTTGTTGTGCACATTTAGACTTGAGGCCGCGGTGCCTTGGGAGAACAAAATGTGTTTTTAGATTCCATGGAAGAAGCTGCCAAATTTGCTGAATTTTTTCTCTGCAGTTTGCAGTGGCTGTGAAAGTGCTACACAGCATGTGGTTCTTAATCTTTCACTTTTTTTCCCCCAGCAACCTCAAGCATAACGCTGATAATCTTTAATACAGTGTCGGATATTAATTTAGCATCCTTCAAATATAATCTTCATAGAAATAGCTTAAAATGTCATTTAAAAAAATACGTATTTTGATGTATTACAAAAGCATAAGGATGAGTCCTGTGTTTATGCAGCGGTCAAGTTGTGAAGTCGGCATCAAAGGCGCCTTTATTTTCTACCCAAATTCCAAGGTTACTGCTCTGGTATGTGACCCACATTTTAAAGACTCAAGAAATGAATGGCTCCTGCCAGGAAGTGTAATCCTTTTACTTCCCTGCACTAGGGCAGTGGTTTTCAACCTTTATTTGAAATGATGTACACCGTGTGAAATATTTTTTTTCAGATAAGTACTCCCTAACTGGTGCAAAATATTTTTGATGAAAAAAGGGAGTTCTGTTCCATCCGCGAGGGTTTGATTAACATTCATTCAGCGCCAGGTATTTAAGGCTTCCTTTACCATAACTTTTTTTTGTTTTGTTTTTAATCAGCACCTGGGATCAACTGTGACAATTATAAACACTTTAAAGAAGGAACCCTTTATGCTCAGTTATGAATGTCCAGCTTATTTTATTTTTTTAAGAGCCTTAACTATCATATCATCTGCACAAATACAAGGTATGGAATTTTGACTTAACAAACTCCAACCGCTCAAGAAACATACAATACAAATGACTGACAGGGGGAAGAGAAGGCAAAGCCACTCGGGATGTGGTAAAGCTGACCTCACTCAGTAGATCTTAACAGAGATAAGGTTACATGCTAAGTGGACATGGCGCAAAACAAAAACAAGTCTTCGGCCATGCCTCGAATAGAGGCCATTGGCTAAGTCTGGAAAAAAAAAAATCATGCGCCAACAAAAAGACACGACAACATATCTCGCACATGTCCTCTTAATTTGTTTTTTTTCCTTACACTTGTTGTATTTGAGCCAAAAAATGGCTGATGATGAAAGTATGATGATGTCTAAATCATTGCTTTTATTGTTTTTGTTTTTTTTTAACTTTCATCATAGCATCATAAACTCCCCATACAGTTTGAGCTGCCCCTCCTTGTTTGAACAACAAAAGTCCGAAAATTGACAAATACCGCCGACGGGCTAAATCGGATTTGCCGGCACCTGCTGGAACTCAGTTAAAATCTCAATACCCCCTGAAGTGCTTTCACATAACCCCAGGGGTACTCGTACACTTATTTGAGAACCACACACTCGAGTCTAATTTACTACTAGTACCTATCTGCTAGCATATATTTTAGACAGACAGGGTCCGGTACTTAATACTGGAGAAATTTATTTTGCTATTCATGCTCTCTGCTTCTGTTACTTCCAGTAATTAGCACAGCACGATATTTTGCAGACGCCCCTGGATGTTGAGTGCACTTCAGTTAAAGAATATGTACTTACCGTTAATTAGGGGCTTTGGCTTGTTTATACCATACCCCTGGTTGGGTTTACCGTGCACCTACTCAGTGGTCATATGGATGGCCGCTGACTGGCTGGAAAGTAATAGACTGCCAACACACCTCACAGGCACCGTTCATTAGGCGGTGTCTTTTAGCTGAACCCAGCCTCCTCCCCTCGCTTGCCCCCGCCGGGGGTATGAAGCAGTTTGCTCTCCTACTGCGGCACGATGCCTCCCGTTCTTTGTTCAGAAAAGAACACACCCCACCCTGTGCTGGCCTTTCATTAGGCAAGCTTTTACATTATCCAGGAGCAACACATTCAGACTACCTTATTATGCTAGCCAAATATGATTAGTACGCTCGCGCAGGAGAGAATTATTCTGAAATTCGAAAAGGTTCGGCTCATTTGGGCTATAGCATTATTATGTTAAACAATGCGTCGCAGATGCTTTGTAGACATTCATCTGATCTTTGTTTTTCCATGTGAACCAAATGTTGCGGTGTTTCTCCTACACAAAAGCAGCTGAAAATGTAGTTCCATGAATTAAATATCAAACTTAATGTTTGTTGCTGGCCTCAAATTGTGCCTTCCCTGTGTTGCTGACCTAATTGGAATTTTATGTATTTCTACTAATTGCATCCTGTCTACCAGAGGAAACAAACTCATTTGGCGGTGTTTACGACGTCTGCCGCTCATGCAAATAGAGTTACGTACAGTGAAGTATGTCTACTGATGTTTTCTGTTGCTTCTGTTTGTAAACTTTTACCGACTTCGAACCAAGGGAGCAGGTAATCTTTTACACACGTTTTTTTTAGATTTTTTTTTTTTTTTTATTTATAATCATTGCATACACCAGAGGTGTCAAACAGATTTTTATCGTGAACATTATAGTGTCTGTCGGAATCCCGATAGTGAGTGAGGCCGTTGACAGCTCTGCACTTACTGCGGGTCTGTTAATCATCTAAGGACAATTAACAGTCCTGACTGACTGCTTGAGTCGGTGTTGAGATGAATTCATCCTGTTTCTCACTACCTACATTCTAAGGTGCCTGTCAGGCCTAAGTTAAATCATTACTCATTGAGTAACATTTTGTGATGAGCTATAGATGTAGTGATGAGCTTTAAATGTAACCGCCCCTTTTTCAAGATAGCGTCTTCTCTAAAAGACCTTGTCGACATATAACCGGCTTATTTAAACCCGCATTGTCTCCCCCTCTTCGTTGGTATTTATTTAAAGAAATTGTGTCAAAATGAACCCAGCACAGTGTGGTTTCATTCACTTTCAAGCATGCCAAGTCGCTAGGCATCAGTGGTGTCGCTAAATTCTGTCTAATCAGAAAGAACCTCTGCCGTGTGCAATCAGAAAGAACTTCTGCCTCTGTCGTCACCAGTATCTGCATCTTTGGTGGGGGTAAGAGTTGCGCGATGATGCAAATCTGCACTTTGGTTAGAGGTTTTGAAAGGGCCGGTTTTGATGGGGAAAAAAAAAGAAGTCAAAACCGAGACATTTACTGCCTATTTGCAAGAACCCCGGCTACGTATAGACAAGGCTTTCACTGCGAACGCAAATGAAATTTAATAATAAGAGGCTAGTAAAAATTGTTCAAAAGGGGGATCGCTAACAAAACATCTTGTTGTTTCTCAGAACAAGAGAAATCGCAAATTTTTGTGGGCCACATAAAATGATGCGGTGGACCGCATCTGGCCCTCGAGCCTTGTCTTGAAACTGTGAGAATTTCACACATAATGTGGAAAACAAATGTAAAGGGAGACTCCCTGCAAATGTGCCAAATTGTCAAAAATAGCTTTGCTCCGAATTTATATTCAGTCATATCTATGGCACCTACAATAAACCCATTAGCATCTGTTATTCCCGATAGTCTCGATTGTGAGACTTTGCATCTCCATCGAATGGCTTTGCTCCACCGCCAGCTTCCAGGCCCCAGGGATTGTCATCCTGTCTATGCATAAGTCATAACAACCAAGGGGCCGCTGACATGACATCAGCTTTCTTTTTATACCAACAATGGTTATTTCTCACTGCCACTTGACCTCTCCTTTGTATTTGCAGTCACTGTTGCTTTCGTTTTGCAAGCCTGTCCTTATATGAACCTCGGGAGGATAATATTTCATACCTTGCTTTTGTGTTGCACTACCATTCATTTGATTCACATGGAACTAATCTTTTCCTAACTGAAATATTTTCATTTCACTTCAGTCTTAAGAAACGTTTACACTGCTGTGAATATGGCAATGATGTATAATAATATATTCTAATTTGCGTCATTGCTATGAAATCTTAATTAAGCTCAGGGGAACATAAGTAGGAAATGTAAAAGCTGTGACCTTTCGGGAATTGACCTTTAGAGGGTTATTTTACTTGGTGGAGCTTGGCAATAAATCACATTTAGAGCTTCTACAAAAATCAAGCTTCAATAATGAATGTCCAATTTTTAGCACTTTCACCTTGGCTGCAGATCAATATCTTTATGGCCAATTCTTCTTGTCACGCTGCACTGCGGTTGTTTCTGCATTGTATCAGCTTCACTTTACGGCCACTCGTTGGAGGGGCTTTCAACTACTGCATGGAAACATCAACCATATACAAGCTATTAAAATACAGTAAGAAAAGTTTGAGCGGAGCTGGCAGTTTTTTTCCAAACGAAAGTACGTCAATTATGAAGGTTTGGAGCTGCCAACATGGAGTAAAATGAATTCTTTCAAACGTTGATTAGTGATTGTCTTTTTTGTAAATATGTCTGATTGTGTTTTTGTGACTACAGATGAAAATAGTCGGTATTTACTATGGTCTTGTCAACATATTTGTTGTGCAAGGTCCCTGAAAAAAAGAACATACAAGCCCATTCAAATGTTTTTTTCATACTAGTTTCAATACATATTTAAATGTTTGCATGTGTTTACAAGTCTGTTTGAATGTAATCTTCTTTTTTTTCTCAAAATGTTCATCAACATCCTGGAACATCGTGGTAATAAATACTATGTTTTCAGTAAATGCAGCCTCAAAAAACATTAAGCATATTTTCTAATCGGTTCGAAGATACTTTCAAGTACTTTCAAACGTATATACAAGTTTGATCAGATTCACTAGAAAGTTTGAACCTATTTAATACGTATTTACCGTAAATGTACGATCGTGCTATGTTTTTAACGCTTAACCTACAATTATGTCCGGATGTAGATTCAAATATGTTCAAATGCTTATGTTCAAATATATATACAGGTATGCCCAAACATATTTAGAAGTTCCACTGTATTTGATACATATTGAAATGTTTAAACATAGAATGTATTTCCAAACTAATAGTAATGCATATTTCAATGTTTGAAGGTATTTACTATTTCATTCAAGTGTTTTTCCAAATTCATTTTTCCCATAAAGCTATTGTTTTAGCTTTAGATTACAAGTACGTTTGAATGTACAAGTACGTACTGTATAAGCGTATTTACCAGTAGGTTTTAACATATTTATGATGAATTCAAATGAGTGAACACATTTTCAAGTACGCTCAAATGTATTTTAGTTTTTGAATGTTTGCAGGTTTGTATTGGAGTGTAATTTTGAATTGATTTCTTGCCCATAAAGCCATATTTTTGATTTTCCCATAATGCAATTGGGTATGGCCATTATCCCACAGCATTATTGGAACAAATGTTATGTTTTTAGCATTTTGCTTAAAAGTACGTTTGGGCTTACTTTCAAATGTGTTTGAACATACCTTCAGATATATTCAAACATTCTTTTGAATGTCCTTGCAAGTATGTTCGAATTAGTTTGCCAGTCCAAAGGGTTTATTTCACATTTACAGATCCACACATCCGCATTTCTTTTTCTTCAGTAAAATTGTGGAATGTAAAGAATTCTGTAACATTATAACCCACTTACATTTCCATTAAGCAAGTTTCGCTATTCATTTTAACCTTGCCTTTCTATGTACATGCCCATGATTTGAACAGAAAAACGAAACAAAATCCAGCAATCCAGGCCAGCAGCACACAGTGGTGATCAAATCATGTACGTATATGTCTCAAGGGCTAATGACACTGAGAGGATGATTTATGCAATAGTAAAGCAGCCAAGGTTGACATGACATGCGTACAGGATATGAAAAATGCATTTGCATGCAACTGCCTGTGAATACTAAGGGCCTTTTCATATTGTCCGTTTACTTCTATGTTAAGTTAAAATCAACATTTGCATTCAGTGCCTAAAGGTGCCAAAAACTTCACGATATACAATCCGTCATTGTAACAAAAACAGCGTTGCGACAAGAACTTTTTTCTACGACACGAGTACACACGCTCACTTATATTCGTGCTCTTCAGGTGAGTCAGGCTGAATGGCGAAGAGCGTCTCAACATAATGAGCTTAATAACGTTGAGAGTTCATGAAACGCCGGCTCCCCGGCCTCTCTGGAGGGTGTCATTGCTGTCAGCTTAGTGGGGCTGAGATATGGCGGGGCCGAGAGCAAGCAGCCCATATGGAGCGTCTGCTTGACAACACACTGACCCACAGCAGATGTGCTGTTTTTCTCTCCCCTGGTGTTACATTTGGCTCTTTATCACACCTGTGTTTTCTTGTCGCACAGTAGCAAAAAAAATTGCAATGATGTATCCATGTTGAGAAATATACAACATGCATAAAATATTTTATACAAATATATTTTAGTCTCAAGGTCATAGAGCAAAAAAAAACACATATGTCACCTTGAGGAAGTTGTCAACCATACTTTTTTTTTTTAAAAACTAGGTTTTAATTGTGCATTGAGTGTTTCCAATACAACTGGAGCATCGCAAGGGTAGTTACTCAATCCACCACTAGGGCTACCGGAGGTAAACGTTATGTTAGCTATAGCTAGCTAGCTACACCATACTGCACTATTTTCAATGCACTACCGAATCCTAAATGGTGATCAACATTTTTTAATTAGAAGACGTGGAGAATTTGATTTAAAGGATCTGACAGAGGTGCCACACCTCCACCAACAGATGGTGCAAACACACTGTGAAACAGCTGTGAGATTTTTTTTGACATGGCTTATGCAAAGACGTGAATTTAATTCGTAGAGGACACAAAGGCTTTTGGTTTTGCTCAGATCGAGTGCAGACATTTAAGAGAACTACGGCCTTCTCCTGTATATAAGTCACATCCCCTTCCTTTTTACTTCCATTTGGGTGAATTTTACAAAAGATGCCAAAAAGCTCCTCCCATTGAAATCCCGGAAGTTCTCTCCTTCCTGCTCATCATTTGTGCAAACATCCTCATTACTCTTCCATGGGTAGTCATCTTCAGACCGTCTAATTTGTTTGAAATTAAGGTCTCCAGAAATGCTCTGCTGAAGCCTTCATTACCAAAGTGACGACTGTGACGAGATCAGAGCATGGATCGGTTGCTCTTTGCTGTCCCCCCCCCCTGCTGACATCCACGTGTGCCATGCGACTGCTTTTTGTCTTGAACAGCTAAATCAAGACATATTTTCCTTTTCATAATGGGTCAAAGTCCACTTATTTCGTATCTAAATTCATGATATTCGAACACAGACATGTAGAGAAAATTGGTCTGGTTTCGAACAATACGCATGAGCCCCCCCCCCCCCCCCCCCCCCGCCCCTAAAAAAAAAAAATCCCCAAAAGCTGGCGACGGTTTTCCTTTTTTCCATTTAAAAGCGCACCAACTACAGTATTTCTGAGCGCTTGTCACAAATTTGATTCCAGGCACACATTTGTTTGTGTCTCTTCATGTAATCCTAGTCTGACAGGATGATGATGACGGGCTCCATTCTCTGTGGGTTTCATTACATCTGCTGCAAGACGTCTCGTTCTACTTTCCTATGATGATACTTGGCCTTGCGTTTGAGACCAATCAGCCTCCCCTCTAATACTGCGTGATGGATAAAGTGTCTGCCTGAACGTATTCAGTATGGCGAAAACCACTAAAGACGAAGAACTACAATGTTCCCAGTCGTGCGGCCTGGATTAAAATTTGATGTCATCTGTGTAAATCACCGCTGCTATATGAATACGCTTCCTCGTCAGAATGAAACTTGCACTCATTGAATTGATGTAAAATGTGCACAAATTATGTCTGCTGTCAGTTTGAAGCGGTGCTTATCTTTCAACTTTATAGAATTTTTTTGGCATGATTTTATGTCACTGTGTTTTGCATACATTTTAATCAGTGAAGGGAGATGGCATACGATAGCCACTTTGCCAGATAAGACTAAAAGCAGTGCTCTCCAAATTGATCTAAGGCACTTTTAAAAAGTCTAAAGTCATCTCAAAAACCAAAAGTGGCACAAAAAGTATGTACAAAAAAATATACAAAAAGTATAGAATTCTCAATTGTCTTATAGATGTACGTATTCATTATCAAATCTGGACCAATTTAGTTGACCATACGTACAGGTATTGATGAAAGAAAAAAAATTGACACATAATTTTCTGACTAATAAAGTAAAATTAGATGCTGTGATTTAAAATCACCGTACGAGACTGTTGTAACTGAATGATGTTCAAGGAGCATTAATTATTATTAGAGTCACATTTGGGAGCAACACAGAATATTGCAGCCTTAAAATAGCCGCACAGTTAAAAAATGTCCTCCTTTTTAATTGTATTTATTGTACATACATAACCTACTAGTTTATTAGTTTATTGTATTCAAATAACCTACTAGTGAATGACGCGACTCCATCAAAGAGTACACCGACTGAAGCGGTTTTATGTTTGTCGATCGGGGTAAGATAATCCTTCTCAGTCCGTGTATTTGTATTCAGAAAAAGTGAAAACGCGTTCACCAACAATGAGCGTTCCATTAGTGATGCGGCGATTTGGCAACAGAATGCCCAGCTCTACTAGCTTCACCATACTGCCAAAATCTCACATATGAATTGAAATGACAACCCAATAATAAATCAACAAAACCTAATTATTACCTACCTGAAAAAAGATGGTCATGAACAATGATTTATATAGCGAGATCAAAATCTTGTCAAAACAAAACTCCAGCAAAGCTATTGAAACATTTTGAGAAATGGCATGTGGTTGATCAGAAAATCCTTGGCCAGTTTAACAAAATAAAGAATTCAAAGAACACTGTGACGCACCTTCTCACGTCACTCCCCGTTGCTAATACAACTATCAGCGAAAAGGAGATGGAGTTTGATGACAGTCTGAATGATGGGCTTGGGACCAGTAAACACTCAGTGTATGATGATAAAACCTCAGCCCTTCCCATATTACGTGTCGCAGCCTAGCACCAGACAGTTCTAAAATAACATCATCATCTGCAAGTTGATCTTACTGTCTGGGAAAAGGTAAGGTGAAAAGGTAGGGGGTACCAGTGAGGAAGCAGAAATTAAAAGAATGAGATGTCTTCACATCAAATATGAGAAGTCAGCAAACGAAGATGTTTTGAAGTCAAGTTAAAAGCCTCGAGTTTAAGAACAGTGCCAGCAAGAGAGTTGAACTCAGCTCGCATAAAAACAAAATGAAAAAAATCAAACCAACAGTTCCAACAACTCAAGGCAAAGAATAAAAAGGACCAAAAAAAGTTGATAGTGGTGATACTGCCGAGCTTAAAGAAAAAGACCAACAAACAAAATCTTCAAGATCAACTAAGATCGCCATACCACACAGTTACAGAAATGGAGGAAGTGGAACTGACAACCGTATCAGAAAACCGAAAATCTTAATCTAGAAGAGCTGGTTGTGTTGTATTCTCAAGATTAGTCTTGGTCTTGAAACCAATCTGAGGAGCACTTTTTAAGGGTCAGTCTCATTCTTGTCTTTATCACAAACAGGGCAGAATGACTACAATTACTACAACAGTTATTACAACTATTACTACTACTTATACTGTGTAAAATACTTATAAGAAGTGATACATTTCTTGGATTTGAGATGTTTCATTGTAGTATTTTAAAAGCAACATTTACCAAGAATTTAATTGTTGCAAATGCAATAGAAAAAAACATGAGTTATTTTGTTTAGATTTTTTGTGTAATTCTCTTTGACGCATGCTGTGCTGTCCAAGTAAAAAGTCTTGGTCCTGTCTCTGTCTCGATACCCTCTCGTCTTGATAATATTTAAGTCTCGGTTGGCGTGGTCTTGACCAAAACGACAAAACCTAGAACCAAGAGTGATGGTGTTGAAAACTGCGGAAAATAGAAGAAAGGATATTTTTGGTAAAATAAAACGACCTATTTACGGTTACATTTTGGGGCGACTTGAATAGACAGTGTATCGGACTGGCAACATTTTGTATAATCCTTTCTTTGGAAATTTGCACAGGTAGACCTGTTCATTAAGAGCGCGCCTTATAATATGGTCCAAAAAATACAGTAAACATTTGCATTGTTTTTTGTCGGGCTGAGGTTGAAATATCTCGGAAGTAATCTAAATGTATGTTTGTTTTTGTGTTTTCTTCTTTTTTTAAAGATACATAGACACGTTGTTCAGACACTATTTGGGAAACCGTTATGGTTTAGCAGTATTTCACCCACGTTTTATAGTGCTCCAGCCAAACACCAAATCAAGTATTCACCTGATAAACTGTCTGTAATTTCAACTGCAAGGGAAGCAATTCTTACAAAGCATGACACAAGAAGAGATACTGCACTGACGATTGCCAAGGCAACACAATTCCGATATTGGGACATGTAGGACCGTGAAGGCAACGTGCATTTTCTTTTATCACTTAATATTCTGTATCTGAATGTCATTTATTTGTCCCCATATACAATATACTGTAGGGAAATATTATCTTAAGGTCAGATATTCATTCGTGATGATTAACGCACAGCGGGGATACTTGGGTAAGCCTGGTTGGCCGGGAACAATAAGTCTAGTTCTCATGAATGTAAGTGTCTATCTTAAAAACCAGCTGCCTGCTTGTGCTAATCCGGTTGCTTGGTTTAAATGTCACTTCCACCTTCATATGTGTACAGGCATAAGTCTGCTGTGGGCTGCAGTCAAAGCGCCGGAGGTTAAGGGGTGAATGAATGTCTGATAGAAGAGTGGAAAGGAAAAGGTCCACAGGCTTTAATGCGCCCCACCAGGTAAAATGCCATTTGGAAGAATCTGGTGTTGATGGATTAATGATCTGTGAATCCAATCCCGTCCTCCGTGATATACCCCGCACCTCAATCTTCGGTGGTAACTTGACAGATACAACCTTGAACTACTTTGGCTCTATTTATGAAAGTCTAATTGCCTCAGAGGCCTGTCGACAACTGTATTTTATCCTGGTCTTTAAATGGGAGACAGATTATTTGACATGGCTAATCGATGACCCAACATGCAAGTAGATAGATTAATGTGAGTGGGGGGTGGGAACCAGGGGCGATGCTACTCTATTGGGGTGCTGTTTTGTGAAAAAAATAGAGGCTAGTGGTTCACATGTCTTGTTTGAAGCATGTGTGGAAAATGTATATGTGGGACTCCTACCCATGTATGACTGATAAATTAATAAAGTTTTACCCTTTTGCTACACAGGTAGGATTCTTTTCATGTTCAGCAATGCGTTTGATAATATGTTTTGTCTCATAACCTGGTGTGCCTTATAACCCCTTGCACCTTACAACCAACCCACCAACCTAACCTGGTGTTATTTATAACACATTATTTATAACACATTATATATAATATATATATATATATATAATATATATATATATATATATATATATATATATATAACATAAACAACAGGCCTATTCTTTGAGAGTGCACCTAATAATCTGGTATGCCTTATAGTCCAAAATCTATGGTAATTCAGTTACTTTGATGGATTATTTTGCCCTTTAAAATAAGGATGCTAAAACTTAAGTCTACATTTGTGAGGAAGACTTGATCAAATTTAGCGGCGAAGCACACAGGGGGTTACCCATCAATGGTAGGTTCTGCTCCTCATTGCGGTGTTGTTGTTTTTTTCTCCTCCTTCAAAGACATGGATGGCCCGCGGTTTAAGAAGGGAATAAAATATGCTTGTTTTAAGCTTTTCTCTTCTTTTTAAATCAAACCACACTATCCTCCGCTTACCGTTTTTATGTTGAATTGTTTCATGTTTAAATTAGTGTTGCAAGATCCACTGGGAGCAAGCTGTCAATGCGGCACATCGAAACTTTGAAATAAATAGCAATTAGTTTGCTTTCTGAGGGGTGACCATGCTTACATGCTGAATTCTAAAATCAATAACCTTGTTAACGGCGTAGCAGCAGCACACTGGTACTCGAATACGCACAGTGTGAACAAAAAAATAAATAATTCCATTCTTGCAGTGGCACTGATTTGCATTCTCAGGTTGTGGATGGAAAAGAGGCTGACACATGAAATAAAAGTACAGGTCCAAAAGATTTGTGAGAATAAATTGGAAAGAAAAAAAGAAAAAAAAACATCTGAAGCCGAGTAGGCTCCTGCTGAAAGCACCAGCTATCCTCAATAACATGTTTGAATCTCTTCAGCCAAAAAGCTCAACAACCATGAAAATGCGCAATTCTGGGCAAGAATCCAACAAAGGACTGTTATGACATACCTGTATCACCCACTGAGCTCACAGTTTTTTTAAAAGAGACGAAAAAAACTTCTTATTTTTGTTTGTTTGTCATGTTAAAACTAAAGGTTCAAAGAAACCGGCAATAAATAGCAATGATGGATCAGCAGAATCCAATTTTTTGTCATTTCAATGTGTGAGACTGTGAAGCTCTCATTGTGGACGCAAATGGCAAACATTCAAATTTACTTGCAAAGATCTTGAAAAGAATCAAAATATGCTCAACCGCACTTGCAGATAACATCTAACATACTGCATTTGCAAGTACATACTAACATACATGAAAGCTAAATACAAAAGAAAAAAAAGAAAAAAATCGCAATGTGGATTCACCAACATTTCGAAATCTTGTCAGCAAGACCCCCGTTCGCAACGAGCAATAATGACAAGTGAAGCTAACGCTAAGGTAATAATGACCAGGGAAGCTAATGCCAATTTTTCCAGAACTATTGCTATTAATAATCGTCTATACACAGCTCTGGTCAATATGTATCAAGGTGAAGCATGCAAAAACTTATGTTAAACAGTACGATAAACACAATAATGATGATGTAGGTTAGCTAGCCCCACCGAAACCATCTATTTTTTGAAACATCTGTCCCTAACCTTGCCAACTGAACTTTATTTGAATATTTGAATATTAACATTGACATTGTGGAATGCGCTGTTTTTGCCTAAAGCATAAACAATACATCATTATGCTGTGAAGCTAAGTAATAAAGGGATTACAATCCCCCCAAATATTCTGTTTCTTGTCTTTATAGGTTCACAACACAAAACAGATCAAATTATTCGTACTGTTTTTAGGCTTAAGCTAACTTTCCACTGGATGTGAAAAGATGTGAAAAGATGGATGTGAAAGAGCGTAATGAGCTACATTTAGAATGGCAAATCCATATTTCCAGTTATGGGAGTGAGTGTAATATAAAAGTAATGCAATAGTAATGTAATGCATTACATTTCAAATACAGTATTGAATTGTAATGTAACGAAATCACACCACTAAGTAATGACACATTACAGTTTCGAAGTAACTTGCCTAACACTGAGTGTGTGAGTGCATATTATATATATATATATATATATATATATATATATATATATATATATGACAGTGTTATAATTAAATCTGAAAGAAAGAAAGAAAAGGCCTGTGTTGCCACAGATAGATAAAAGCAATAAGATCACATCTATCAGGAGACCGACTAGACAACGTGAGAGCGAAACCAGGTGAGATTTGTCTAAAATAGAAGAGCTGCAGAAAGATGAGATGATACCACACTGACATCTCCATCACTGTCTTCTGGCTCCTTCTGTGTCTGCAATGCATTTCTTTTCCTCTGTGGACACAGTATCTCGTCAAAGCCTTCTAATTAAACTGTGATTAGGTTTCACTTATCAAAAGCCTTCCCATATCAAGATGTTTCCGCAAAGTCAATTACATCATACAGTATGTATGAATTTGGTTTTCTCATTACGTTCCCCATCCTGGCAGTTTTCAAATTGCGGGGAAAAGCTGAGCCCTAATCACGTGGAAAGTAGCAAAGCCCCATGACTCGGCAGTAGACAATCTCCCGGAGCTTCTCATCCTATTGCTCGGAGCCGAGGCTTCATCAGGCTTATGAACATTGGTGTCATATCTGTATCACAGAACCGCTGTCTGACTAATGAACTAGTCCAGAAGCTGAAACTCCACCAGAGGGACATCTTGGTTATTTCCACCAGCATGATGAGTCCTCACCAGTGAAAGGCAATTTTAGAAGAATTGGAAATAGCATCTGTAGAGGTGCATCAGTTGTCGAGAGATGAGAGCGAGTTTTTGGCTCGCAGGAAGTGCTGAAAGACCCGAGGATCTGGATGCTGTAGGATGGAGATTGGGGGCGAGCGAGGAGACCGGCTGTCATGCACTCAGCCTTGCCGCATCACAATGCGTGGACGCGTAGGCTTGACAAGGAGTAGGAGGCCATGAGCACAGTCCCTGAGCTCAACGCTCTGTGACTCTCTCAATTATAGTCCAAATCTATAAGGTTTTAATCGTACTTTCTGTACCATGTCATAAATATGAAAGGTGATTTTTTGTTTTGTTTTTTTCCACGCCGTGGAGTTAGATGTGCATGAACTCAGCTTGTCTAATGGTCATACGCAATGCCCTACATTTTTCTGTGGGCCATATCAAGCGTAAAAGCCCTGCTCTTGTTATGTGCGCATGCTAGCATGTCAATAAAGAGTCCACTCGCTCCTCAATTTTCCTGACGTATGACTCTTATATGGGTACTTCTGGTGGAAGCAACAGCCAACAGCAAACCCGTAGTGGGAATACAACCACCACTCAGGAAGGCTGTGATTGATGGTTTTTTTTTGTTTTGTTTTTAAATCAAAAAACATATATCCATGTATATGAGGAATTACTGTAGGTATGTTTGTATATATATATATTATATTTTAGAATATATATATATATATATATATATATATATATATTATATATATATGATTACATACAGCTTTGCTATTTAGTCACTTACTATATTAATTGGACTGTAAGTCCAAAAAAAAGATGGTATGGCACACTTATAATTCTTTTTCTCAAAAATTAACAGTGTACCATGTATATGAATACTGAGATGAAGTTGACTAAGGTTTCAACTGCTGGCTTTACTGTTTAGTTTCCCTTAAGATTTCCCATTGATGCACCTTAAAACCCAGTGCGGTTTATAACTCCCTTCACCGTATCACCTTACCTTACCTTGCTGTATAACACAGTGTGGCATGGAAATTAAAAAAAAATAAAAATAAACCATTGAGACTCTGCTTTATGATCTGGTTGATTTCACATTTGAGAAAATATATAATGTGGTTTAATTTCACACAGCAAATGATCAAAAGTGTTTCCATCAATACGCTGTTAATGATAAAGGGATTAGAGGAAATTGATTTTTAGATAGCATTGTATGACATGGCATTCATGTTATACAAATTTGCGATCACGGATCACGGTTGCCGCCGGCTGAAAATTTTTCATGTAAAGTTCATGTATCAGTTGCAACTAAACATAAAGATTAGCAATTATTCAGTCAGTGGATAGAGTCAAGACATCTCATGAGCAAAACATGCGGTGGGTGTTTACCCACTTTTATTTCATCAGGGTCATCGTGAAGACGTACTGTAACTCTTGAAATGCGACGAAGGAACGTGGCAGATGCATGATAACAAAAAAATAGTAGTTTACTAAAGCAGTCTGATCACGGTATCTCCTCTTCACCAGGACGGTCTCTATGTTGTCAAGTCACAACTTCTCATTGATATCCAGCTGTCCCAGGCTTCTAATCCAATTTATGCGTGTCTGTACATGAAAGCTGAAAGCTACACACTCATTTTTTAGCACACCTTTAAATTCAAACTTGTAAAGGGAAACTACATCATGTCCCTCGTCTCTTACTCGGCGCCGGTGTAGTAAACTTGTTGATGCAGCCTGAACACAATTTGATGATGAAAAAATAAACTGGAGCGGTATCTAGAGATAAATGCTCTGCATTTCATCTTTAGGAAATTAAAGCTGTGTAAAATGTGTAAAACGGTCTGCATGCCAAAACTGTAGGATGGCGTATCACTCCACAAGATAAATTTGATGCGGTTTTAGATATCCGAGGGGACGGTTTGATTTGAAAGTGGAATGATTTGATTCGATTCAACTGGGTAGGATTATCATTCGATTCAATATGATTTAGTTAGAAATGTTACACAATAAATTTTGAATTTTGTAGAGTACATTTTACTCTAACAATTTTAAATAGATAGATAGAGATATAGATAGATAGATAGAGATAGAGATATAGATAGATAGAGATATAGATAGATAGATAGATAGATAGATAGATAGATAGATAGAGATATAGATAGATAGAGATATAGATAGATAGATAGATAGATAGATAGATAGATAGATAGATAGATAGATAGATAGATAGATAGATAGATAGATAGATAGATAGATAGATAGATAGATAGATAGATAGATAGATAGATAGATAGATATCTTGCAAATTGTTTCTTTCTTTGCAGCATATATATGACATATTTGGAGTGAAAACTTTCAAGAAAAACTATGCGCAAAATCTCAGAAATATTTTAACCCCTTGCGCAGTATTTTTGAGTCATTTTCTTCCACATAATTCACGCAATATTTTAGGCAAGGGATGGTATACTCCAGGCAATGTGAAAACTAAGTGGTCTTGCCATGTTGAACTTTGACATTTTGTCACCATCTGGGTGAAAATTCAGCTCCCTAGTGTCTTGTTTCAATGCTTTCCTTTTGATGTGAAATGCTTTGATGTAACGATCAAAGAATGGGACAACTGGGTTCAACATATGAGCGATTTTGTACGATATTTATCCAGAGATTTTTCACCCTATATATTAATTCTTTCAAATTAATAGAGTTTAGTTTTGACGGTGCTGCCCTGATGTTCTAAACAATAAAATACCAGATGGAGCAACTTTTAAGGTTCTGCAAGAAAACACAAAAGCAATCAATGCAAATAGCGTTCAGGGTGAGAAAGAATGTGCAAGGTAAGCAGCAAAGGATGGACCAGAACGGCGATGCTACCTGTCAAGTTTGTGATGCGGTCCCACGGGCTTTGTCAACTGATGGTCGTGTGACTAAAACAAATGAAAGCAGAGCAACGAATGTGTCGATTTGATATGCTGTCAAGCACAGTAAAGGGTGTGATTTTTGCAAAAATGGGAGTCACTCCATCCTTGACCTTATAAGGCAACAAACATGCGAGCTAAGCTGTCAAACAAAGAGTAGTGATTTGCACCAAAAAAATAAAAAAATAGACTTCCTTTTGGAGCAGCAGGCAGAAGGCTTAAGCTTTTCAAGGAAAGGTTTCCAGCAGCGTGAATTTAGGTTACCCAGCATGCTGTGCTTCTCAAGTCGCAAAACATGCAGGCTCTAACTGCAATTTTATCTTGCATGCCTTTAATGTTTAATACAGTGGCACAACCTTTGTCCTCTCAGAGAGCAGAAAAGTCAATTTTGTGGAATGCGATCCAGCACTTAAAAGCCATCCTCATGCTCCAAACACAGTGTTGATTTTCAGTGCACACGCAAAAACAAGGCTTTATTTTATGGGTAGTATGTCATTATTGGTTCCTCTGTAATATTTCTCAACTCAAATATAGAGCTTCCTTGTGTAAAGTAACCTTGCTGTATATCTGGGCTCAAGTTTGAGCTGGAAATTAAAATGAAAACACACAAAAACTATTTGAAATTAACAGTTGGTATAAATGATGACAATATCATTATACAACATTTTAGAGGTACGTAAATTTAAAAATGAACTCCAAATATAATCACAATAGTACACATTAAAATAAATGGTCCGTACGCTGTTGGGTTGTTATGTTGCATACTTAAATTACTTGGTATTATTGGTCTTGCAATTAAAAAATTAATACATACGGTACGGGTCCTGGTAGGTTGCACCACTTTAGTTCTGGAATTTGCTTTAACAAATGAATCACGTATGCCAGCATCTTTGGTATCCCTTTCAGGTCAGGGTCAAAAGTCAAATAATAATGTTCCGCATTGTCTGCATGGCGACTTGTAGTCTCCATATCGTCTAGCAGAAATATTGACGATACTAGAAACAGTTTCGCATCCTGGCGTGATGTTAGATGCCCATAAAGATAAGATAAAGTCCTAATATATATATATATATATATATATATATATATATATATATATATATATATATATATATATATACACACACACTTCTATACAAGTAACTTCTATATATAAGTATATATATTTTTTTTGTGGTGGTCTGCTAATGACAGAAAGGATGTTATGGCATTAAAAACAAAGTCGCAAAGAGGAGTAAAGCGAGCGCCTAGCAACCACCGCTGCGAAGATCAACTTCAAAATAAAAACGTACCAGGGCTATTGCATTGACTACCATGTAATATTTGCCGTGTTTATTTCATGATTGTAAAACTACTCCAAGGGCGCAAACAAGACCAGATATTGTTCCGATAACGGTACTTGTAATCTGTCGTCACCCAACTCCCTAATTCCAACACAATTTGAGGAATATAATTTGGAAACGTTGTCGCTAATACACACAGTATCTCTGTGAATAGCCACAGCCCCTTTAAGGCCCGCCCATTGCGACGCTAATAATTGTCACGTCATCACAGTCTACAGAAAAACCATGAACTCTTTCATCCATTGAATTTTATTCACAACCCACTAAGTACGTGGAACAAAAGAAAGCAGGTGGAACCTTCCCACCAGTAGCACACGGCGCAGGAGGGGCTCAGCAGGAGCGAGAAGGAAGGTCCACGTTTGTGTTTTCTGAAGAATGATTCATGGCCTCTCTTTCACACTCTGATGATTGTTTACTGGGCTTCATACACATACTGGAGCAAGGGCAAGGATGATCCTATCTGCCACATGCAGTTCTTTCACTGCCCTCCAGTGGCTCTCTAATAATAGCACGGTTCAATCTCTCTCTCTCATGAACAAAAAAGGCTTCTTTTTTTTT
Organism: Hippichthys cyanospilos; assembly: GCF_059441005.1. Taxonomy (NCBI): domain Eukaryota; kingdom Metazoa; phylum Chordata; class Actinopteri; order Syngnathiformes; family Syngnathidae; genus Hippichthys; species Hippichthys cyanospilos. The sequence continues at coordinate 9,185,923 of NC_142377.1, read as the reverse complement.
CAAGCATAGTGGGGACATCCCATTGACATTATGCATTTCTGAGTTTCTATCCTTTATCATCAGAGCGAATTGCCTAGTCCTAACTCCAACCAAAATCCAATTCAAATCTATAGTCCAAAAATAAGTATTGACCTTCAAAAAAGGTAGGTACTTGTGCAAGGAGGTCCCACAAAGACAGTTGAATCCAGAATTTGGTCGCCTTCATCAAGCAAAAACCCATGGCACACACACCAGAGTTTGTTTTTTTGTTGTTGTTTTTTTTCATAGTGAGGACATCCCATTGACACAATGCATTACCTAGGCCCTAACCCGAACTTTAACCCTCCCAGATTGCCTAACAATCACCTTTACCCGAACTTCAACCAAAGTTCAATTCAAACCTGTACGCTTAAAGCAAGTCTTGACCCTCGAAAAAAGATCTGAACTTGTGTGGTCCAACTAAATTATCCCAACAAAGTGCAAGAAGTCGCCACAGACAGTCAAACCTGGAATTTGGTCCCCATCATGTTTCAAAACCAATGACACACACGCAAGGCTTTTTTTTTTTTTTTTTTTTAATCATAGTGGGGATATCCCACTGAAAAAGTGTATTGCCTACCCCCTAACCTTGACCATCACAGCAAATTGCCTTAACCTTTACCCTAACCTCAATCAAAATCCATTTCAAATATATTGTCTAAAAGCAGGTCTCGACCCTCAAAAAGAGGTCTGAACTTGTGGAATCCACCAGAATGATCCCCACAAAGACAGATAATACCAGATCTGGTCACCACTATGGAGCAAAAGTCAAAGACACAGAAACACTGGTGTTTTATTGCTATCATAGTGGGGACATCCCATTAACATAATGCTTTTCCCAACCCTAACCTTTACCCCAACTTAAACTAAAATCCAATTCAGACTTGACCCTCAAAAAGCAATCTGATCTTGTGGGGTCCACCAAAATATTCCACACAAGGGCTAGAGATCCCCACAAAGACAGTAAAACCCCCAAATTTCCCCCAACCATTTAGTGACAACCAAGGACATTTGTGTCCATTGCGCCAAACAAATGTCCCCTGAGCACAAATCCTCAGAGAAAATGCTTTCAGTGCTTACTTATTTCAATGGTAACATCATTTCAGTTTATCTCATTTTGTGCCCTGAAGGCATTTCTAAATCATTTTCTTTCAGTGCAATTACGGAAGTAGGCAATTACAACCCTTGTAATTCCAGTGTGCTGTGTACAAACAAGCAGACTGACCAACCATTTATCACTAGGAACCTAATTGTTAAGACCCGGTTGAATGCAGGGAGAGATCCCGGCAGCAAAGCAAAACCAGATGTGGTCGAATGCTGTTTTTTTTTTTTTTTTTTTTAAATGTCGCTCCCTTTCTGCATGCCGAACCGTGAGGAATGCATAGCGCTGGCAAGGTTCGTGTGAGCACTTATATGTCAATGAGAGTCGAGGGGTCAAATAGTTCATGGTCATGCGATAGGTCTACATGAAAGACATGTCAGAGGGTCACACCACATCACATGAGCCATAATGGGGTGTGGAAGGTGGGTTTTGGAGGAGGGGGCATTTAATCAAACAGCAGGGGGCGTTATTGTGTTTCTAAACTATTGCCCTTGCTTGTATCACTGAGAAATTAACAACAGAACAGAATGAAACCGATCCACTGAAGATTCTTTGTTCAAGTATTGGGATCTTAGGCAGGGTTTGAACCTACACACAGGCAGGCATGAATTAAAAAAAAATAAGTAATGATTTGTTCTATTCAGTGATTCAGTCTGATTCGATTTGAAATCCGGTTGACCTCTGTATCGACGTGTTGTATGGGACTTGGAAAATGTCAAGGCTTTTTGCAGATGTAAAGATTTCCAGGTGTTGACCCAGAATTCATTATCTCCTATCAGAGCTGCACACGTGTGGCTTTCAAAAACATTAGGTGATGTTTTATGGGGGGTTTTTTCATCGTCAATACTAAAGGTCTTTTTGAGAACATGCTTTCATATCATAACAAGTGCAGCAAAGTAGCTTTCAAAAGGTCGATCCCGTCACGTTTGTGTTGCAAAATACCGTAAACTCAACTTTCAAATTTCCCAAACTATAAATCGAGGCTCTTTTGAATATGATGTCATCTTTTCAGCAACCAAACCTATCCGTCCCTTTATAGTCCTCCGGTGGCGTTTTCTCCAGCAAAGTCTGTTTCTCGATGCACCTGGTATCTCTCGAGCGAAGCCACGACAAAAGATCATTGAGGCGTGTCTTTTAAGAGGGTCATGTGTTCATGTTTCCTTTCACTTTTCCTTCCTTTGAACTTCGGAGGGATCCGAATAAGCCTAAATACCTCAGTCCGAGAGGACCGTGAAGGGGGAAAAAAAGTTATGGCATCAGTTTTTGTGATGCTAGGTATTCTAATCAGAATGAATCGCAAAATGAAAATTTTGTGCATAAATATCTAAATCAAAAGACAGAATCTGAATGCAATTCCACTTGGACTCACAGGGGTGTTATATTGCAAATGTGCCCTGAAATGAAAATGCTTGGGTGAAACCGAAAATCATATTTGAGAAAATGTTGGTGTTATATTCCAAATGTGCCCTGAAATGAAAATGCTTGGGTGAAACCGAAAATCATATATGAAAAAATGTTGGTCAGAAACTGAATGGAATGTAACGTCACAAATTGAAAACTAAAAATGCTCATTTTTGCCATTTTCGGACAAAAGGTTCCAAAGGCCCAAATTTCGTACATCCTTAGTATATTCCTTTTCCCTAATCCAAATAATGGCACTTACTATACAGTTTTGGTCCCAGTCTTTAATAAGTATGTACAATTTTGATGTTTTTACCTGGGGTTCTAAACGCATTAGCTATTTAACATAGGTTTGGATTGCTCGCCATACGGTGAATTCGCCTTACGAGCCCAACCGCAGAACGGATTAATCTTGTAACACGGGGGCCCAATGTATTTGAAATGGAAGGCCAACACACCTGCAATTCTCCAAGAGGTTCAAATAATTGATGGGTGGATGGAAGAAACAAGAATGTTTTGGCCATATGTCACAAATACTTCTAATTCCGACCTCATCAATAAGAGGAAGATAGTCTTCCAACGTGACCCAGATATTGATACAAAACATAGTTGTTGACTCCAAAGTAAGTCCTGAAACAGATGCTGGATTCGGAAAAACCATTATCCTTTTCAATGAGCTTCCTTTGCATGGTTGATGTCATGTTTGCAACAGCCCTTCGGCAAGATGAAAGAGATGGTGACTGTGTTTAAAGCTCAACCTATGATTCCTCCAATGGCTGTTGAGACACGTCCCCACTTTCCGACTCCACACGTGTATTAAGGAATTCCGGCATTCCTTGTAATTCTCCTTTTTTTCCCCTCCTCCACTTTTATGTATCTGCTGTCCTGTTTTCCATGTGTTTCAGCCCACACCAAGTTAGATATTTTTTTTGTGTGTATATGTACAATATATATAAGCAAGCCTGCATATTTTATATGTATACAGACGTAAAAGTATAAGTGCACTAATCCTTGCATTTTCATTTTACTTTTGTTCGTGCAATTAACCAGTCTTTATGGGGGTCATCTCTTGAGTCAATTACTTTAAAGCGCACCCAATTCAGAGCTATTCAAGGCATTTTACATTCAGTAAAGCAGGTTTAGAACCATGATTCTTAATTCATTCAGCACCATCTACTGCTATATATGTCAAAGATGAACTCATTCAATCTCAAATGCATCCTTGTTACATTTCTTTAATAGTCCAGACTCAAGTCCAAATTTATTTCGATTTTTTACTCAAATTTTCATGTTTTTGGTGAGAAGATCTGGAACAGGCTGGAACGAAACCAGTTAAGTATTGAAGCAATTAAATATTGCATTTCTAATCAATTACTTTTGTATCTGAAGTTATCAATCACTTTATTGTTTAATGTAAACATTTACTTCAGTACTGGATTACCTAAAATAATTGATTACTTTAGCATTTAACTCATTCGATCCCAGGAAGGTATTTTCACATTTTTTAAGAGTCCAGACACTTAATCCCAGATAATTAAGTATCGATTTGATACTTAGGTATCTGGAAATGTATGTCCTTCATGTACTTAAGTATCGATTTAAGAATGAAGTATCTGGGATTTAATATCCGGACTCTTAAAAACGTGAAAATACATCACTGGCATTGAATGAGTAAATTACCTAGCATATTTGTTTAATGTAGTACTTAATCACCTAAAGTTTGATAATTCCAGATCTTAATTCATTTATTACCAGGAATTGTAAGATTATTCTTAATGCTAATACTTGAAAATGGAAAGAAATGTAAATAAATATCTGTGATTGTTTTTTTTCCCCATTAGAGTCTAGACATTCAAACAACAACAACGACAAAAACTTACATGTATTTCTTTGGGATTGAATAAGTTAAAAAAAATGGTCTAAGAGCCTAATCATTATGCGACGCAGATAAGGGCATACTGGGAACAGACTCCAGGCTGTCTGCCTCGATCAGTTGGTAAGAGATAGAGTGATCAAGAGGAGTGACAGAGGGCAGAGAGAGACATGGAGATAGATAAATAGGATAGTGGGATCAGGGGCAATTTGTATAATATCTCTTTCCATGTTCCCCTCGTGCTGACGTGGTGGTTTTTCCTAGTTACTCTGCATGGCTTCTTCTCACAATTCCGGACCCACAGATTTGGAGGAAGATTTTAAAAATATAATACAAAGGAATGAAGCGCTTTCTATAATCGGTCAGAGGGTTTGACATCCAACATACCAAATTGATCAAAATCATGTTACTCTACCTGCACATGGAAAATTTAGTCTACTTTCTGCCACTAAATTGTCCAGTGCACCGAGGCTGTGTAATATTAAAACACCCGCAGTTTACTGGAATGACCAAGCCCAGCCTAACAATTCCCAAACATGCTAAACAAAAAAATCTGGATCTGTCCATTTGTAATTCGATCGTTCATGCGCTGTCCCTTGTATCGTATTTTTCCCGACTATAAGACACACCTTAATTCATTTCATTTTCTTGCAAAACAACAGTGTTGGCTTTTCGGTTCTTCATTTTAGATCCTGATTCTTTCCGGTTCATTTTGATGTTTTGATCCAAAAAATATGGTGCTTTAAATTTCTCTACAATTTACGTTTTGACTAAAAAATACTGTCCTTATCGGGGTGAATCCAGATTTAAGTGGAATAAAGTTTGACTTCTTTGCTGGTCTGGTTTGTTTCCTCGAACTCATCTACAGAAGTTTGGCCTATCTTTTGATCTTTACATCAAATGCATTTGACGACAAAGGGAAGTCATTGATCAAACCCACTGGGGAGCTGAAATTTCACCCAGATGGAAACGTTCAACATTAGTTATCACACTAACAGGTGTCAGTAATCCCATGGCTAAATTCTAGGAAAATGTTGTTGAAGAAAATGACCCAAAAATGATCAAAATACTGTGCATGGGTTTATGTGCAGTAATGGGTCTTATAACCCAACCTGCCTTAGTATATTGAAATTTCCAAAAATGGACCTGTTCATTGAGACTACGCTTTATCTACTGTGCCATATGATATGAAAAATACGCTATATAGAGCTGGTATGTTTGGCACATTCTGATTGAAATGCACTACTCATGATTTAAATTGGTTTACTCTAATTGAATTGTCACATTCATGCTTTGTGATGGCTGCTTGTCTAAAAGGTAACATTTTTTTCCCCGAAATTTGTATATACTACAAATTTTCTTTCAACAGTCCACCAGATGGAATATTCTCCATGTAATTTCGTGGTTTGTGGATTCCTCGCGGCTTGAGTCGTGTGATGTCGTAGACGGCAGAACGAGGGCTTTGAGGTCAGTAGATGTTTACTTTGAAAGCTTTCCAAGAAAGGGAGCTTGGGGAAACTTGAATTATATTTGTGAAAAAAAAAAAAACACAAAACACAAAACAATAGCTTTGTGTCTGTCACCAGTCCCAACTGGACTGGAAACTTGCAAATGTGTTAAACAATGCGGTCGCTGTCACATTGTCCTGGCAGAAGCAGGCTTGAGCTTGACTGAGAAAAGAATTATAATGTGCTGCAACGACAATATGATTCCTGCAGTTTCTTGTTGGCTGCAGCCCGTCCGAGTCGGTAGCTCGCAATATCATAAGGCGATACAGTGCGCCTGAGGCTAGGTCCTGCTAGAATCATCATCATCAGAAGCCAATTTTCCCCTGGCCACACTCGCCTTCGGCTCTGCTAATGTACTCCATCTGACTCTTCATTTTCTTGCTTGTCCTGAAAGGAAAGTCCCTCCATCTTTGCTATCTATCTTCTGGGGAGCTCACCGGACGAGGATAGAGTTGGACGTTGGATATGACTTGATCTGGTTGGTTATGTACAAGTTTTGGTGAAGTAACAACAGTAAATGGTCTTTGTTTAAGCCTGTTTGAAAACAATCCCTACAAAGGCTTCGGGAGTTAACATTCTTTAAAGGTCTCTAGCCGATGAAGAATGTCGACGGCTTCCTAATGCGTCTTATTTTGTTACAACATTCTTTCCGTACGCAACGACGCAGCTGCGGCAAGCCGTTTGGGGTCATGTAGGTGCTGAGGACGCAAGACGGGGCGCTCCTTGGGAGAAAAAACAGTACAGCGATTCTTTTGGCGTTTACGTCATGGAGGGAGTTTGAATGACAAAATGAATCAACGAGGGCTGGCGGCATCTCCAGCGGCAGGAACTCTGCTTTGTCTCTTTATTGTGCTGAAGTAATAGCAACATGGCCTTCGGTGAATGTACCAGATATTTTCTGAGTAGTCTGTCAGATTAGAACAGTTGTAAATAATTAATTCCATCACTGTAAACTTGTTGAAATCATTCACTGTCAGTTTGGCGGAGTTATTCGATTCCAAAAATATGTTTTTACGATTTTTTAAGAGTCCGGATTTTCAAATACAGGTTCTTATTTACATCTTTCATTTTTATTTGTTAAGGGATTGGCAAAGGCAGGGTGTAAAAATGTCTGGCACTACCAAAGTAATGGATTACTCTTAGTAATCAAGTACTGTAATCAAGTAAATGAATAGTTGAAATAATTGGGTAATTGATTATTTTAGGCAACCATGTACTAAAGTACTGCAGTACTGAATTGATTATTTGAAGTACTGTACTGCGACAGTAACAATTACATTTAGTAATTAAACACCAAAGTTATCAATTCTTTTAAATATAACTCTAGGTTGTAAAGTTATCGATTGTGACGTAAGAAAATATTCAAGTCTTCAATTATTTTAGGTTCTGATTATTTGAAATCATTCACTGCTACAGTAAGTGATTACATTAGGTAATTAAGCACCAAAGTGATCAATTATCTCAGCTATAAATTTAGACATTGAAGCAATCTATTACTTGAGGTATGAAAATACTCAGTTAATCCATTATTTTAGGTCCTTAAGTACAACAGTGATTGATTACTTAAATGAGGTACTATGATTTTAATGTTTGTGGTAATAAATAAAGTAATAAATTCAATGATTACTACTTTAGTAGCTCATCTATTAAAGTAATTATTTAGTACTTGAGTACCTCAAGTACTAAAGTAATGCAATCAAATTACTCTAGTACTTGATTACCTAAAGAAATAAATTACTTTAATTCTTAATTCATTTTGTACCAACAATTTGGAATTTAAACTATCAAAATGGTTTTGAATTAAAATAGATCAAAAGTGGGACTGAATAACATCAGAAAAAAAATATGATTATCCTAAGTCAGTAATAAACTTCTGCTAGGCTTGGCTTGTCTGTCTTGGAGGGAAATGTCTTTTGAAATCGTCTTTGAGTGTCGGACAGTAAATCTCCTTTCAAGACACTTTGATGGGAAGTAAAAAAAAAAATTTAAAAAAACCAACAACAAAACAAGAAAAGATCTTGCTCGTCACCCAATACTATAATAAAAAAGTAATTTGTTTTTGGGCATTATATTTGCTCCCCACAAACAAGATTTATTTAACAGACAAGTATTTAATCATCAAAAGGAAAAAAAAAAAAACTAAATAGATTCATCATATTATCAAACAAAACATTCTCCAAATCCTGCCCATGAAGAAGTGACATTATCAAGTCAAGTCTTTCCAGCACTGAACTTAATAAAAACACATCTTGGAGAACATCTGCAAGAGATTTCTCCCTGCAGGGTGTTGCTCATGACATGATGTGCTCCTCCAATCAAGAAGATGATCAAAAGCAATTCCAAGAAACGCGTCTCCATTTTCAACATGTAGACAGCGTAACTTTTCTCACGACGAATCTATTTATATTCTGCCCTGTGTTTTTTGTCACTTCAATCCTCGTGAATGTTTTATCTTTTTTTTTTCCAATTCAGCACATTGTGCAAAATTTAACAGATTTTAATCCACCATGATGTCAGAGTTATCAATAAAAGAGACTTGAGATAGAACACAATCGGAGTCTGAGCAATTGGAAGTTTAAAAATGAACTGAAAAAGGAACAACTAGAACAAACCAATAAAAAGCACAAACAAAAACTCGAAACTAAAGTAACTCATGAAAAACAGCAAAGGTACGCCGGTGAAATTTGGGGATAACTCGGATAGAGCAAAACGTCGACTCGACGCAGCAGGAATATCCATCTGCATGACACTAAGATAAGACAGTAACCAGACAGCTACCAACAGCTCAACTGGAACTTAAATACACAGACACTAATTAGGGAAACGCAAAACAGGTGGACGGCAGAGGAACTTGATTGGTTGACACACAGGCGCAGGTAACATACACAGGTGGACAAAACCATACTAATTACAGGGGGAAAGACAACATGAACCTACAACTGAATGGAACTTAAACTTAACAAAAATAAACAATTAAAAAAAAACCAACAGAACAAAACTCCTTTTAAGATATAGAGCAAGGGTCACCAACATGGTGCCCGTAGGCCCCCAAAGATCACGAGCAGCCCGCAGGCCTGTTCTGCAAATAGCTTCCAAGAGGTAGAACACTGGGGATTTTCTATGAATTGTACAAACAATTATACACTTAGATGCTTGATTTACATATTTACTACAGCTGTTCCTTAATTATTGTGAAAAATCATTAACATGTACGGTGTTTTTACGAAAACCCGTAGCCCTTCGTATTACTCAGTACCAAAAGAGTAGCTCTCACTTTGAAAAAGGTTGGTGACCCCTGGTAAACCGTATGATTTGACCCCTTGAAAATACATTTTCTTCCATGCGGCCCCTTTGCTAAAAAGAGTTTAGTTTAAACAATATGTGTATAACCATTGCCCGCTATTACATCCATTCCTGTGATCTTTACATCAAAGGTTTTTCACCTCAAAGGGAAAACATTAATAGAAGATGCCAGGGAGCTGAAATTTCACCCATTGGGTGACAATATGTCAAAGTTCATTATTGCACAACCACTTAGTGATCACACTACCTGAAGTTTACCATCCCTTGGCTAAAATACTTTGAGAATCACGTGGAAGAAAACGTCCGAAAAATGGTCAAAATACTGAGGTTAAATGAATTGTAATTATTTTTCCCTCAATGTTGGATGGACGTGACAACGAAAACATGACAGGCCGTGATGGCGGTGGATGCTCGGCCATATTTTTTTAAACGATCCGAAAATGTTCTACGGCAGTCGCGGTGCGAATGGTAAATGAAATTGACAGTGGTAAAATGGGTTTCACTGCATATGATGAAGTACTTTTTCATTGGGCACTTAGGCATGTAATGTACTGAAAATGTATTTGCAGTCATTTACAAACCGTTTCTTCATCCTGAACCTCCTTAATAGCGAAAAGATGAGCCTCATGATGTGCAGCAAACCCTTTCGAAATCCTGCAGGAGTAAATGTGATTCTCCTTTGACACACAGTTTTGCATTTGATGGTGAGGACCAGGCATGAGGGAAAAGCGCTGCTCAACAAGATTCATCATTCATCTGAGTGACGCCTCGCCCCAGCAGCCTTGTCCCATTAGACGGGTCAGGGCTTGACCGATTGCTCCTTATTTCCAAGTGTTCTCAAATACGATTAGCGGCAGGAGCCGACGTGCCCCCATGACAGTCCGACACGCAGCCGGCTCTGTAAGAAGAGTCTTGTTGTAACTCAAAATCACCGCCACAAAAGGGAAACAATAATTATGTATTCTAGTGATAGTAAAATGAAGCTTCACGAAACAGTAAAAAATGTTTTATTCCTCTCGGTCAAGGGTCAGCAACCTGGGGCTCTTTCATCCTTATGTTGCGGCTTTCCGTGGTTTGGGAAAATTTTAAAAAATGCTTAGTTCAGATCGACTACGTGGGACTACGAGGACCGCGCAGCAAGTCACGCATTTGAATAGTAGCATGAAGTTGCGTGATTGGGTGATAAGGCGACATCTATAAGACGCGTTCGTTGCAAAGGGACACGAACAGAAACAGAAATTACAAAAATGGTTCGATATTTTTTCTTTGGACAAATATTTATTCATAATTATATCTTTTTGAAAACATGTCTGACACTTTGATTATTTTTGGTGGATAAATACTTAGTATGAATTAAATTGTGTCTTTTTGACCATAGATTTATTCTACGATGCAAAAGAGGACACTTTAAGATGCACAGATGTCAAATTCTGGTCCTCTAGGGCCAGTGTCCTGCATGCTTTCCAGGATTCTCTCCCGGAAATTCCAATGATTAGTTCAGCAGCAAGCTCTGCAATAGCATGAAAATAATCCTGATCGTTTCAAGAGTGAGAAGCATGGAAAACATACATGATACCGGCCCTCAAGGACTGGAGTTTGACACCTATGCCTTAGGTAATGAAGTAATAAACTTATTGGTTACTTTGACGACTAAGAGGACTAAAATACTTGATTACTTAGGCGATAAAGAACGAATGGATTACTTTAGGTACTGATTTAGTTGTCAAACTCCAGTCTTTGAGGTCCGGTATCTAGGATGTTTTCAAACCTTCTGTCTCAAATGTACCTGATTCAAATGATTTGGATCATTTTCAACAGAGCTCGCTAATAAGCTAATTATTTGAATCAGGTGAATTCATGGGGGAAAATTGATTATTTTTTGTGGACCAATACAAATGAAGATTGAAAGGTTCTAAAGTTGAATAAATCAGACACTCATGGCAGGTTATGAGTCTTTCTTGTTTTTTTTCTTGCGTCACACTGATTGAGGGGTACTTGGCGAAAAACAGATTACACAGGGGGTACGTCACTGAAAAAAGATTTTGAACCATTGCGCTGGAGAATACTGCAAAAGGAAGAAACCAAAGTTACAGCGAATAAGATGGTAATGAGACACAGGGGACCCTATAACTTAAGTGTAAATGAGGTGTCAAAGAGATGTCAATAAAAAGGTGCGTCAACAAAATAAAACCATGTCAGGCTCTACATGCTTCAATGCCAGATTAAATTCTGTCTATGATTCCCAAGTTGGCAAACAGTTCAAATGTCTCTTTACACAGTACTCTCAAGTCCCCCGGTGCCTTCCTCTTTGCTCGGAAGGCCAAGTGGGTCTCACTTTGAAATTGACTTTGCAAAAATAAATTCCCCGTCGGAACGTTATTTGCACGTCGTGGTCAAGCCCGGCAGCTCACAGGTCACGACGTCAGGAAGGAAAACAAGCAGAATGTGACTTTGATACACTGTAAGGACACAGCCGGAGCACTGGAATTTGGCCCCTGGAGAAGAAATCCCATTCCCTGGTAATCTGGGCCTGTTAGCAGGGGTCGTGAAGCTTTTCAGGAGACCTCCTTGGGTTCATCTGTCAGTCCTGTTTACATTCCGCTTTCAACTTATTCTCTTGCCGCTTGCCGTTCCTTTGAGTTTCTTGTGATGATGGCAACAAACCCAACACCCAACCATGCTCTTTGTTTATGCATTGCACAGTTGTTCCAGATGTTGGAAATTGATGGAGCGTGTGTTTTCACTTTTGTGAGGGACTTTTCATCAGTGTCACAGGTTAGGTTCGAACTATTTCCTAGGAGCTTACGAAACTAAAGAACGCTAGCAAAAAAGAAAAGAGAAGGAAAAAACGTTGCGGTTTATAATCCAAAATGTAAAATATGGTAATACCCGTTTGCTGTTGATAGTTTTGTTTGGTAGGGGAGCTCCAATGAGTCAAAAGATAGTCTCCAAAAACAAATACGGCTCTCAGGATGATATCCTGCAGATTTCAGTCAATCGACATGATTCCTATTTTATCTCAAAGGGATTAGTTTTGACCACATGAGAGCAACCGAAAAAAAATCTAAATGATATGCTGTCAGCACTTCTGGCACATATCCTTTATGACATCTTGAGAATCCTAGATATAAGCTCAAGAATGGGACAAGAGAAGTTCAATTACCCATGTGGTATATTTTAAGGGGTGTGGTATATTTTAAGGGGGGCCTTGAGCTACCTTGGCGCAATTAATGGGTTTACAAGGCTGAAAATGCATCCCGTTACAAACTATGTACAAGGATATATATCATCTAGGAATGTCTCATAATGTTTTTGATTTCTCCTACAATACCGATGTTGTAGCCTAGAGGACAGTACAACATTTGAGTAACAGAAATTTAACCTTCTTGATTAAATTTAACCATATATTAAATACAAATCAATGTTAAATGCATAATGAATAAGAGCCTGGTGAACATACCTAATAATGTCTATGTGATATATAAATGGAGAGATTTGGGATTCTGACTCATATAATCCGTTACTATTTTAGGGTATTAGTAGGGTTTTAGTATCGGACCGATTTGATGTTAATATCAGAATGGACACCCTAATGTACTATTTACAAATGTCTACCAAGATACAGTGACACAAATGTACGATAAACACAGATATTCTACTGAAGCTTTTTGAGAAATGTTTTTTCTCGAAAACCGTGGCAAAGTTAACACAGCCCCTAAAACTACACAATAATTCCTAGCAACAAGAATATATATCAAAGTTTTGTCATTCGTTTGGTGATGCATCGGTACATGCCCACAATTAAAATTTCAATTAAAATTTCATATTCTTTTGGGGGGTTTTTTGGACGATAAGGTGTTCGCTGGTATTTGGTGCAATTTGATCTTTTTTGACAAAATGTGTGCCTCATAGTCCGAAAATACACGCTTCATTTACGGGGATGGCTGGGGGTATAATCAGTCCATAAATGGACCTCCTGTTCGTAAATTCCAGATGGCCCCCACTCCACTGAACGGAAAAGATGGAGAGTTTAATAAGCTCTATAAATACAGCTGGTCATGATAACGCAACAAAACATTTGAGTTTCTCCCTTTGTGCGGATTCGATGAAAGATAACTCCTCCTCTGTAGTAGCTCCCTTTCCCCGCCCTTTCTCTGACAGCTTTGATGGTCAATTATATTTAATAAACAGTTGGAAAGCAGAAATAAATCAATTTCAGGAAGGTCTAATCCTCCTTTTCAAGCAGACTGTGAAGCCGCAAGTCCTGCAGAAATGTTTGAAAATGAACTATAATGGAAGACATATGTCAAGCCATGAGAGCACTGTTTGCTCATTCTGAAACACGTGACATAAGGAGCCCAAAATGTTTTTCACATCGATCCACAATGCTTTTTTTTGGGTTGTTTTTCCGAAATTTTTACATGATATTTTGAGTAATATGTCACAACTGATTTAAAGAAAAGTGACTTAAGACATTGAAAGGCCCACACTTGTGTGTGGTTAGGATCATTTACATGTTCTTTGGCGTTTTCACTCGATTGGTTAACCCAAGATACACTCGTTTTTTTCGGCATTCGGAACCAGAATTTTTTCATCGGGGTGGCAAGAAAAACTCTTGAGGTTGTAGCCTACTATTGTTATAGAGTAGCCAGTAGAAAACTATCAGAAAGAATAACAGAAAAGCCATCAAATTTTATTTTATTCTTGATAACATTTATTATTTTTATTGATCTAATTTGCACAAACTAATAACACTACATTTAACTGAGTTTTGTAATGAATACATGAGGCATGAAATGCACTATTCTTTAATTGCTGCATCACTGCTTCGGCTACCGTACCTATAAGGCACACCTAAAAGTTTAAAAAAAATAAATAAAAGCTGACGGTGCGCCTTATAATCCAGTACGCCCTATATATGGATCATATCATGTGCTGACTGCATAAATTGATGAATTCTCTGATCATTGAGTTGATATTCCCTTGAGCGCAGCTCCATCTAGTGGATACAAAACAGAATGCAAATGCGTCCCCAGCCAACACTGTAGCTTTGATTCCATGCGCCTTTTATAATCCGGTGCGCCTTATATACAATTAAAAAGAATACACCATTCAATGATGGTGTGCCTTATAATACGGTGCGCTTTATAGTGCAATAAAATAAGATTTTTTTTTTTTAATTTGCAGGCACTTTGCTGCACTTTTTTCTGTTTTAGACTAAGCTGTAACTCATATAAAAAATAAAAAGGAATAAAAAATATCAAAATTTGTTGAAAGTTTTTTTTTTTTACTTATACAATTTAATAGCGCAAAAATCGTATTCATACTCACCGCGTCGCGGCTTGGCAAAATTTAATTGAGAAGCAATGGTACGTATAGTTCTACCCTCGAAAGGAAGCAATCACATGATGCAAAAGCTTTAGACTTTTACACAACTTTTACAGGAAAGATTCATAAATATGTTTGAGGGATAAACTTGTTTGTATCAAAAGAAAAAAAAAGAAAGAAGCCATCTGGAACTTTAATTTCAAGCACTGAGGGGTGCAAAGCACGACACTCCTTAAGAGTACAATTTGTTTACAGCGTGATCATTATCTTGCTAATTGCTGCCCTGTAACTTTTAATACATTGCCTTTCAATGCACCAGAATATTTTTTTTAACACATACACACACACGTAGTGTTGATCACAGCTGTCATTCTCACAGTTTATGAACATCTGACGGACTGTTTTTTTTTGTTTGTTTTTGGGAGCGTTGTTCTGCTTGAGATGAGCTTCACTTAATCCCACCTCGGAAACAATCAGTGATGCTCTTCTAGTCGTTTGTTTTTCTTTGCTGGTTTTGTTTGGCAATGCACTTTAGAATTTTTTTTATTTTTTTTTCCAGACTTCAGTGGGCATGTGTGTTTAAACTGACAAAAAAATTATTCATACAGAGGACTCTATTGGCATTAAAGGGAATCATACGATTGAAATAAAATTAAGTCATTCACTGCCATTGACGACCATAGACGTGAATATCCATTTTTACTCCATTTTCATTCATAGCACATTTGTCTTCCACAAGTAGGCCAGGAAGTGAAATGCTCATAAGAAAGTTGTTCTGTCTGCAAAGAATTAACATACTTTTGCACGCAATATTTTTAACCAAAGCCTCAGAATGTAATTTTGCCCAAACACTGTTCCTTTGTGGCATTTATCTTGCATTGCAATCAGCAAAAGAACAACCAGGATCTAAAATAGCACAAGGAAAAGAGGGTGGCCTTTCTGTTTTCCACTTTTGGATGATGTTTACAGGAAATCAAGGAGTGGGTGGGTGTTTATTTTCACACTGCGCTAAAGAATATAAGCAAAAAGGGATATCGTCATTCCCATCTGATCGGGCCAGGTAGAACAGTCAGGCAACGGCTCTTTCGGACAAAGTGGGCTTCAGGTATTTGCCTCTCAGGCATCTAAAGAAGTGACCTGGAAGACATGCAACATGCATGTAGGGGAGCAGCCTTGCAAAAAAATAACACATGAATTAACTCCTAACTAACCATTTAATCATTTAATTTTTAAAAAGCATATGCAATACGCATACAGCAATAACATGTTCCGTTTCCAATATATTGGTTTTGAGATGCCTTATTTTTGTAATATTCTTTTTTTTTTTTTTTAATCCGCTCAGGAGTGGCCAAAAATGTATTTGATGAAAATTTTACAATTTATCACTGTTATTACTTTGTTAAAATACAAGAATTCTCGCCCATGGAACTGAAAGAATTAATGTAATTTATTGCATTATTACTTTTTACCTAGATCACTTGAATCCCACACTTTAGTTCCTAAAGTAATCAAATAATGTGGATATTAAAATACTTAAAAGCCACTATTAAGTAGGGCTGGGCAATAAACCGAATTAATCAGTAGTTGGAGTGTCCCTATATATAATTGACAACATGTAACAAAAAAAAACATCAAAGAATATGTTCTCAATTTAAAGATTAGCAAGCGTATGTTCTTTCAGCTACTCTCAATCCAGTTTTGGGTCCCCCGTAGGGAAAACAACAACTATGACCTCAGTCTGTTATTTTGGTAATGGCTAATTAGGAGGGACTTGTTTCCGATTAGCTCGTAATGTTACTTACACAGGCCATTGCCTTGTTTCCGTGTATATTGAGTTATCCCTCACTGAATCCGACTCGCTGTTGCTCAGCAGGAATCACGAATCAGACTGCTTGCTTTTCTTTTTGATCAAATACAAAATAATGGCCATGTTCCTTTTTTTTTTTTTTTTTTTCGCACCCTATGTAATGTTTCAGTGAGTGTGTTGAGGAAGTCCCAGATGACAGACGTTATATACAGGACATGGATGGGAGGTTTTAATGAGTCTGTGCAGTTGTGACTGTGGACACGTTGACTGGCTGAACGTTTTCAAATCCGGCACATCATCCGTCTTTGTCACAGCCTTCTAAAACTGTTCCAACAAAATGCTTTGTGATACAGAACAGAGTGTCAATCTTTTGTGATTAATTTGGCATGTTTACCCTGACTCAAAATTGGAGATATTCGTGTATAAAACATTATGACACATAATCAGAATTATTCTTACTCAATTTTGGTTCTTTGTTGGTCTAGGTATTTTCTCTTAAGAGAGGGTAAGCCATTTAATTCAAACCAGTGTGAACTCTGAGTATTACAACATGACTTGTGGAGTCCCACAGGGATCAATACTCTACCCCCCTATTGTTCAGTATTTACAAGCTTAACGTTGCTTCATGTTCCATTTAATTTGCTTTCAATTCATGGTATTAAAAATCATATTTGCTGATGTCCGCAGAAAGCCTGTTAAAATATCATGCACTGTGCCCATGTGCACTCAGGGCAGTCACTTTGGGGGGTTGTTTTTTCCATGTGAACTGTAATTGCAAGAAAGTAAGGATTGGCATCACATTTTTCATGCACTTTGATGTTTTTGGTTTTCAGTTTTACACCAACCTGTATTTTTTATAGATGATCTTCTGTATAGTCGGCGTGTATGTGGGGGTGAGGTTTTCTCTCAAAATATAATTGAGAAGCCCTGTCACAGTGTTACACAATCACTTGGGAACTCCCACCATAACACACATAATCATCACTATTATTACTCAACCTTGGTGCTGCCTCGATATAGATATCTCAGAGACAGAGACATCAGAGGCATCTAATTCAAGCCACTGCGATCTTTAGGGATTGTAACGTTGCATACTTGAGGAGTTCTGCAGAGATCAATACTTGACCCCCTTTATGTCGCAATTCAGCAAAGTGTGAGGTGATAGAAAGTTAAGGACCCAAAATGCGGAAAGCAAGAGGGCAGGTTGTGTACAGAAAAATACTAGTTTATTATGAAAAATTAGCCAAAACCAAACAAGCTAAAGGGGCAGAAACAAATGATGCAACATTGACAACAACACTGCGACAAGAACTGAAAGGAAATAGGAAACTAAATACACTCAAAACTAACGAGGCAACAAGGAGCACCTGGAGAAGACACAACTTGAACTGGGCACTAATATGCCAACACAATATGTCAATGAAGACAGGTGGATGCAATCAAACTGATTGGACTCTGACACAAAAGGAACATGAACGAAGAACATGAACACAAGACCGAAAAACCCAGAATGTGAAAAGACAAATCAAAGCCCAACGACGACACTGAACAGACTGAAACGAACAAAAAAAAAAAGATAAACACCAAAATACAAACAAAACACAACAGAACATAAGACTATTGTTCAGTATTTGGCAAGATCATTTGCAAATATAACACTAGCTTTCATGAAATATTACACGGCCTTGCACCTTCATTGCCAACTTAGAGGTGCCATATGTTCCGTACCGAAGCCTACATTTGGAACAATCTGATCTTTTGCTAAGTACGGGACCTCAAAAGAAGTCCGCAAGTTCTAGACTGAACATTCTCTATTTGGGCTCTCCAATACTTCGGAATGCTCTAGCTGCGGAAGTCAGACGTGCTAACACGGTAGAAATATTATGGCACGACCGTGTGCAGGCCATGATCTCAAACAAATCACAAGCCTTTTTGATCGTTAACAAATCTCAATTCAATTAAGCGGAAAAACATTCAAACTAGTCCCGATGTTTGTCTTCTTTTAAGATCAAATTCCTGCGCTTTTGTTGTTGTCTTGTGAAACCTCCAGTTCTTCAGGTGTATTCCAAAGAATAAAGGTAATCACGTCCTGCTGGTATCACATCCATGCTCTGCAGCCATGCGTGAGAAGTTGGTGGGAGTATGCGCAAGTGTGAACTACGCTCGTTGCGCGAGCTGTCAACACCGATGTCACAGCTTGCTGGTTCACGGTGGCTGTTCTCGTTATCAGCCAGCTTTCAGCAGAGCATTTTTTTATCTGACGCTCCAGTCCTGCCGTCACTCGACTTCAGGTGACAGGCTTCAGCAAGAAGATCGTTGCTGGTATTGGAGCACCTTTTAAATATGAGTCATGATATGTTAACTGATTTTCAAGATTTATTACCGTATTTTCTGCACTATAAGGCGCACCTAAAAGCCTTAACATTTCTCAAAGCTGAAAGCGCGCCTTATAATCCAGTGCACATTATACAGTGCATAAACCGTGAGTCTAATTTTTACCTCTGCATTTTAGTTATAAATGTATTTTATACAATTAAAATTTTTAGAGCACCTTGTTTGAAATGTTGATGTTTCAAAGAATAATTATAATTCACCTTTGCATTGATCTAACAGCCTGTTAATGTAATGTTTTGCCCCATTCTTTAGATAGTACTTTCCACAAATCATCTTTATTCTTAATTTCCGATTGCCTATCAATAAAGTTTGACTAACGTGTGACTTGACTAACTTGGTGCAGCGCCATCTAGTGGATGCATAATGCATTGAAGAGGATTAAGCCAGCAGAAACCCTGTTAATATCTTACGTACCCCTGAAGTGCCTCCATTGGAGATCCACAGGGTTGAGCAATAAATAGCATAAAAAAGATAAGAGGAAAGGAAATAGTGTTTCGCCTTACATTTTCTAATTGGTCAAATGGACACAGCTCTTGGGTGTGCCGAAGGACATTTAATAAAAAGCATGCGCAAAGCACACCGGTCAGTCCGTCTCACTTACGAGAATATAATGCATGTAATTACATCATTATATAATCAAATATGCTTCATTGCGACATGAAAGCAGATTTTGGAATGCTCTTTTCTTTTCTCTTTACTTTGTTAAGCCTCAGAGATAAAGGGAGCCCATTGCACTGTGTGTGTGTTATTTATAGACCCAGTGGGAACAGAGCTTCCAGAAAATCAGCAGGACTTCATAGGCTGCAGCAAGGAACTTATGATTGGAGATTCTCAAGTGACCCCCCCCACCAAAGCACCCACCCCCTCCTCTGGTGGGAGTGGGACACTCATCTGTTCCTAATATTACACACTTGCGCCTTTGAAACTTCTGTAACTAATGCATTACAGTATACTAGTCCAGCATAAAATACCAAGGCTTTTTCAAGACAGCTCCCGCAGGTAGAAAACATATCATAAGCAGTGGAACATAAAGGTCTGAAACTGCTCCATTTTTATCCATTTAATTTATATTTTAACCTTGTGCAGATTTGATCATTTTTGGGTCATTTTCCTTCCGCCATTTGCACAGTATTTAGCCAAGGGATGGCACACTCCAGCTCGCTTAATTGTCCAGTACCCTTAACCTTATACTGGCCAGAGACAGAACTCAGCTTTTAGTAAATTTTTTAGATCAATCCAAGTCACCCATGTTGTGTTAGCTAAGCTAACAAATTTGGCTTTCTACGTTCCAACGTCCATCTTTGCTAATTAAGAAGACAAGAAACGACAAAATCGTTGATACGCTCCCTCGATGTCCTTCATTGAGGCATTGCTTTTTTTTAGATAAATCCATCTCACCCATGTTGTGTGAGCTAGGCCCTGCCCAGATAACAAATTGGGTCTTCTACAGTCCAACGTCCAATTTGCTAACTCAATCATGAAGTAATGACAAAGGCCTTGATATACTGCCTTGATGGCGTATAGCCGTGTTACCCTTGTGGTGCTGGCGAGCTGGTGCTAAGCTAAAAATTTAGGGTTTCTACTCAACTCAGTAGTGAAGTAATGACAAAGACGTTGATACAGTGCCTTGATGTCCTTCACCGAGTCATTGCTTTTCAAATAAATCCATCTCACCCGTGTTGTCCTAGCTAGCCGTGTTACCCATGTTGTGCTAGCGTCCTGGTGCTAAGCTAAAAACATTAGGGTTTCTACAGTCCATTGTCCAACTTTTCTAACTCAATACTGAAGTAACAACAAAGACGTTGATATAGTGCATCGATGTCCTTCATTGAGTCATTTAAAAATAAATCCGTCTCACCCATGTTGTCGTAGCTAGCCGGTGCCAAGCTAACAAAATAGGGCTTCGACGGTTCAACGTCTAATTTGCTAACTCAAAAGTGAAGTAACGACAAAGGCGTTGATACACTGCTTCGATGCCCATCATTGACTGATTGCTTCCATAAATAAATCTGTGCTAGCTAGCTTGTGCTAAGATAACAAATTAGGGTTTCTTTGGTCCAACAACCACCTTTGCTCACTAAAAAGTCAAGTAACGCCGAAAGCGTTGATACACTGCCTCAATGGCCTTCTTTGACTGATTGCTTCGTTAAAATACATCTGTGCTAGCTCGCTTGTGCTAAGCTAACAAATTAGGGTTTCTTTGGTCCAACATCCATCTTTGCTAACTAAGTCAATCAACGACAAAAGTGTTGATACACTGCCTCAATGGCCTTCATTGACTGATTGCTTCATAGCTGAATATAATGCTTGTTAGCCATCTAAACATTTTCAAACGTTCACAAACATTTCCTCCCCAATGACAACATGCTAGATGCATTTGAGTTGAATATATATACAGTATAATATAACAGCCAATAAGCTCCTCAAGTGGAGTCAGCGCTAATTCATTCCATACTCTAAGTTACAATGTGTGCTGCAATTGGTTCCAGGAGATTGTTTTCCGTGTGTCTATTTTTATATTCCTGCTCAGATTTCGTTCTTTATTCTTTGACTTACTTCCTAATAAACAGTTTTCTGTCCTTCCGAAGTCTTGTTTTTGTTTAAATCCTCGATTCACTGACCCATATCCTGTTTCTAGGCTCCCTAGAGAGACCTCATGACAGATCTGCTGTGAGAAGCAAACTTCACCTTCATAACAGCAGATTGTAATCATAATCGACTGCATTTGTTAGCTAATAAGTTGATGCGATTGTGTCATGCTCCACTTTTGATCCTGGAATGCAGTGATTATGTTTATGCAAATCAAAGCTCTTTTTGTGAAAACTGACAGCTCCAACTTTAGTTCACACCATCTGTCGGTGTGCTGCATGAGCCCAATGAAGTCTCGTTGTTTCCTATGAGACCTTTACAAACACCCAGTTGTACTTGAAGGAACTTTAGGAAGTACTCGCGATATAAAAAACAAACAAACACACAAACCCATGTTAAAATCCTTTAAAAATAATTATTAAATGAATGGTTTCAAGAAAATATAAGTTCATAAATGTTCAGTAGGTTAATCAATTTCATTATTTTAAAAAGCCAGATTCTTCTCCTTACTACGCTTAATGTGCCACTTCTCGTTACCTGTCAACTCATCTCGACTATGATCCCAAAAGAGGACACTTTAAGTCAAATATTTGTCCGTAGACGATATTTATTTATATGTATTACTTTTTGAGAACAAGTCTGACACTTAAAGTTGATTATTATTTATAAATGAAATAAATACAAATATTTATTAATAATATTTTTTTGTGAACAAATCTTCTGAAATCCCAAAACAGGATACTTTTATATATATATATATATATATATATATATATATATATATATATATATATATATATATATATATATATATATATATATATATATATATATATATATATACAGGTCTGACACTTAGCATTGATTATTTTTTTGTGGAAAAATATTTATTAATAATGAGGTTATAATGACAAATTCTTTTTCTATGATCCAGAAGAGAACTCTTTAAGTTTATTTTCATTTTATTTATTTACTTATTTTTTTGTGAACCGGTAGTCTTCTTTCTTTACCCAAAAATGCTTTGCACTGGTTATGGGTACTTGGCTGAAAAGATATTAACTTACTGTACTTCACTGAAAAAAGGTTGTGAGTTACTGACCTAAGGCACTGATGTTACAAAACTTTGATTTCCATTACCACCAAGAGTAGCCTACTGTAAAGTATGACTAAACGGCTAAAAGGACAAAAATAGGTAATCATGAGTGGTGGCGTGGGAGTTGGACTCAGATGCAAGGGAACCCACAAGGAGACATCAAATGTGTTTTTTTCTACAGAGTACATCATGTTTCTTCACAACATGAAACGACATTTTGAACAGCAATAACTTATCTGTCAGTTTCCCACATGACCCGCATGCTTTTGTCATATCTAAAAAAAAAACGGTGATGATTATGAGATGGCCCATTTCCAAAGCCTTACAAAGTACCCCCATTGCTAATGCAAAAATCTTCCCTTTGCATTGCAACAAAGGTGTCAGCATGGTAGAAATTCAATGACAGCAACTAATATGAGCCAACGTGCTTTTGGCGTTCACATGTAGCTATGTATTGGTTTTTGTTAAATGCACACACTTTCACAATTTCAGTGAGGTCTCGACATTTTGCCATTTGGAACAGGTATGAGGAATGTAAAAAATCCCGGCTGCATACCAAAATTTGAGTGAGCTCACTAGGCTTCCCAGAGAGCCATAAATGAATCAGGAATCACATGCAGTCATTAAAGTCTTTTGTTCAGTTGAAAAACAAAGAAAAAAATAATCATTTGACATCCTAAAAATGATAAATATTTTCAGCTATTACCTGCATTTGCCCTTTAGCGAATTTTGTTTAAACTTGAAAGTCCTGTTTGTGACGGCTAAGCGTCCTTCCAAAGTAGCTCGTCTTCACATATGTTGCGCCTGTCAGAACATGTACCATGAAACATGGTCATGGTGTTTTGTCAAACCTTTATTTAATGAAAACTGGTCCTGAGATCACATTTGTCAGTCTATCAAGACGAGGGCAAACATTTGGCCTTGCTTTTTCACTTTTAAATCTTGAGGTTTTACCCTCAAAACCAATTACACATCTAATGTATAAGTAATAAAATATAAAAGTAAAGTAAATATAAAAGTAAAATAAAATATAAAACCGCAACAGTGAACAAAAAGCAAACTTAAAAATGAATGCAAATAAATACACAACAAAAACACAGCGCAAACAACAACAAATTAACAACAGAATCACGTTACAAGAAACAAAAAAACTGCAAATCGGGAAACGCAAACAGACTAAAAAACACAATAAAAGAGAAGCACAACAAAAAGAGAAACAATGCTAACTGCCTTATTAATGTCTGCTTACTTATGACTTTCATTTTCGGTTGTTTTTTTTTGGGGGGGGGTGTAAGACTTTTTTTGTTTTGTTTGGCGAGTTATTGTGTTTTCAGGGCCACGGAAGTTTTCTCGCGCTTGCATTTATTTACCTCAGTTCTCGAAAATAAGCAAAGCGCAGACAACGATTCTTCGATTGGGACGGGGAATTTCCGAGCCGCACTTAAACGCAGCAAAAAGTCAGGCAATTACCCAGAGTTGAGTAAAGACAAGAGAGGACCCTTGCAAGCTCTAGTCGGTGTGCGAGCGCTCCTCCAATGACCATCTAAGCACGCCCCACTGCTCCGTGTCACGTTGCGGGGGTGGGGAGCCCACAAGTTTGGATTCGGCCTCGCTAAAACATGGGATACGAGCTGGACCGCTTCAGTGGAACAGTGGACCCGGATTTGAAATGCAACCTGTGCAATAAAGTTCTAGAAGACCCGCTGACGACTCCGTGCGGCCACGTCTTCTGCTCCGGCTGCGTTCTACCTTGGGTCGTCCAGCAGAGCAGCTGCCCCGTCAAATGCCAGCGGATCTCTTCCAAAGAACTCAACCACGTCCTGCCTCTGAAGAACCTCATCCTGAAGCTGGAGATCAAATGTGACAACCATGTGCGCGGCTGCGATGCGGTGGTGAAGCTGCAGCATCTGGCCGAGCACGCCGGAATGTGCGATTACTCTCCGGCAAAGTGCGGGAATAAAGGATGCGACGAGGTGCTCAGCCTGCGGGACGTGGACGCTCACATGCGGGAGACTTGCGAATTTCGAGCTGCGGGGATCTGCCAGAACGGCTGCGGCTTGACGCTGACGCTCCGGGAGCAGCGCTCGAACGATCACTGCTGCGTGCGAGCCCTCAAGGCGCTCAACGGCTTTTTGCAATACAAAATGATGTGTCTGGATAGCGAGTTCAAGAAGCAGACCATCGAAGCTAACAAGAGGGAAAAAGCGCTCCTGGCGCAACTTTCCGCCGCTCACGGTGAGCTGCAGATGACGGCGGTGAAATATCAGAAGAAATTCGCAGAGTACAGCGCCAGAATCGATTCTCTCACCAGGACTGTCACTTTCTCCTGCAAGGTAAGCCAGGGGCGACAAACCACCCTCAAAAAATGGAAACAAAGTTTATTGTCATGTGCAGAGTGTGGGAAAAAAAAAAAGTTTCTCAGTACGCTGAAGTTCAATGTCAATAAGAAAAGGAAAAAAAATAAGGTACCAAAGTTTCAAGCAGAATAAAACAACACACATCTGAAAGTATTGTCCAATCCTTTGAACATTACATCGAAACGCATTCCGCATCAAAAGGGAAGCTGTGAAGAAGGCACCAAGGGAGCTGAAATTTCACCAAGATGACAATATTTCAAAGTTCAAAATGGAGGAGCATGTCCATTGGCTAAAATACTGCGAGATTGATGTGAAAAAATCGACCCAAAGTAGTTAAAATACCAAGCAAGGGGTAAACTTCAAATCCAAATCACTCTTAATGCAAATGAAAAAGAAAAAGTGTCAATTCCCTTTCAAAAAATCTGTTTATTAAAAGTTTATTATCACGTGCACAGTGTGGAAAAAATAGTCTCTCTGGTTTTTTCAATTCATTCATCCAGTGCATATTTTCGCATTTTTTAAGAGTTTAAGAGTTTAACCATCTGAGATACCAAAGTTTCAAGCGGAATAAAACAATATGCAACAACAATAACAGTAAGTGACAGTATTTTCCAATCCTTCTATCTTTACATCAAAAGCATTCCGCATCAAAGGAAAAGCATAAAAGAATACGCATGGGAGCTGAAATTTCACCCAGATGATGACAACATATCACCGTTCAAAATGGGACTATTGCTTGAGAAAAAAACCACAAAATGATCAAAATACCGCACAAGAGTTGCCAAAGTTTCAAGCGGAATAAAACAGCATGCAAGTGACAATATTGTTTGATCCTTTTATCTTTACATCATAGGACTTTCGCATCAAAGGAAAAGTATTGAAATAATACACTAGGGAGCTGAAATTTCACCCAGATGGTTACAACATATCACTGTTCAAAATTTCACTTGAGAAAATAACCGAAAACTGATCAAAATATGGCACAAGAGTACTTTGGAATGAGCAGGGTAAATTTTGGTCGGATATTTACAAGTACTTTGTAAGGAATAGCGCAAAAAATCTGGAATAAGGTGCTTTAATAATTTGATAATAAGGTGTACTTGGCATGAGATAGTCATGGTATTGTTTTATTTTCCGCATAGCATAATTGAGTTGCAACGTTAGAAATCTCCGAAACAGAGACATTTTCGGTTAGCTGCGGAGTTGTAACCGGATTGGGAGTTCCTTGTTTAGAGGTCAGAGTTTACAATTTGGGCTCTGGGCTGTCTTGTTTGAGACGACCATGTCAGCTGGGCCTCTGGCCAGCTGGCGGTCAAAAGGGGGAAGGGCCAAATATTTACTGCAGTTTTGTACACAACAAGAGCCAGGTTCCACTTATGCTGGCTCCTGGCCGGCATGCTTGTTTGGGGGGGGGAGGCGTCCTGTCATCCCGGGGTCACCTTTCATTGAGGAAGTCATAACAAACTCCAATGATGAATCGACCCACAGCTTCGGTTTGAAACTTTGGGGTGGTTTAAGTCATTTTCTCCATTTTTACCTGAGAAAAACGTCACACCGCAAAATTTAAAAAAACAAAAAAACAAAAGTGGATACAATCCCAGTGGTTCTCAAACTTTTTTCAGTGAAATACCCCCTGTGATATATATTTTTCGTCAAGTACCCCTTAACCTGTGCCTAGCATTTTTGAGTTAAAAAAACAAAACAAAACATGTCATCAGTGTCTGATTTATTAAATTTTATAACCTTTCAAACTTCATTTGTATTGATCCATTGATCCACACAAAATAATCAAACTTGGATCAAGGAAGAGATCTGTTTTCAAAAACAAATAAAATATTAATAAATCTCTATCCACAAAAAATAATAAACATAAAGTGACAGACATGTTCCAGAAAAAAATTGTCCACAGAAATAAACAAATAAAAAGCCTCCTCTTTTGCGGTTACTTTAGAAATCAGTTCACAACAATAAATTAATTATTTAATTATTAATAAATATTTGTCCAGAAAAAAAAAATCAACATTAAGTGTCAGACCTGTTCTAAAAATAAATAATTAAGAATAAATATTTGTCCACAGAAAAAATACTCACTTAAAGTGTCCTCTTTTGTGAATATAACAGAGATGCATTCACAAAGAGAAATCATGAACTTGACAGGTAACGAGAGGAGGCACATGACAAGTTGGCTCGAACCATTCTAGTATGGGGGAGAATCTGGCTTAAAAAAAACATGAATAAACTAATGACATACAATTTGTTTTATAAACTTTAATTTTCCTGAAACATTTCATGAATTCAACAATGATTTTAAAGGATTGCTGCATGTTCGTTTTCTTTCAACTCTCAGGTACTTCCTGGAGTTCCTTCAACTACCTCCAGGGGTACCCCCATTCGAGAACAACTGTACTATCCTTCGGAAAACTATAAATTTGTGTCCACCGTTGTGTCCATTTTGTCTCAGCGTGACAGCAAACGTAATTGAAATTGATTTTCGATGACTTTGCCAAAGGTTGCGGGAAGGAACGAAAAAGCACGAGCAGATCTTAGTCTGGTCCAAATTAGCCATGTGTTAGTCAGACCAGAGTATGAAACGTACGATGCATAATTATTGCAGAATGTAGACTGAGTGCAAAATGTCAAAAGTGTCTGTTGGATTGAACAAGGAATTTCATTTTAATATAGCGTAAATGCGTTGAGAAAAAACAACCCGAGTGCCAGACACTGACTCGCAGACTGAATAAATCTCTTTTCGTAGACGAGGATTTTATTGAAGATTTCGCTGTACAGTACGGTACGTTCTGCCTCGTGCGATCATTGAGACACCAAATTGCTAAATTTCTTCCACGTGGGCTTGCTCAGTTTTTGAACTCATTCAATCCGAAAGATATATTTCGATGTTTTTTGAGGGTACATTCATCCTCTTTCATTTACTTATTTCCTCTTTCATTTACTTATTTCTTAAAAAAAAAAAAAATCATGTTTGTGCGAGATGTTTGTGCGAGATGAATTTATACTTGACTATTTAATGAAATTGATTAGTTTAAGACTTACTACTTAAAGTACTGGTTTTTAATCAATGACTTTTATACTTAGGTATTTTTTAACAGTCTGTACATTCAGTCCCATTGAATTATTTATGTTTTACTTTAGTCCTTTAGTAGTCCGTAGTACTTTAGTCCTTAGAAGTATTTGATTACTTTATTACCTAAATACTTAAGTAATTGATCACTTTAGGTATATAAGTACTAAGTAATGATTACAATTTTACACTATCCTTTAGCCAAACCCTTGAAAACCAAATAGAAAGCACATACCAGCACATATATATATATATATATATATATATATATATATATATATATATATATATATATATATATATATATATATATATATAAACTTGTTTATAATGATTTTTAGACCCTTTTTAAACAAAAAAGTAATAGTACTTTGTTATACTGTTTCTAATTTGCGCTCATAAAATTTTATGTATTATGTATTTTATATATATATAGAGAGGGGGGGGGATTAAATGTCCGTATAGACAAAAAAGAGAGAAAAAAAACTTCAAGTTACGTCTTTGGGATTGAATGAGTTATATACGGGAAAGCTATTTTTAAATTGCAGGTTTTTACGCGTTGGTAGCAAGGCAGACAGATTTTGTCTCTCGCCTAGAAAGTTTGGCTGTTGTTCTGAGTTTTATGCCAAGTCACCGCTGGAATTTCTCTCTTCTTTCCACCACCTGGACATACCTGACGCTTTAGGAAATGTGCAACCTCCTGACGAGATTCTTCTCATTTAATGATGCAAGCTTTGCGAGAGTGTTTGCAGATGTGTAAGAAAATGTTCCTTAATTACTCTGAGTTCATTCAAACGTCTCTGCGACTAAACGTTAAAGCGACTACAAAAATCCTTGCAGTTTGTTTCAGGGCTTTTGGCAGATGCTCAGTTGCTCACAACAGCTTTATCTTATTTACCAAATGGTCTTTTTGGCTTCTTGACTTTTTGCTGACGCGCCTGCCCCGCCGATGTGAGCGCATGTGTTGCGAATGGCGGCGTGACACAACGCAGGGCTGCGCATTCCTCAACGGCCTGACATGCACATGATGGCCTTTCTGGAGTAGACGGCAGTCAGGGCGCTATACGTGCCCATCGGATCTAAGCTTTATATTTAGTCGGTGTAACGTGGATGGAGTGTTAGCTTGGAAGCAAGCCAGCTCCCCCCTAAAGATCACCTCATTAACTCTTAGTACGCAAATATCCTGTATTGTATGCTTGTATGGAAAACACAGTCCATGGCCTTGGCCACTCTTGAGAATTCGCTGACCAACCCACTAGCTAGTATGGCTTGTAGTAAATTTGACATATTTTACATGTGTTTTGCATATACACGCGCACACATGCAATACAATCGCTAGTTAACTAGCTTGCTGTTGCGTCCGTCGTTAGCATCATTAGCTCGTCGTTAGCGCATTAGCGAGAAGGCTTTAGGACACAACAAACAGGAAGTACTTCACATGACCTTAAACCTAAACTTAGGTAAACTGAAAATTTCAAAATGATCCACAAATACATTTTGTTGCTACTGTGGACTAATAGATCATACCTGGATGAGTGGAAATGTGAAATAAAAACATCCATATAAAACGACCTAAACAAAGTTCTCTTCAATACACCAGTGCCATCTCAAGACAAATAAATGAACTACATTTATATTATCGATTGCTACAATTGATCATATTCTTTTAAGGGTTTATGAGCGTTTTTGGGATTGGAACGGATTAGGTCATTTGCCTTACGGAAAATTATCATTAAGAAATTGGAAATGGAACCAATTAATTTTGTAAGTAGAGGTACCACTGTATATGTATTCTGGCTTCTGGAGAGCCATATAGTCTGTATTTTTTTCTATTTTTATAGAGTTGCATATTAAATGAAAAAGAACAAGTAGTACCACTATAAATCTGTTTAAAAGGTATAAAAAATAATTACAAACAAGTATATGGAAGAGGACGTATGTTTACATAGTATGATGACAAATAAATCATCAAATAGTGTGACGTGATAAATTATAGTATATATTTATATAGGTGGAGTTATATAGTCACTAAGTATATTATGTTTATATTAATAATATTATAGTAATATACATATACACTATACTATGTTATATGAATTATATTATGCAGAATTATGTCATAATAATATGTGTATTATGTATGTAACTGTTGTATTTTTAGTATTTTAAGTATAAATTTAATTAATTTATTCATTCATGACCATTTATCGTGAAAAGTAAAACGGACGTTGTTGTGTTGGGCACCTCATATTTACCGCCTTGAAAGGTCTTAATTACAGCTTTGTTTATCTGGCCAATGTATAATTTGTTATTAAATAAATGTTTTCCAAATCATTAATTTTGACGTTGAAATCTTGTGGGACATAAGGTGTAAATGATGGTTGGTTGTCTGGATGTTTGTAACATATTGCTCTTTCATTTTTCCAAATATAATATTAAGCATTCGATTTCAGCGGCTAGAATGTAATTATTTTCCTCATCTGTTGAATTATTCTATTCGTGAATGTGAGGTAAAATTCCAAATCATCCTGTGCATTTAACCTCATGTCTCTCCTCTGTTTGCCCGTAGGAAAGTGATACCAAAAGTGTGGCAGTTGTCCTCCTCCGCGAGGACGGATCTCTGGGCTTTAACATCATGGGAGGAAAGCCAAGTGGGGTAGGTTAAAAGCAGACCGTCTCGGAGGGTTCGTCTCCCCCCTCGTGATCAGACAAGTGTCATATGTCAAGCTAGGAATGTAAAGCACAAGCTTCGAGCACCAAATTCCTCCC
The DNA here is from genome assembly GCF_059441005.1 of Hippichthys cyanospilos. Classification (NCBI taxonomy): domain Eukaryota; kingdom Metazoa; phylum Chordata; class Actinopteri; order Syngnathiformes; family Syngnathidae; genus Hippichthys; species Hippichthys cyanospilos. Next base: position 9,155,302 of record NC_142377.1, on the reverse strand, counting down.
ATGAAAGACTGTTGAGATAGTCCAGCACGTTTTCTGTCTGTGGATGAATGCGACTGCATTATTAAATTTGATTGTGGTCATCTTTGGTTGGTTGTGGGATAGGCATATTACAGATTTGAGAAAAAAAAATACTATAATTACTTTTATGGCCGTTAAATATGGGGTCATGTCAGTGAATCTAATTGAGGACATTTTGGTGGTGAGGTAAACACCAAAAGATGTCTCGTCTGGTCTCGGCTTCCCTTGCTGTTAGGTGTTACGATTCAAGTCTGAATTCGAAATATGCCACACACGAGTTGGAATATAACCGAAAATCATTGCTGTGGACGTAAAACGGCGCTCACTGTATCAGTTCCACTCGGACTCCACTCAAGCCTTAACAGGTTTTCCACAGCCACTGTGACGCCATTCCTTGCAGCCACGTAGATTCTGACATTGAAACTTTTATGGCAGGAAAATATAAAGCAGAAAAGTCTCAGTTTTGCCATTGCCAACGTCATGAAAAACCCATGAAAGAGCTGGCCTAATACTCGGCCTTTGCTAGCAACCTCAAAAACCGTCAGTCTGTTGAAGAGGCTATTCATTAAAAAAGTGAGCCCTAATGTCCATTTAGCTTTTGACATGCGTTTTTCATGTGGCTGTCATTTGGGAATGGCTGCAGCTGCCAGATTTTGTGGTCTCCGCTAGACCTTGTTGGTCTGGGAATGTCAAGGGTTATTCGTAAGGCCAAGAGCTTGTAGAACCATTTGCCCTCATGCCGTGTCAACACTGCTACTTATGCTGCGCTCGAAAAAGGAAAGAAACCATTACGATTAGAAATGATTAGCTCAGATTTGGCAGACATTGATTTCAATTAAAATGTACTTGTACCGCGGTCATGTAACACCCAATACCAAGATCTCATTGCCCACACAGATCATGCATCTATCATAGCGAAAATCATTAACGATTGGAGCTTTGATCCGGAAAAGATAACGTTCCTACTGAGTTTTCTCATGCCCTGCTTGTGCAGATAAACACGCCACAGCATGAAGAACTTAATTGCGTGGCTAATTGAAGGGTTTCATTCTAAGAACACTTCCGTTCTTATAATTTGTAAGTCGTAACTTTCGTTCATTCATTATATTTTTAACAAGTTAGCTAACTACTAATTTGTAACTCGCAGCTTCACAAAATGAGTGTTTGAAGTCGCTCCATTTTAATGCCTGCACAGTAGGAGTTTAATTGCATGTTCCTAACACTCATAACTTTTTTTTAAACCGGGTCTACCAGTGATAGATTTTGCATTTTATTGACGGCCTCGGGTGCTCGTTTATTTTCTGTAAATCATCAAGAAGAAGTCAAGCTAACCACAGCAACAAGTGTTCATGCTATGCATGACATTAACCCACGGCTAACGCGATTTGAAGGTCAACTTCAAAATAAATCCAACCTTCCTGAAGAACCTACGGACATCAATACCTTATTTTGAAGTCGATAACCGCAGCGTGTTGTGGCGTAACAGCTGACTCGACACGTCACTGACGTCAACAAACTAACACCTTGAAATCAAGTTGAATTACGAATAATGCTTACCCTAATCTTAAAAAAAGACTGACATTGTATTATACAGTGCCCGTTGCCAGAAAAGAGCAACGCAACTGTTAGCGGCTAACAACAGTCAACAACACCAAATGGGAGTAGAGTTTGCAGCTAGCAGCACCCAAATATCCCATAGTACCTGGGGAAAGTAATCTGATTACCTTTCAAAGGCAGTTTAATAGACGTGAATGTATCGCAGTTGCCGTTCCTACTGATCACTTTTTAACAAACAAGGCTACTTTGGTTTTAATGTCACTGCGTTTCATAAATCATATATGTGATGTGCTTTGACAAAATCAGGCTTATGTCATTGAAAATGAAAACAATGATATTGATATATTTTAAATCTTAAAATTAATTCCTTTCAAAAATATATATAATACACGGGAGTAGCTCAGAAATGGACAAAGTTACACCAGTTGGAATGACAAGTTCAAATCCCGACAATTCCGAAAAATGTATTCATCTTTTAGTGGTGCGCATCATCAACTCAACCCTTATTTTCACACAATGGTTACGATTTGAACGTTTTGACTGTGGGGAAATGAAAGATGAGAATTTAAGGAGGTAGTTTTTGTAGAAACCCCAAAAAGGATATTTGTTGAAAATTCGTATTCTGGGCAATTACTCAAAAGTAATCTCTACGACTTTATTTTGTGAAATCACATCACATATACGAAATTTCACAAATCTATCTAGAGAATAAAATAGTACGCTGCGATGCACAGTTTAAATTCAAGTTTAAAAAAAAAAATATGTAAAACTTAAAAAAAATAAACTTATTATTCATTGGAAATTAAGTATGTATGATAATATATGCAATTTTCTTCATAGGATGATAACGAGAGCACTTCAAATGAGGGGATCTTTGTGTCCAAAATCATTGAGGGTGGACCAGCCGACAAGGAAGACGGCCTTCAAATCCACGACCGCATTATTGAGGTATGTGACTTGGTCCTCTCATGCAAAATGGAAAACTTTCAAATGATATTGCAGATGGGAAGCTGGATGATGTATCATGCCTATCAACGCTCACTGAATATTTATGTCTCAGTGACCGCACAAATCACCTCCGGTTGACAGCTTGACACCTCAAATCAGCATTTCGGGATTTTAACCGTTGCCAGGAATATGAATCCAGTGTCCAAGGGCAAAACATTGTAACATTAAGGACTCGAGACATGAAGTAGGACATTATTGTAGAAGAGAATAACCCAAAGTATGGATTGTGATGTCCTACTATTTACTCAGTTATTTGAGTAATACAGTGGGCCCTCATGTTACAACATTAATCCGTTCCGCGGTTGGGGTCGTAAGATGAATTCGTCGTATGACGGGCAATCCAAACCTATGTTAAATAGCTAATGCAGTTGTTTTGGTTGCATAACCGGGAAAATGTCATAAAGAAGGGATGAAAAAAACTCAGTATTCCACATCGCAACATGAAAATAACATAAATCAGGGACGTTGTAACATGGGGGTCCACTGTATTATTTTTAAATAATCGTGCGCTTGAGTATGATGTGTAGTTACCCTACCAGAGGTGAGCAGTCTTTCATCGCCGCCGGATGTTGGTTTTGCTGATAGACCAATGGATGATGGGAAAGCTTAAAAAAAAGAACAGAATAAGGCAGAAGACAAACTGTCTTACAGCGTCAACACAACCAGCAATACTGGGAATGTTATAGTTTGTGCTGCCTTTCTGAGTCATGCTTTTATGAATCAAAATGTATACTGTACTCAATATTAGTGGCATTATTTTACAGAGCTAAAGGATTGTTTAGATTTAAGTGTGAAGAGTTTTTCTGTGTTATTTTGCTTTTTAAATATGATATATATATACATATATATATATATATATATATATATATATATATATATATATATATATATATATATATATATATATATATATATATATAAAATCTTGCTGATAGTTGAGGAAAGTAGTATGGGATGTCTTTCTGAGGGCCAAGAGGTGATGTCATTCCAGTAACCAATGAGCATGTTGTCAATTCACATGCTCACTCTGATTGGGTCTTAGTCAAGAAGGGTCTTAGTCAAGAAATGCAAGGGAGAAGTTTTGGAATTTCCTAATAAAAGACATTTTTGCTGCACTTATGTTTCTCAAAAAAGAACAGCGCGGGATCCTTCTCACTTCCTATCAAAATCTTGTGTGAAAAGGCACGCCAACCCTAAGGTCAACTCGTGGGACGCGTTCAAAAACTCAACTTCACAAAGATTGCTTTCATGCACAATGGCGGCGCTGAACAAAGAGGTTTCCGTGGATTACAAGTGTGGATTACAGCAAGCCGCAAAATGACAAATATGGTTTGTCGCAGACTGTATTGTCAAACCTCAATGAAGTCGCCCCAAGCTTTTTGACCAGTGCACTTCTAACAAAGATGTTTGTGGGAAACATTAAGAAGAACATATTCCCTCTCTGTAATTCTTGTGCTTGGAAACCGTATAGAGGTTACAGGGCTCAAATGATGGTAAAGAGAATGTTTTAAAGGACATTCTGTCGTAACGATGTCTATCCTAAATTAAATTGTCAGCTGTACAATTGAATTGAAGTTTGCAACAGTGCAGTACAATTGACATATTGTATATGTCACATAAAACAGGTTTGCTTGTTTTTCGGACTCTGGCAATTAATTCCTTATGAAATATGAGTTTTTTTTTTTATTTTTTATTTATTTATTTTTTTGGTAGCAACAATTCTAACCAGGTCATAAACCGTCTCCTTGACTGAAGCCATGCCTCTCATCATGTGTTTGCCGTACCGCCTTCATGATGCTGTTCGAATTGAAACCAAAAATAAAAAACGTAAACGTGGGAGTCTATTTACCCTTGCACAGGATGGGAGTGGTTTATAGGCGGTACGAGCGCTTGTAATCATCATGTTGCCTCTTGTAAGCCATTTTATTTGCTAGGTTGGGGCCGGTATTTCGAGCACATAACAAGCAAGGAATTCTTAGAAATAAATCAACGAAGGAGATAATCACATTGGTGGTTTTTAGGATACGAAATAAACAGAATAACATGATGAAAAGGTCCAAAATAAAATAGATTTTAATTATATGGGCCCTTCAAAGTTTTGATTTATCTTTGGGGCTATGTAAAGAGAAGTAACAAATTCTTTCCGAAGAGGAAAATCTATAAAACATGAAGATAAAGGACCTTGAGCCCGAAGATGTGGCAAAGAGCCAAACGAAGTGTTAATTCTTTGGGAGGCTAACGACGACGTCGTTGACTTCTGTCTTCGAACACGGCAGCTCATTTACATGATCCATTTGGCACAGTTTTTACGCCTGATGACATCCTCCCCGAGGGAGCGCCATTTGTCCAGCGATGCCAGGTTGAATCCAAATGTTCAAGTCGAAACACTTCGGAGTTGTTCTTTCACATCATCGCTTTTGATTCCTTCGGTAACCTGATCGTAGTGGCGGCTCAAATTTCCAGGACTCCCTCTTTGTTGGCTGGCTTGAGCTTGACTTCCTAAGTCATGTACTTTTAAATGTCACGTCCAACACATCTGTCATCATGACAGGAAGCAATTGTGTTGGGTGCGTGTTTGACGTCGGGTTAACTCTGCTTTTCTATGTTAGCTTTATTGAAGAAATTGAATCCATATTGCCCAAAGCATCTGCATGTTCGTGTTGAAACCCACTCTTTGTGGCCCTGTCCTATTTTGTATATTGTGCAGGATGCATTTTTTTAGAACGGTATAGGCTTTCCTTTCTGTTTTCTTTTCTCGGTAATAAATTGAACCTACGTGTCTAAAATATAAAAGACCGCGAACAATAATTGTAGCGGCTACTTACAAGGCACAAAGCAACTCTTCCTTTGGCAATGAGTGTCAAGTAAAACAACAAGAAAACAGCCGCGAGCACGTACACCCGACGAGGCAGAAACTATGTTAGAAGTGTTAATTCCAGTAAGTCTATATAGATGTCACATGTACATGATGAGCCACGGCTCGTACTTGGACAACAGGCCCTTAGCGAGGGGGTGCGAGAGCAGATGGCTTTCCTCGAACTGAGCTGGTATGAATCAGCACATGAATGCAGCCTTGTTCAGTCAGAAAAGCTTGAGCTGAGTTTGTATTTTCACAAGCTGAAAACAGGTGAAGTGTTTGCAGACATTTTTTTTTTCCTTCCGTTGTAACTTTTGCCAAGATTTAGTTGACACATTTCCCTTAATGATTTAAAAAAAAAAATGGTATCAGACTCATGTTTTACACTGAAATCAACAAATCTGCTTTTAAAGGCTAATTACAAATTTAACTATCTGGTTTTGCGAGGTGTGGTCAGTAAAATACACAAAGAGAATTTGCAGCCGGCCAATCTACTCCATTATGGGAAAACTGCCTAACATTGTGAGAAACATTGTTTTTCAATTGATATTTCAATACATAATATTTGGTAATCAAATTATTTGTTGGTTTACTTATCTCATTTACTTAAAAAAGTATGGCAATACATTTTTTATGAAGCATGTTGTTTTTTATTTGTCTTGATATTTGCTGGTGACATATTTTCAATTTTTACAAAATGGGATCGGCGTGAGTTAAGCGAGCTTCCGATAGCCGCCAGGACCAATCAAAATTTTGGATAATGGTGAGTTCATTGACTAGACTATGTGTAAAATTATTTTAAAATAGGCCTGTCCGTTGATATTGTGCTCAATGGTTCGTAAAATACGGTACATAAATCTTGTATTGATATTGTCGGTTGCGGTGAGATTCCCATCTCTTGTGAATGAATGAGTTTTTGTTTTTAGTCATGCAGTTAGCCTTGCAGTGTCGACGGTGGGTGGCGCAGACCACATAAACTCACTTATTATATAGACAAAACTGAAATTGGATACAAGGGATCCAATAGAAAGCAATATATTCAATTCCAATGTAGTGTGCAGATGTGTCATTAAAAGGACTTTTGTTTTCTGCAAATATAATCTTGAGCAACATGCAACGTCGTGTGTGTGCCGAAGCTGTTCATGACGAACGGGAAGACATCTATCAAAGCATTTGAAACAGTGTGAAAATAGGAAGAGAACGGTGACGCCGGGATAGGCGTTGTAAAATGTCACCTTGTAAATCCTCAACAAACATTCTTGGGCCGCAAAGGGCAAACAGCAACAACTACTTGAAAATAAACTGACAGAGTGAAATGCCAATTCGAATATGGCAGCTAGGACTTTATGTGTATGTCTTTTCGAGGCGAAGGAGGGGACTAGCCAGCAGGAATGTGTTCCAGCTAAGACAATATTTATATAAATGTATACACTTCTGAACTGCTGAGTGCAGAATGGCAGGGCAAAATTCCACAAAAGAACCTTTTCATTCAGCCTCGACAAGGCCGAGAGGCAAATCGTTGAAAAGCACTGTCCCAAAGTTGTGACTGACATTTTCGGACCTAAAGCTTTTAGACGTTTAATACCGTGATTCTCCAAAAGATGCACCCTTAATTTTAAGGTCCAATTCTGGTGTTTTCTGTTGCTTTGTATAGAATGCACCAACAATGTTGTGACCATTTAAAAACTAGAGCAAAATAGAATCAATCTCATCTTTGTAAATGCTTCACGTTGTCTTGTGTTCATATCCGTAAATTATATATATGTTGTGGGTTAAGTAAAGTGTGGTTTGAATTTCCCACATTGTGAGCGGTCAGTGAATGCTGCGCTTGAAACCGTTGTTTTTCCTTTTCCTTGCAGCTCAAATTGATTTTGCCATAAATACCTGACGTTGCGCACCACCAGGTTTATGATTGTGTGTATGTGCCAAAAGACCAAATTTAATAAACCAATCAAATGAAAGATATTTCCGTGTTCTCTAACCGAAGCACTCTTCTCCAGCTGGTTCAAATAGGTATGGAGCTATCAGAACCTTTACATGATCCTCTCCTTTTCAGTAATATTACTGCGTGTGAACAAGGATGAACTCGGACATTGGTTTAGTTGGCTTGATTCTTTTGTTGAAAATAATGTTGTAAGAACCTCCAGAAATACGAGCTGCTGTTAGCTGCAACAGGCACTGGATGCTAACAGCCAACTGATTTACGCCGTCCGGTTACGAGAATTATTAGAAATAAGGATCCAGTGGATATATATATATATATATATATATATATATATATATATATATATATATATATATATATATATATATATATATATATATATATAAATTGCGTCAAAACTATGCTTATGTGGCTAACTGATCAAGCTTCCTCAATTGATGTCAAAAAGCATTGTGATTGTTTTGATGTGCCTTCCGTCATCAATGCTACAACACAGCAACTTTGAAAATAAATGATTCCTCTACAATAGACTCAAATTTTAACAGAACACAGCTGCACTTTCTTACTTGTCACTTGTGTTCTGAGTTCCGCTGTTACCCACAGTGAGCCACTAAACACCCAACCCTCCCTGCAGTTCCTTAAGTATCAAGTCACCATACAGGAGACAGCTTTTAAAGCCAGCCAGCCAGCACTTAGCACTTACTGACAGAAATGTAAATTGAGCTTTGTCTCAGACATGTATGGCGTGCCACTACGGCTTTATTTGTCATTTGTTTTAGTTGTGTAAGGGTTAAGTTATGGTGACTTAGTGGAGTTATTAAAAACTGAATGCCACATGTGAGCAGTCGTTTTTTTTCCCTCGCACATTCCAGATATTTTTTTTTCTAGACTGTAAGGACAAATTATTTAATTCCTTTACAATTGACTTCTCATGTTTTTTTTGTATCTGCCAAAATACGGGAGTTAGAAGATTACCTCAATGTATTTTGACATCTCACTAAGGCATTTTTGACAGTTCTAGACCTAACCAACCCTAACCCTAACCCTAATCCTAACTCCTAACCCTAAACTTTTTCGTCCAAGCCTCACTTCTGTATCGGGATTCATGAAACTATGAGGTACCATTGTGGAGTAAATGTTTTTGACATGTTTGCAAGTACGTTCACACGTACTCATAAATACATTTGAATGTTTTTGAAAGTACATTGGAGCATATTGAGCAGTCAAAAATGTTTACTCAACATTGGCAGCTCCACGCTTCCGTAGGGATTATGTTTGGCTGTTTATTTGATTTATTCCCTTATTACCTGGTAGGAGGACCGATTATATGACAGCAATGAATAAGAAGCACACCACGGTTGAGCATAGAACAAAAAGCTCACACTGTTGTTTTGCGTTGATAATTCCCGTCGGTGTAACGAGGCCACAAAATAAATGCCAGTTCAGGTGCAGACTTTTGCAGTTGCGTTTTAACCATTTCGCATTCCTTCGGCATAAAAACGTGACATAATTCCATGCAGCACATGGCATCCTCAGCAGGACGTTCCTCCATTATTTCGGACCTGTGGGGCTAAGCGGAACAGACAAGCAAGTTATTTCCCTAAGGAGGATCACATGTTGTTTGGTATTCGGAGGCAAGAGGCACTTCTTTGTTGAAGTCTTTATTGGATTTAAGGTTCTTTGCACACTAAATGTATGTGTTTACGCTCCTGTTGGACAACCTGGATGTGGCCTTGCTCCTCTATGAACCCAGACAGGATAAATCTATCCCAGACTAAGCAATCCAAGGCCTTGGATTCTAGGTACGGGCCAATTACAGATTCTGACGTATGGTATGGTATGACATGGTGTCCAAAGTATTAAAATTACAGCCTTTTTTTTTTTGTGTGTAGCTCAATCTATTTAATTTTTAAACAAAATATTTAATATTTGGTGCATTAGAAAACATGTACCATGTTTAGTACAAATGAATAAATAAACATAAATAAATAAATACATTAACATTCTTCTTTATTTGAATTGTTTTTTGGAAGTTCTAGTGCCCCCCAAGACACCTCCTTATCATTCATGCATGCCACAAAGGTTATAAAAATAAGTCATTGCTATTTGCAGCTTTTTTCAGAGGCAGCTTGAGTCAACTCTGCAAGCACTAGTGATACCGTGTCGCCAAACTACGTTGCGCTTCCATGAATGGCCTCTTTGGGGTACACCTGACTTTGTTTTCAGAATAATGTTGGTTGTTATCACCTAAACCCTTAACATTATACAGAAAGCATGTTTGTTTGACTAGCATCTATATATATATATATATATATATATATATATATATATATATATATATATATATATATATATATATATATATATACTGCATATATGTTTTGAGAGCCATCTTATGAGGTCGGAAAAAAAAGCATGGCGGTCTTGCTAAGTGTTATAACTTGATCTCGGTTGGTTAAGCTTCATCCAATCAGTTCCCAGAAGTGGATAAGATCCTCAAAATTCAGCATATTCATTGGTTTAGACACTTAAAGGTGCCATTAGGTCTCGAAGAGATGAATTAAGACAAAGACCCAACCCCCCCTTATCCCATGCATGCCAAGAAGGTTTAAAAAAAAGGCTGTGGTTGCCATCTAATTATTCTTAGAGACTGCTTGTTGTGTGCCACTTTGCTTAAGTATAAACAAAACGCTCATTACTGGTTATAAACAATATAAGCATTTATTGAAACGTTGACATTTTTTAACATCGTCAACCTCGTTATCCGCTCATGTCTAGTCGGTAACATCACATTCAAGGCTCCCATGATCCAGATGAGGCAGGAACAGGACATTCGATCAAATCTACATTTAAAGAGCGGCAACTCGGCTCCTGGTGTTATTGGCTCTACGCAGAGCTGGTTTTAGAGTGAGGACAAGCACATCTTTGTTTTTGGAGCTCCTTATGCGGGTGAGGGGCGATTTATAAGATGTGTAGTCGTTTCAGTCTGGAGATGGTGTGAGGTGAGTTTTTGCCTCACTCTAGCCAGAAGGAACTTTTTGTCTTTTTGGCACCACACACACAATATCGTATATTACGCTCACTTTTAACCGATCGGGTCCTCAAAAGCAAGCCGGCGCTTGATTTCTGAGGAGACATCCTGTCTGGCTCATACTTTAAGTGTGTTTGCTCGGCTGCGACACCACCTTGGCCGGCTTCTATTTCTTAGACGGTCGAGGGTGAAAAATTTATGACACCTAAAAGCCTTAAAGGTAGCAGAATAAGACAAGTGTAATTAAAGCTAATTTTCTTGCCTGTCAGCCACTGGCCTTGCAAATGGATTGGCAACAATCGGCTCAGGTTGCTCAGCCAGCTGCATCTCATGTCAGCCAGCCCCTGACCCCCCAGCACAGACTGCCTACGGACTTCTAATTAACTACCCTCAATTAAACCCTAATAGGCTGATTAACAGAGCCGCTCTAATGGCTGTTTCCTTACCTCCCGGTGCTCTTCTCAAAGCACCGCTGGCTCCTTCTACCTTCCCTATCTCTTGTTCTATCTGGGCCAAGATGGCTTTAGCAGGGAGTGGGTACAAGCGTATTCCCATCCTGTTGAATTCTTGTGGTTTCAAAGGCATTTTACGATGCAGATCAGTTGAACTTCAAGAAAAAAGAACGTACCGAGCACATTCTCAAATTTGAAGTACAATAAATCACAGTTCACTCAATACAATCTGGGGCATAATTTAGAAAACCAAGAGTGCATTAAGTTACTCATAAAATGAGTCCAATTCTCATCCTGCTTATTATGATTGATTACATCCAACCCAACAAACGATAGCTCTTATAAGTCATTACCGTATTTTCTGAGCATAAAGTGAACCGGTTTACAATGATCATTGAAATGTGCACCGGTTCATAGGGTGCATTACTACATACTTTTTTGAGATGATTAGAAAAAAATGTGCTTAATAGCCTGTAAGATATGGTATGAATTTGGTTTGATAAACTGACTTACTACAGCAAGTTAGCATTGTTTTACCTTTTACTTGTTACTGTCAATTAAGTCAATTTACTGCATTCCAAAAGAATTTAAATAATTTTTATATCAGCGACATTTAAAACAACAACACTGCTACTATTTATTGTGATCGCTTCCGAGGAACTATATCGTCTGGAATTTGTTCATCGTAACATGACTTGTTCTTCATCATATTGGTATGTTATTTATATGCATTATTATACTTGGAACAAATTCATGCTAAGCATAGAAAATGAATGGAGACTGGCAGTGTATGCCTTGTACACTGGACTGACTATCCATTAGATGAAGAAGCAGGCTGCCAATTCTCAGAGGTGATGTTAAGAATAAATCAAAAGAGTCAATTCCTGATTGGAGGCCAAAAATGCGTATTTCCCATCAAAATTGACTTAACTCGTGCCAACATCTTGACAGTACAGAACAGATAGGCGTATACCCTCAGTTTAATTACATTAAAATTGAGAATGTTTTCGTTGAAAAGTTGGGCTTCGACCACCTGCTGTTTTTGAGTGTAATTATATATATATATATATATATATATATATATATATATATATATATATATAACGGTTTGATTACCTCATACGTGTTCTGCTGGGGCAATGGCCAACACTGCCAATAACAGATGCCGGGTTTCATTTTGCAGGGCTCCACTAGGACTTCACAGATGTAAAGAATCACTGAACATAATTGCTCCTCCTGTACAAGACAGATGTTCAGCAATATCTGTGCTAATTGGACTACATCAGCTCCTTTTTCACTGATAAATGTTATAGCGGCCTGTTTGAAGCCGCCGCCACTCAAATTCTTCCAAGACTCACTCGAGGAGGTGGCGAGGTCACTTCCATTTAGCCGCCGACGAGCGGAACTGCTGTCCGCTGCGCATTCTTTTCTAATGCAAATGTGTGCAAATAGAAGGAGAACGCAGTCTGTCAGCGTGGCGCTACGCCTCCGCCTTCCCGCTTTGCAATGGCCTTTTTCTAGTTCCCTTGAGAGAGATGTTCTTTTTTAAGTTTTGCCTCATTCAAGACTTCCGCTTTCCTTTTTGACTAACAGCCCGGAGCTAGCGAGTGCCTCATGTCGTATTTTTTTCCCTCTTCCTCTCCTTGTAGGAAAAGTACTGCTACAGTGTTCTCTTTCCCAATGCCCCCGCCCAAATACACAGGCAGTCCTACTGCATTCTACTTCCGCAGTGAAATATACACATATACCATAAGTATTCTCTAGTAAGGAATCATATTTGTGTTGTCCGAGCTTTCCTTATAACAAAATTTCCTTACGTGGGAAATAACAGTACCTGCGTGAATGTGCAAGTACGTCAACAAAATTGCAAAAATATATTGTCTGAAACCTTTTTATAAAACAAAAACTTCAGTGCAGTATTCAAAACAAGTATAATATGCCATTCATATATGATGGTGTGTGAACACAGTACTGGAACATTTAAAAACATGGTCCAAATACTGTGCAGTTTATAAAATAACGAGTAATTGTCCCGTTGATCATCGCTGATGTCCGGTGATTCTTGTGCATACAGAAGGATTTTCGACGCTATCCCCATCGCTTCCTTTCTGAACGATGGCTTTTGATTGGGAGTTGAACTGGACACGTCATCTTCTTCATCTGTTCTTTTTCTTATGGACGCCATGATCTACAGGATGTAAATGAATAACAAATATATTGTAATTACAGCCAAACTCATAATAATAAAGAGAGAGTCCCTTACATGTCGTCGTTTTGGATCCAATGACGGAAGATTGAAAAAGGAGGAGTGGACACTGTTATTCTCTAGTATTGAGAGTGTTTGCGATACTGCAGGCTTCTGGAAGTACGGCAGGTACTGGAAGTTTCATTGCAAGGGTTCGAGCATGAATGAGGTTAGGGTTGGGTTAGGGTTCACAGAGGTCCGTAGGTGGGAATACTTACTTTAAAATACATTTGGCATATCTGCGATTTAATTTCTTATTAAATTTTCATTTTTGTACATGATATTTTTCAACCACAAAGTTGGCAGAGGCCGCACATGTTATCGTGCAGCTGCTTCTCCCCCATCATCCGTGGTTCTGCTTTATAACGGTTCCTCGTGCTCCAAAAAACACATTTTGCCACTTAGGAACTTTTTACAGTAAAACGTCGTGACTAATATATGAAACTTTGCTGTTTACTCGGCCGATTTGCTGCAAAATCTCACCTCCTCAGCACTGGAAACAAAACTAAAAGATATGGTAAAGGTCGGCGTGTATTTTACTCGTGCATGGGCGGTATGGGGGCGGTTTACGCGGGGCCCCAAATGCTTCTGTCGTCATGAGTTTTCTTCAAGTCATTTACATCTTCTCGGGCGGTGCTGGTGTGATAGTGCAGAATGAGGAAGGAATGCTTAGACATGCAAGAAGAAAAACTTTGGAGGTGTTTGGGGTGAGAAATCAACATTATAACCGGGTTACACTGACTAGGTTTACATGCGGTTAATTTTCCCTTTGGAATTAAATGTTTACATGCATGAGTGGATGGACACTACACTTACATGCAGTCCATAATCCTTTCAAAAGCCTTATACTGACAATATTAGGGTTTGAAAGGCCATGTTAACACAAGTAAGAACCTAGTATGCCCATATTAGGTTTTTTACAAACTTGATTAAGACCCCTGGGTTACCCTTTTTCGAACCCGAATATGTGTTATTGTTTATGTATTCGGGTTATGGACTTTGAAAAAACATGAACCTGGGATTTGTGCACTCTATGAACAATGAATCTGTGTCTTTTTTTGTATCACCACTTATATGTGCAGCAACGTTGCAGTTTACGCGCCGTACCAAGGGAAAATCGTTCACCGTAGCTATTGAAGGCTAGGGAAGACTCTGGCATTACGTTGCCGACTGATTCGAACTTGAATACATTGATTTCTTCGTGGGGTAAACAAACAGCACAAAACAGCATGGTCACACTTTTGGAACGAAGAGGAAAGCGATTACTTTTTTACTGTGGCACATGAATAGAAGGGGTTTTATTGACTGTAGAAAGTATGAAGTGAAAATAACGTCTATTTGCGTCATGACGTTATCTGTATATTGCGGTTTCGATCTGGGTAACACAATTACCACACCTCTGTTGCTAACACTTGTAAACTGAGTTATATTGTAAGTGTTTTATAATCTGAAATATTGACTGCAGGGAAATGTAGTCAGAGTTAGTCTCGTATACATAGTAATGGCATGTAATGGATCAATTGGAATATTTGATTTAAACCATGATGTATGGCTGATAGAGATAGATGCCATTTTCAATTATTTTTTTATAATCAATACAACACGTTATACATCTTACATACACAAGTAGACTTACAAACACAGATATATGATGTCTACATGTAGTATACTATGTGATTTTTGCCGTAGAGACAGATAAGCACGTGAAAGCGGCTTGAATAAATCAGTGTATTCATCTTAGGCTCATTTAGCCACCGGCAACATGAAATATCTGCTGGTGGCTTCACGTCTTTTTATGGCAAGTAAGCATTGTCCTGTGTACAAGTACTTCCTGTACACAAATGACCAAAATTAAGTATGTGCAGAACACAAAGCAATGTTCCTTCCAAAGGAATTTATTCAAGTGTGTTTATATGACAAAAAGGTGTAAGCATGTGTCTACTTCAGGCTTTCAAAACGGAATAATTCAGGTTTTTGACTGCATATATACTTAGTCACTGCTGTGTGACCAGTCAGCAAAATTCGGGGAAAAAAAGCTTTCATTCATTGTCGTGGAAACATAACCTTTATTGTGTTCTTGCATTAGTGCTTCTTGTCTCCGAGGCAGAAAAGTTTGAGCCCGCTAATTGCTTTGGATTCTGTTATACGATCATGCTTTAGCAGCGCGAATAACTGTCAGGTTCAGGAGACGCTCAGGACCACCAACTGAGCATGCAGAGACCTGTGCCAAGATCATCGCCCAGGTGTCAAGAAGAATATCTTCATTGCCCGCTCACGGACAGAATACCGTATGTAGCGTTAAGTAGTACAAATACACGGCCCGACAAGCTGAGGCGGCCATTTGTCTCCATCTTGGAGTAAGATCCAAGCGAAGATTTCCCCATTTTCCCTCCGTATTGCAAAGGCCAAACGGTTGATTGATATGCGCAGGTGGTAAAGTATCCTTCTGAGGAGGAGTTCCCAGCTCAGTTGAAACAGAATCTTTTTCTCTTATTGCCGTCTTGTGAAAACAGTAGCCTCCGAGCACAAAGCGAAAGCAGGCCATGAAAAGAAGAAAAAGTGTAATATAACATCTAATGTCTCCAACGTCATGCCTATCCTGTCTGGACAATGGGCTTTTTAGTGCTGCATCATCCACCCAGCTGCCTTGGGCAGACTTTTAAACTCCAGAAAATTAAACCTTTTGTCACTGTAGTTTTCACACACCCTGCTCTGTGTCAGCCGGGCGATGGAAAATTATCAAGGGAAGCAGCAAGACGGCCTTTATTTCGCTATTATTCCCAGTGCTAAGTCATTCTTTTTTCACGTTACCTTCTTACTTCGCTCACATTCATCATGTCGTACGGGAGATTTAAGACAGATAACTGTTTTCTTTTTGATTACTTATTGTGTGGAATCATCTAGCCTTATCCGACCAGGACATACTTTTCGGAGATAAGTACGTTCATACAAAACACGGAAAATATGAGAGCGTGCGAGCTCAGGAATCCAGCCAAAGAAGTACTGATGTAGATAAAGCCACAAGCCTAGCCTTAATATTCCGTTGGAAATTTGACACCGCTATTGAATTTCTACGACAGAAGCTGCGATTTATTTTCTCGTGGCATGAGTGAAAATATGAATTTAATTAAGTACACTCTGTGGAAAGGGAGTCTGTGCAACAACAAGGCTGTGTTTCTTTGCTCTTCAACGCTGCTGCTATATCAGGCCAACAGCTGCTACCTCTCAGCAAAGGCATGCTGACTTCCACACACACTTCATCCAACACATGGCTCTTTATTTTAGGGATTACGACTTGGAAAATAGAGAAATACATTGCGATTATGCTAAGAAAAACTAGAATAGTTTTGTTGTGGTTTTGTCCTGGTTTTGCTGCTGACCGAAGATTTGGGGGTTGGAATCTCGGCTTTTCTTTTGTTGGGTTTTTGCTAGTGACATCAGTAAGGCCGGTACATAAACACAACAAAGACATTATGGTCTCTAATGGATTTTTTTTTTTTTTTGACAAAGTATTTTATTGCTATAATCTCTCTGTGCAAATGACACAAAACCAGACAACATGTATTACCACATTGTGTTTATCAGCGACAGTATTATGCTATTTTAAAACATACATTGGCCAATAATAAGTCAATTTACAACTGTGTTGACTTCAGGGAACCATTGGAATTTTTCAGTTAACTTTTTTTTTTTAATCTTTATTGACAGTTTAAAATTCCACAGGGCCGTTTACTTGTTTATTTAATTTTAAAAGAAATTCCGTGAGAGCTAATGGAACTTAAAGTTGTAAATGTAATATGCAATACATTACATATACAAAACAATTGTTATCAGTACAGGCCCTGGAAAAACAAATTGGTTTAGCTCTCATCATTTGTTGCAGTTTTTAGTGCTTAAGAGCACTTCTTTACATGTTTTTTTTTTCTTCTTGACTGAAGCAAACAACAAGATAAAATAAAAAAGGCCTTCATATGATTAAACTGATTGTGGCTTGGTTCTGTACTCGTACCACGACTGCTCCTCCGTCAACAACCTCCTTAGGGGATAAAACTGGCTAGTACAAACTCAAACATCTGTCATTGCATCTTACGACTTGGTTTCAATTAGGCTTGTCAACGTTTGGTGCCCCGCGTTTTCTTTCTTTTTGTTGGCATGTAATGATATGCCTTAGCACAGCGGCTCACATATTTGTTGGTTACAATAATGTTTTCAACATTTTCACCACATTCGATACTCGCTATGAAAATACCAAACCGTGCCTGGCATTTCGTTGGAGAGGTTAAGCAAAATGAAAGCCTCTCTGTCTCGCCTCCGAGTTCTTTACCTCCAAGAGACTGGCTTGCTTCTGCGCACAAACCGCAAATGGGGCATATAATCCTGACACACTGTCCTACCCTCAGAAATAAAAAGCATTTCACGTCCCACACGCCAAAGCTCCATTTCCAGAAGTCACATCGTTGACACAATAGGAAATGGACTTGGGATCGTTTTCAATTAGCCTAAAAGGAGAACTTGTTCCAGACTAGTAATATTCGTCACATTGCTCATAGCCGTTTGATTATTTTGGTGCGAGGGTCCAAATAAACCCAGCATGGGGCAGGACCTTTCCTAATTCGAACCAAATGTGCTGGACATTGCGACCTTTATGCTAAACCCTTCAGAGCACTGAATCGGACCAACAATAGATATGTTTTTATACACTTCCACCAAATAAGAACCGGCCCTGGTTCATCCGTAGAGAGGTTTATTTATCTATTCTCATCTGTTGAGGATTCAAGAGAGAGTGTCTTAGAGAAATATACAAAAAGTTACTCCAGCTAAACTTCTGGCAGCATCCTCTTCTTCTCCTGCTGTCTATTTGCAGTTTTGTGGGACCGATCCCGCAGTCCATTGTGACTTGGTTCTGGGGTGAAATGTCCCAAGCCGTCTGCCTGTCTGTCTGTTTAGTTATTCATCCATCGGGTATTTTAAGCACCCGTCATCACAAGGGCCGTGGGCTTGCTGGTGTCCGAATGTCTTGGGGCAGTAGGCGGGGTACAACCTTGAGCGGTTGCCAGCCCATTGCAGGGCACACAGAGAATGATGACCTCAGGGCCATTTGGAGTGTCCAATAAACTTACCATGCGTGTTTTGGGGATTGTGGGAGGAAGCCGAAGTAGCCGGAGGAAACCCGCGTGGGCACGGACAGAACGTGCAAACTCCACCGAGGAAGCTCGGGGCGAGCGGGAATCGAACCTCTGAACTGTGAGGCAGGCGTGCTAACCGGTCTGACTGAGAAGCTCGTTTGATAAAAAAGTTTTTAGAGGTTACTTGCTGTATTTTTCACACCCTGTCGGGTCTATAAGGAATTCTTTTAAATTTCCAAATGCGTTAAATATAAGGTCCATCAAGTTATAAGGAGTACAGCTAATTTTTGAGCAAAACTACAGGATTTTTTGTGCGTCTTCCACTCCAGGACCAGTAAACACTTTGTCAATCCACAGCTGACGAGCAAGGAATGACGAGAAGAAAAAAACAAACCAAGCCATGAACAAAAGTAGATCGATCACTGACAGAGGACAGTTTTGATGACAAACGACAGATCAGCAGAAAAATGTGGAAACCGCCCACCTAATGACAAAGTAACAATGGAAGATTTGGTAAACTATAATAACGGACCTATAGACTAATGTTTAGTTTGGTTGGGTCAGGTTGTTGATGGAAGGATGTCCAAGGTATCCATGAATGACAGATCATCAAAAATTTGTTAAATAGAAATCTGTACTTTATTTCTTTAGGAACACTGGATGGTGTAGTGACCAACAAGCGAACCAGTGACCTCCAAATTGTGAGGCGAACGCGCTAACCACTCTTCCACCATGCCGCCCCGTGTCTAGTTATCTACCATACATATGAAGTGAATTTTCCACAGCCAATTCAAATGACATTAAAAGACAAATAAATTCAAAGATAGCGAACATCAGTACGTTACTACTCCACTCATGTATAAACATGGCTGACCTTGACAGAATTTGTGTAAGAAAAGTGATTCATCAAGTGGTGGAAGTCAACACCTTCAAAGCCCAAGGACGACATCAAGTGAACTCCAACTACTTGGTTCTTACTGCTTTCCTACCAATGAACAATTTACACAGGCATGCTCTGAATGTGGTCAATATTTACTGTACGTAGGTGTTTACATTACGGCCATGCCAAGCAGTCTCTTTCATCTATGACCTTTGTTTGACTTGACTCTCACAGAAGTCGACCGTGTAGCGGTTAGGTGGGGGTGGAGTTGCTCACCGCTTCAGACCGGATGCTAGCTTTGCAATTGAACAAGCATTTTGAAGTAAGCTCAGTGAGTGCTTCTGTCTGTCTGCCCAAGACTTTTTGGTTTACCTGACAATTCACTGTGACAGAGCTTAAGGTCCTCTAAGGAATGATGAACAAGAATGTGCTGGAGGAGGTGACATTGAAATAACAAGACATGGAGTCTTTGGAGTGTGCCTTTTTTTTCTTTGGGTATGATGGTGAAGTGTTTCCAAATCAGTGAGTCAATGGAATTGTATTGTATCGCTCACTTTAAATTCTTGCAGCAAGCTCAGATAGAAGTATTTAGGGTAGAAAAAAAAAGAATTCAAATTTGAGCCACTTGACGGTTGTCGCAAATTTGCATTAAAAGTTCTTCTACTCCAAAAATAGTAGCTGTACTCTTCCACTGCAGATTTGTGCATTATCAATCCAGGAATTTGTTGCGAGGGTTACATTTTCTGTTTTACCCACAAACCAAGGCTTAAACTCATGTACATCAGTGGCCCCCGCTCTCGAGCAGCTGTCTAACTGGTAAAATGTTCAACAGTACAGCTCCGCCCCTTGGAGCCAAGAAATATGGTTGCCGCTATAGTGTCTCCGACAAAGTTTCGTTGAGCTTTTATCAGCTTGCTTTAATAAAACCAATATACGATTGGATGCCATTTTTCCTGATGAACTTGCTTCTACTTTAAAGTAAATATACACCCCACAATTATTGTAAATAACTTCAGGCGTCAAGGGGTTAAAGATTTTACGCTGGTTTGTCGAGCCAGTAATAAAAAACCACACAATCAGCATCATTCATGAATGGCCGTCATGGTTATATGTCTTCGTTTGGTTTCAGCCCCTCTCGGCTATGTTTGGCCACCCGTGAATTATGTTGCGCAGCGCAGAGTCTTGGGGGGCAGACTAAAGACTCCAGTGTCGCAGACGAAGGACGCTGTCACAAGCGCGCAGCTTTGCTTTCCCAGGAAGATTGCTGAAATTGCTAGTCGTCGCTCGGAACGTTGAAAGAATGACGCGCTCTCATTTCTCACTGTCTTTCCTCGCTTCATCTTGATCCCACATTTATTCACCCTCGCTTTCCAAGTTCTGATTAATCAAGTATGACTCTCCTAGGAAAAAATGTAGCTTTGCGGTTTTGATGTTTCATTGCTTGTTTCTATGACCAAATATGGAATGTTTGGAGGTAAATATTGAGTCTGGACTTTTGGGAACGTCAGCACTTAGTAGGCTATAGTAATCCTTCGTTCAAGTATAACATGGAGTTTAAAGAACACAATATACTTTATTTGAGGATGAAGTGGGGCATGCGTTTGCGGGTAATGGAGAAACACTACTTGAGTGGATATAATTTACTTCCCTGAAGGGATTAAGGAAATCTAGAATCACCTAGTGGTGGTGTCTGCCAGCTCCTCCCGAGGAACCATCAAGCACAGGCTTTCACAGCTGACTGAGTTGTTTGTCTAGCTCCTATTCAGAATTCAAAAGTCAACACGAAGAGTAAAACGGCCCTCCCCTCATCACGAGAACAGGGCTCGTTCACTTGGAACCGGAGGAGGAACTCACTCCCGTAAACGCATGATTAATTTTGGTCAAATAACCTAGCGCCTTTCAAGGGTATCTTGTCTCTGCGCAGTTCATTTAAAAATGGAATCTGTAAATTGTAAACAAAGTCATTTTCAAAAATGGATGACGTTTCTCGACCAAGCAGTGCTGTATGAACCCTTTGCTGGCATTAAACCGTAAACAAGAAATACGGTTTTATAGCCACCTTCCGTCGTAATCCACAGTATTGATTTAAGTGTCACTTTTTTTTCCCGTAACATTCCATGGTCAACATAAGATGAGCTCATCCAATCGGTTGACAGCAACGTGACATTGTTCACTTCCGCATAGAGCTTATCACTGCAACCTGCTCTTTCATATATATATATATTTATATATATATTACAATTCAACACAAATGAAATAACACACATATAAATAGCTCAAAAATTGACAAAGTTAAAGCAATTGGAATGTTTTTGAGTTGAAATTCCTAGTTTAGAGAAAAACGGGTATAAAGTTTTGTCCCTTTCACCTTTCAATGGTGTGTTTACCGATCCCTTATTATTATAACTTTTGGCTCCTGTGAAATTCAAGACCTTAAGGTGGTTGTTTTTGTCGAATGACAAAATGGACATCTCTGTCAAAAATTTGGGTAACACAACAAAGCGTATCCCCACGAAATAAGCCTGGTTTCCTGACATATATATATATATATATATATATATATATATATATATATATATATATATATATATATATATATATATGCATGCATATGTATGTATGCAGTAAACCCGACTCTTTGAATAAGTTGAAAAGATAACCGTTTTTCAAACTTGCCATTTGAACTTAGAGTTTGTTGATAACATTACTTTATCTCCGTTGAGCCACAGTTTACCCTTTTACCGTAGATATAATAAAAAAGAATAGCAACATAAAATCGGGTTTATTTTCTGGCTGCCAAACGGGCAAATAAACATCCGACCTCTTCTCCAGCAAGTTGTCATTCCTCAGCTCACGCTGACCCCACTGATGACATGGCGCACATGACCCCATGCCAGTAGCATCCAATATGCTTTTTGTGCACGAAACAAGCGTGTCATTCCACACATTCCTGAGTGGAATCTCTGTTCTTTCAGCATGACCTTCAACTTATCTCTCCATCAGAGCTTGTCTGCTGTGGAGAGAACAAAGTGGAGTGGGAAAGTGGTCGCGGCAGAAAATTCCAGTTCTTGAGTCGAATATCACGATGGCACCACGTTTTTATGCAGTAATTTATGTGTATCATGGGAGCTTTGATCTTATTCTGGAGTTCTATATTAAAAGGATTGTGTAAGAGCTGTGTGTACTTTTTTTTCTGGCAAAGCCTTCCATCCTCGTCTGACTAGGCAGCACACATACGCACTACCAGTGATTGGTCTTGATTGCTGGTTAGTGATGAAAAACCCGTGGAGCTGGCCCCATGTTATTTTGTCTCTCAGTGTTTTCTGTTAACGCTTTATACGTGTGGTTTGGATCTGTGTGTGGCCTTGAGTTGCCAACTCTGACGGTTATAAGCTTTTGGACCGGCAATGTCTGCACTGTAAGTAAGTATGGATACTTTTGACTATTAAATCAGATTAAGTAAGTCTGCACGGCCACTCGGGCTGTTAGATAAACGTATGACCGTGCGTATGACATCATAGTGGTATTAAAGATGCGATGGTGATTGATGATGATGATGGGGACTCAATGTAGTGGTTTAGTGGCTCTATAAATGGGGAGTCACATCAGACTACAGAAGAAACTTGGCTACTCTCAATTTAAAGCTTGTGCTTTGGTATTTTTCAACTGTCATCTTGACTCAAGGAAGTAATTACACCTTTTTAGAATCAACGATTTATTCTATATGGGATTTATCCAGAACACAAGCCATATTGCTGTCTCCAAGTAATTTGAAGGCGGTGAGACCAGCTACTGGCTTTAACCCTCCTAATATGTTTGTTTGTAAAAAATGAAAAAAACAGAAATAATTTCCTCGGGTCACCTTGACCCAGAGTGTATTAGGTCACACAAACTTGTCTGAAATGTGTATAATCCAAATCTGATGTTTTGTTTTAATCTGAGATTTATATTCATTTCTCAAGAAAACAATGATGTCTCTGGGTCAATATGACCCGGAGGTGTGTGGATGTATACAAATATGTCAAAAACCCAGTTTTTTTTATTGGTGCCACTCTTAAAGTAACAAAGGCATACTTAATTTATATATGTGCTTTGTTTGTTTATCGATAACAGTAGTAACATCCTGGGTCAATTTGACCCAGGTTCATGTGTAACTATCTAAAAGACCCATAAACCTTTTTTCTGTGTAATCCTGCTAATAAATCTTGTGATTCCCCTTTTTGCTGCTCAGAAACAACATTTTGACCTGGGTTTTGCTTATTTATCCAAAAAGTTGGAAAAATTAAAAACCAAAAATGCATATAAATACCATTCTAATGGTTAGCATGATTATACTTAGGCCAAGCAGATGTAATGAAAAACTAAGTTTAACAAAAGTGTCAGTTTGACCCAGAACATAACAGGGGTGTCAAATTAAAATTTTAGTCAAGTGTAATATATTGAATGTCTTGATTGCTTGCCTTCTGTGTGCCTGTCCAGATAAAATGATAAATATACAGGAAATACAACTTTAAAAACATTTTACTATGATTTATACTTGTCCCGCGGTAGTCAACACATTGATTGATTTCCTAAAAGAGACCAATTGAGTCACACTTTGATGACTTTCCCTGGCAGGCCATAAGTTTCAGAGCTGGCCCAAATAGGTTTGGCGTTGCCATTATTTAGTCACAAACCCCACAATTGGCACATTTCATTGCTAAAGTGTAAACTCTGAAGGGATCATTGGCAGTGTTGCGTCACGTCTGCCCCAGATATTTTGGTATTTAGTTCATTGAGTTCAAAAGGTTCAATGTTTGTTTCAAGGCACTAATGTGAAACGATGGATGGATGGATGGATGGATGGATGGATGGATGGATAGATGGATAGATAGATAGATAGATAGATAGATAGATAGATAGATAGATAGATAGATAGATAGATAGATAGATAGATAGATAGATAGATAGACAGACAGACAGACAGATAGACAGACAGACAGACAGACAGACAGACAGACAGACAGACAGACAGACAGACAGACAGACAGACAGACAGACAGACAGACAGACAGACAGATAGATAGATAGATAGATAGATAGATAGATAGATAGATAGATAGATGGATATCCGAGAATAGGGGGGGTACAAGGGTGAAGAAAGGGGAAAAAAACAAGTCTTCGGCCTTGCCCCAAACAAGGGCATAGCATAAGCCTGGAAAAAAAATCCAGCTGAAAGCAAAATGCTGTGCCTCATTACATTTAAAATTCTGACTTAGTCCAAATACAGGACTCAAATACAGCAATCAAATCTATTGCTTTTGTCATGCTGTAAAAGAACCAGTTCAGGATTTTGTTCTTTTGTTTTTTTTTTGTTTTTTTTTAATCAAAGCAAATTAAATGAAACATGAATCAACTGTTTGCTCAATTGCTGTTATAGTGACCCCATTGTAAAACATCGCATGCCTTTATTTTTTCCAGATTTTATACAGATGCGCATCGTCATTAGTAATGCGTCACTAGGAAAGAGCACAATACACTGAGCATTTCACAAACTAGTTTTGTGGATGTGTTCAAGTATCAGAGTAAATCCTTTGCATGTTACTTCGATAGTCCTAAAGCCTCATAGTTATACGCCACAGGGCTACCTCTCAAAAGTGTGTGCCTGCATACAGCTGAGGTCTCATCAGTCAAATCCTGAACATCATTCAAATTACCAACACATGGTGTCTATTTAGCTGAGGGTGTGGTGCAGAATTGGATGAATAGAAGGTGCTGGCATGCAATCAATATTTATATTTGTGTTTTATTGCTCTAAACTGCTCAGGCTTGTCATTCACTGTTGTGCTGCCAGTGTTATAAATCAGCCTGAAGCGTAATTGATTACCTCAGAAAATTTAGTGGTTTTGAAATCCATTTTGCAAGATCTGCCTCAGTGCAGACCACAATAAACTTTATGCTGAGATGTGCTGTGCTATACTGTTACAAATCATACGGGAGATGTTTTGCTCGTCGTTTCCCTTAATAGTGGTTCTCAACCTTTTTTCAATGCCGTGCCCGATCTGAAGTATTGTTTTCGGCCTGGTACACCCGAAGAAAGCATTTTTGCAATAAAGAAAACAAAATAGTGTTGTACCATCAGTGTCTGGATTATTAAATTGATTTGAAACTAGATTTATAGTGGTATCCTTTTTTTTGGATTGTCACTAATGACAATGTGCATCCCTAGAATGAAATATTTTGCAAAGACGTCATCGTAATATAATTCAGCAATAAGTTTAGCAATTACTTTGCGCTTGATTTTAAAAGATGTGCTGTGCCTGTCACATTAAATTATGTTTAATGACACTTGCAGGAACCGTTTTAAAATCCCACATTTGCCCCAAGTGCCCTCATGTACTCTCATCTGGTCTGTAAGATTTAGAATGTATTTTTAATCATCAAAAGTGATGCGTTTTCACAAAATGAGTTTGTTGTGGAAATTAGTTTTTGAGCGTTTGGCGAAAATACGAATTTCCATTGGGATTATTATGAAATTAAAGGGATAGTGTGTAAGATTTAGACAGTTTTTCTTTCCGGCCAGCAGGAGGTGCTGCAGGTGCTGCATTTACCATTGTCGTAACTATAACAAGCATGGCCGCCCTCTGGAGAAGCGCCACCCCTCATGTAATAATCATTTAATGATAACTAGGCCTATGATTATATTTAAAACATACTGTTGGTCAATAAGAACACATGCATTTGCAACTTTTTGAAATTTACAAACATTTAATGTATTCCTTTTTTTAAAAAACGGCCTATAGCTTACACACTGTCCCTTTAAGAGAGTAGTCGATGATGAGCACTATTAAAGATAAACGCACCAATACTTTAAACGTATTTTTCTCAAAACTTGAGACTTCAACGTATCCAGTTTTGAGTTAACCCAATGTATTTTATATTATTTTAAAGGGAATTAAGCATAAAATTAGAGTGTCCCACAATATCAATTCTCTTTTTCAGACATATACCTGATTTTGTGCGGTGGGGATTTTGTAACGGGCATTTTATTGAACACAGCTACCATACTATGTTTTCGTTTAATTTCTCCTTTCTTAAGTAATAATAATAAAAAAATGTCATACTGCTGTAATTCCACACTCATTTTATTCAACATGGGGGGATTTTTTTTTCTTTACCCCTCCATTATATGACCTTAACAACTTTCCCATGCATTGGAGTTGCAGGTCCATAAATACTTTCTGCCTCTATATCATTTCAGGATGTCAGAATTGCCTCCTTGAGTTGATATTTTAGAGGTGCACTATACTGTTGTCATACTTTTAAGAGTGCTCCACAGGTTCTCAAAATAGTTGAGGTTAGGAGATGATGGCGACCACAGCAGGAAGATTCATTGCTATATCTCCTGCATTGTGGGAGGGTTGTGTTGTCTTACATGGTAATTATTTTGCTGTGGAAAGGCAAAGTTCTTTTTTTGTATTGTTGCCCTGTTAGGACACGGTGGACATAGGGCAGCTATGTAGTACAACGCAGTACAAAAAGTGCAGCAATACTGAATACAAATCTAACATGCACAATCTTTTGGAACATAGTGTACTAGTTTGGGGCTCTCAGGTTTGAGTTTTTGTTTAAATTATGACATGTCGTGATATACTTCAACAATGAAGTGGTGGTAGACCTCCATGAAACCACGCAACTCGGATATCGCTGCCGAACCGCACCCCCAATCGCCAGTTCTTAATTTCAGTCATGATTTACGCATGGACCGAAAATTCCCCTGTACACCCCTCCGGACAATCGTAAATCTGCCTTAAGCCGGCACAGTCAGAGACGAGGCGAGCTCAAGTTCTCTGTGGCTTTTTCCATACGGGCCGACCATTCTGGCTTTATTAGCAGACCACTTACAGCTTCTCTATCTGTACGTTGTCCATCGTCTAGAGACAACTCATAATATGACGGCATGCTTTCAGAGGGATTGCTGTTAATTAGTTAATCAATTACAGTTGTACTCAACAGTGAGCATGTCCGTATGGAAGCTCATTAGGGCAAGGGAAGACATTTTTTTTTCTTATTCAAATCTCACTTTGAAGTCAAAATTCTGACTTTAAAGGTGCAAATTTTGAATTGACTTGACACTGACTTTAAAATGACAATTTTGACTATATTCGGTTGATTGAATTTTATGAATAAAGATAGAATTCTCAATTTAGGGTGAGTTTAAATCACCTGGGTATCAATTTCGACCTGTTTTGGGCCATTGGTCTGGCTTGCAAATGGAATTTATTTGATAGCAAAGTTTGACCGTATTTGCATTGATGCCCAGGGTTTAACGAAATCATTCTGAAAATAAAATCTGAATGTTTATCTGAATGTTTACTTTAAAGTGGGAATTTTGACTCTGATTTTGAAGTCATAATTCTCAGAGTAAAGTTAAGTTTTCCGAAAAATTCTGAGGATAAATTCAGAATCACTTTAAATTCTCACTGTTGTGAGAATTCTGAGCAAAGTCAGAATGCTGGAAATGATCCGAACTGTGAGAATTAAGTCAGAATTCTCACTTTAAAGTCACGATTCTCACTTAAAAGTAACTATTCAGATTTTATATTCAGAATTCAGAAGTGAGAATTCAGAGAAAAAATAGTTGGAATTGAAGTGAGAATTCTGAAAATAGAATTGCAAGTGAAGTCACTTTAAATCAGTATTTCTCATATTTCAGTTTCAGAATAAGCTGTAACCTGTATAAACATTGTAAAAAAAAACAATAAACAGCTGTATATTGCCTTTTTTCTTTTGTTGATGTTAAAAAAGGATACAGGTTTAGGTATCTTATACAATATATATATATATATATATATATATATATATATATATATATATATATATATATATATATATATATATATATATATATATATATACAAATGGCCGCACTTTCCTTTTTCCTTTATAGTCAACTTGTCCAAACCCTGATGGAGCACTTAATCATTTTCCACCTATTCATGAGGTGTCTCTCTTATCCCTCTACTTTGTGCTCTATCACAATTCGTCTCGAAGGTTTCAACAGAGCACTTGATATATGTTTGGGTGTGTTTTTGTCCAACGATTGTGATATCAAAGCTGGCTCGTATTTTTCTTGGCATCCTTATACCTGGAATTGAAACAGGAGCCGGGTATCAGTATTTTGATTGGCACAACTATAAGGGATTTTTTATGTCATTGTGCAAAACGGCACAGGGTGAAACAAATAGTCCTGATGAGCACACAGCTACGGAAGCTCACCTCTTACCACGTCGGTGTCACGTGAACGTACCGAACTGGTAACCGCATCAACTACTGCTGAGAGTGTTAATAAAAATCAAAGCAGTGGGGCGAGGACTCGTAAACAGTCTTTATTAATAACACAAGCCTTTAGAAGTTCCATTTGCGCATTGAGAAACCAGTAGTTTGTCTTCATAACACTGCTACGCTGTTCACTCCGTACTCGCTGACATATAAACCCGCGGCCCGACTATGTTTATTCTGCGTTAGGTCATTTGTGTCCTTAAAGGCTTGGAGGCCCGCTTTTAGCAGCCAGCCCAAAGTGTGAGAGGGTTCTGTGTAAATGGCGGCGTTATTTTCTGTCCTGTACAGTGGGAGACATGTTGTTTGGTTACTCTTGAAGGTGCACATTCATCCAGAGGGGCCCGCTGTTAGCCGGCAGCTTGCCGAGCGTACAACAGAGCGACTGTTGTGCGGACAGGACTTAAGCCGTGTTAGCGCCTCAGAGGGAAAACATCCAAAAAAAAACACTGTTATTAATTTGATTTGTAGATGCAAGTATCATTCTTGCCATAAAACAGAATCTTGATGAACAGTGGTTCTCAAGCCTTTTTCAATTATGTACCCCATGTGATTCTTTTTTTTCTAACCCAGGGGTGAGCAAACTTTTTTGACTCAATGGCCAAAAAGGCTTTTAAAATGTGACTAAAGGGCCGGACCAGGAGAAGACGGATGGAGTGTTTTGATAATCCACCTCATAAGAGAAAAAAAAAAGTTGGATATTTCAATAGAAAATGAACAAAAGCATTACAACAGTGTTATCTTGGTCCTATGTATTTAACTATTTATTGAAATTACTCTTACAATAATGGAAATTAAACCATCAACATTCATCTTAATATAATATAATATAATATAATATAATATAATATAATATAATATAATATAATATAATATAATATAATATAATATAATATACAGTAATCAATTCTTCAAATTGGCCAGGCCGGATAAAAAGCTTAATGGGCCGCAAATGGCCCCCGAGCCATAGTTTCATGGTTTGCATTTTTGTATATATTTTTTTATGAACCCCCTCAGAAATTTAAACTAATCTCTTCAGGAGGCATAAAAGCTCACAACTCTCAAAAGTCTTGCCAATTTGTGATGGAAAAAAAAAAAAAAAAAAAAAACATCAGGCATCCTCAAAACACAGAGTCGATTTGGACTTAAGGGAGTGTTCAACTGAATCACTCATTTGGTTGGATCCATTTTCCAGAGAGTTTTTGATTTATTCTAATCTTTAATGCTTTGCTCGTCTAATTCCCCCAAAACAACAAATCAAAATCACTTGCAGGAACAATTCCCAGAACAACCCATTTTGCAAACACCACCCAAATTACCGTTAAAATAACAGGCTCTCTTTCAAAGCAGCTCTATGAAAACATTTTAATCCACATAAAGAGGTGTTTTATTACAAAGCAGCACAAGCCTCCATGCCAGTCTGCTACATCTTAATATGGTCACTTTCAAAAAATGAAACGAACGAGCGAACTAGTCCGAGATCGTGACGTTGTTTGACGACGCTTTGATCCCGTTCGATTATCTCAGGAGAATGCGGCCGGATCTTCTCCTCCCTCTCGGTCTCATCCGTTGTTTTTCTTCTGGGCTATCTGTCTCTGGTTCTTTGTCCTGACAACAGCACACAGCTGTGCCCACAGCTGTGCGTCGGTTCGCAGCAGACTTGCTCTTTATCAGCCCGATTGGTCACATCTGCCGTTATTCTACCTTGGTAGGGGGCAAGGTATTGGGATTGGTGAGCTGGAGATGCAATGAGGAGCCTGGATTTGTTTTTGTTTCTATTCCCTTATAACACTTTTGCACTCAATGCGCTGAATTGTCTAGTTGGCACATTTGTTAAGAAAATTGAAGCCACTGAAGGGACTACCCTATTTTGCAGATCCGTGTGCAGTATTTTGGGCCAATCCTTTCATCTTTACATCAAAACTTTTTTTACATCAAAGGGAAAAATTCAAAGGAGAGACTAGGGAGCTGAAATTTCACTCGGATGGCAAGGTCAATTCAAAGTTTGAATTGGCACAACCAACTTAGTTGGCTAAAACATTGTGAGCATAACAGAATAAATTGTCCAAAAAATGGACACAAGACTACACAAAAATGGATACAATACTACACGTTCAAATAATAGCCCCAAAAATCTGTGCACCTTTTAAACAAGTGTGTCATACCTATGGACGTCAGCTTTTCATTTTGTCTTCTTTAATTAGTGAAATCACAAGAATTGTTAATTGAATTACACACACAAAAAAGTCTAAAGCGTTTGGATGATTACACATGACCCTTTGTCAAATTACTATTCCAGAGAAACAAACAAAACTCATAGATATAAATTATTGCGTTTTAGGAACACACATTGTGTCATAATGACCCAGACATATTATTGCTGTTCTTGAGAAATGAACATTAATCATTGGTTAAAACAAATGATTGGATATGAATTTTAGACAAGTTTGGATGACTAAATACGCCCCGGGTCAAAGTAACCCAGTGATATCATTGCTGTTAGTTTTAAACAACCATAACAGGAAGGTTAAATGTCTGACGTGCAGATTGTTCAAGATGTGTTTTGCGACTTAATATGTCATCCTTGTACAGGGCAAGCTAAGCATAAAATTTACATGAAAACAAAGCCTACTTGAGATACACAACCCTTTCCAATATCTTTACATGAGGGAGAGTTTTCTGGAAGCCAAACTCATTCGCTCCCATCGACGGCTATATACCTCAAAGATCTTATTTTACGAGGCCGGTAGTAAAATAGTTATCTAATTCTCTTACTTCTGTCTTACGTCGGTTGTGTTTACATTCAATGCCACTAATAGTGCCCGGCTTCTTT
Organism: Hippichthys cyanospilos; assembly: GCF_059441005.1. Classification (NCBI taxonomy): domain Eukaryota; kingdom Metazoa; phylum Chordata; class Actinopteri; order Syngnathiformes; family Syngnathidae; genus Hippichthys; species Hippichthys cyanospilos. Next base: position 9,124,032 of record NC_142377.1, on the reverse strand, counting down.
TTTTCTAAAACGCCTAAACCGGAATAAGATTTTTTTTTACACTCGGTAATAAGATTGTGTCTAAAATGTTTTCAAATCTTTGTATACAGTCTAGCTCCAGCTAATGCCTTACACATGTTGTGAGTGGCGTCCCTCTGGTCCCCTAGTTGTAAAATCGGTGGTCCGAATGTCAATACAAGGCTCTGAACTGATTTGACCTTTGTGTTGTGCACAAGCTCTACCCGGCTGTGTTTACTGCGCAAGTGTGACTGGCAGCCACAACGCCGATGACGTCGTCAACGGCTTACAGTCCGCCATTAGAAAATGGTTGTTCTGTCTTGAGATCTCTTTTCTCCTCTCTGGCAAGACATGAATATAACAGCCCACCCCACCCCCAGAGAAGCCGTTTCCTGCCATGCCTTCATGCTGAAATCAGATCCCAACGATGCGAAGGCCTTGTTTTTCTTGGCGAGGACCGCACACAGACACTCAGATGAAGCGGAGGCTCCTGACCGTTTCCACCCACCATCGCTACCTCGTTTTCCCCGGATATCAAACTCCCTCAGCTCCAACTCTTTGCTTTATAAATTCACAAAGAAAAAAAAAAAAAAGTACATCTGACTTTTTTCACCAGCATACAATTTGTTTTCTGTGAACATTTGAGATGCTGGGTTTGCGAGTTCCTCCGTTTTGAGGCTGTTAATTTGAGCCAGTCCGCCGGCACACAATTTTAATGACGTATAAATATATCCAGATGTAAATTGAAATAGTTTCAATTAAATGGCTCGTTTGGCTTTTAAGATAACATTTTCATCTCTGATAGAGTATCACATAATGTTTTTTAGGACACCAAGAAGTCCTAAATGGCCTCAGTTTTAGTTTTTCCTCCTTCTCCAGGTTGAAAGTGTACAACCCTCATAGCCTGGTTCAAATAAAGACCAACTTCAGGGAATCTGAGGCAAAAAAAAAAAAAAGCATATTGTTTTCCAAGTGTGGCCGCGCGGTCTGTGGGGACAGGGTTATAAAGATGGGCTCAACGACAAAAGCGTGCACTCTGGTTTGTCTGCTCATTTTCGTATGTGTTTACATGCCCATTTGCGTATGTGAGAAAACAGTTACTCCTGCAGAAATGCTGATTGTGACCCAATGGAACATTCTGATAAAAAAACATAAGTGTACTTATGACATCATGAGAAAGAGCTCTTCCACATTTTCGGCGTGTGTTTTATGACATGAGGCCTTGAAAAACTACACGGACGGCGCTTCGACTGAAGCGGGGATTTACGTCCGTGGAGTCCGTGTATTTGACGAGGCTTCACTTCATAAAGCTCTTGCTGAAAGTGTAAAAGTACTCACAAAAGGCGGGTGTTTCATCAATGATGCGTTGTGTACTTATTTACGCACATGTAAGTGTGTCTATATACACACTGCGTCATTTTTTACAGAGATACAGAAAATAACGTAAAACCACTGCAGGGAATCTATGTATTCAATTTAGGCTAGGCTAGCTATGTCATTTTTTACGCAGATACAGAAAATAATGTAAAAACACTGCAGTGAATCTATGTATTCAATTTAGGCTAGCACCAATCGGAGCAGCGTTTTCAATTTAGTTGTTTACCTCTGTACAAAGACAAAAAAGGCATCGAGTGCCGTTCAGTTTCATTTGATTCTATTCTAAATAGGATCATCTAAAGGGCCATTGTGGTTAGTGTTTTACAAAATGACTTCCTTTGTATCTCCTTGAGGTCATAGTGATCTACAGTGAGGAAAGGTTGGCTTCTCATCGCCCACTCCCAGCCAGTGGAGATCACACAATACAGCTGTTTAAATATATAGAAGGCCCGTGTGAAGTAGCCGACGAGCGCCGACGACAGTCTCCTCCCCACCTTCCAATCACACAGCCATCACTGTCCAAGTCTCTGCTCGTTTCGCAAGAACACAGCTCGTCCTTTGTCTGCACTCCCCGATTTGATGTGGGCCTCAGCGGATGTTGGGATTTGCACATCATAATCTCTTGTTGTTCTTGCGAAATCTTGTTGTGTTCCCGGCTTTCCCAGGGCTACCAATTAGTCGTATGATGTGGGGGCCAAAGGGGGCTAGCAGGCGGCACTTTTCACCCCACCTCCAGTGTGTATCTTTCCAGCCAAGGCCAAATTAAAAGCCTCTGCAAGTGGCGTTCACAGCGAGTTGAAAGGTCTCCTCCGCGGCCGTGGAGAAACAGCTGCGCCGACTCCGAGCTGTCTGTTCTCGGTCGTCGTCGGCCTCAGAGAGGAGAGCTCATCTCATGTCGGGCGTTTACGAGCCTCCTCAACCTGAAATGCGCAATGCAGTCGCAGAGACTCACTGTTTGGAGAGAACGGTGAAGACAGACCCAGTCGAAAAGCCAAGCATATGTTTACTTGGGAGGCGGTGTCCCTGTTTCCTCATCGCCTTATCACGCCTCATAATAAGGCACGATTACAGGAAAGATACGTGGACAATAAGCCAGTTGCAAATGGAAGTATATAATCTCATGTGAAAAGATATTTGCCAGTTTGTATTCTTTTCTGTGTCTGTTTGTTTGACTGCTGGCCAAACATTTTTCCTGTAGTATATCATACGGTATCCATTACTTTTGCCTGAGCTCTTGCTTAAACACTACCAAGTCAGATGAAGGCTTCTATCGCTATCGCTATTATAAAGAGTCTAAAAATATCCAAAACCTACTATACAGTGTGTATCCAAGCACAGAAAGGATGACAAAAAGTGAATAACAACGGAGAGAGGAATTTACGCCGTTGTGTCGCACTTCCGTTGTCACGTTTTTGTTTTTGTTTAATTCGTTCACAAGTTGCGTACTGACGGCAAGCCTGTCACGCTATTTCCATTGCAGCCGGTGCTATCGGCAATCTGCCCACTTTAAATGCAAGTCTGATCATGCCTGAATTCTACCACGGCTAACAGGAAAACATTGACTGGCCCGCTGGATGGAAATGAGGATATAATAAAATGAACTCTGGTCTCACTGAGGTAGCCCGGGTGGTGTTCTTGAAGCAACAAAGTACAAATGACTAGAAGTGGGCATTTTACAAATTTTTGTCACTCCGTCATCATTAACCTGACATTTTTTTCCAAGCCGAACAAAAAAAAACGTCCGTCTGTAGGTCCATTTGTTTATTTTACCCATTTTCTATATTTATTTCGTCATTAGAGGTGGGTGTTTTCCAAATGGTCTGTCATTCGTTGTCAAAACTGTCAGTGACGGACCGACAGATTGCTCACGATTGGATGGACAAAACCTTTCATTCACTGCTTGTTTCAGGTTGTTTAAAGGGATAGTGTGTAAGATTTAGGCAGGTTTTCATTACGGCAAGCAGGAGTTGCTGCAGGTACTGCATTTACCATTATCTGTACCTATAACATGGCCGCCTCTGGAGATGTGCCACTATGCAATGTAATATCATTTAATGCTAACTAGACCTATGATTATATTTAAAACATACTGTTGGTCATTAAGAACACATTCATTTGCATGTTTTTGAAATTTACAATCATTTAATTGATTGTTTTTTAATTAAAAAAAACAGTCTAAATCTTACACACTGTCCCTTCAATCTCTTTTTAATGTTTTTCTATCAGTTTTCATTCAAGACAGTTTTGCGACACCGTGAAAAAACTGCGTCCAAAATTAAAACTAAAATGTCATCATGATGTTTTGACCACGATTTTTAATGACGCTATTGCTGCCGACTTCCTGTGTGTCCAATTCAAATTGACATGGGTGGCCTGAGAAATGATGGCTCGGTGTGATGTGGTCACCGCGAGCAACTCAGCAACTGACTGAGGTCCGCAAGGGGTCTGTTCCAACCTAAATTTAAACCCATGGACAGACAAGTCTCGCCAGCGCCCAGCCTGATTCCAACCTCAAGAAAGAGAGACATAGAGCGAGCCGCAGGCTTGAAAATCCTCCTCCTCACGCCGCCGCCTCTGCTTTTTCACCTCCATCATCCGTTTCCTCCCTTGCGTCTTCTTTAAACGCTTATTATGATAAATAATCTACAAAGGGTTCTCCGAGTCTTCAGACTCGGGAGAGACGCGCTAAATTGTTTTCATCATGTCTCATCGTGATTCACAATCCCGCTCTCTTCGATGTTTCCATTAGATCCTGGGTGTCATCGTTTTGAATATATTTCCCGACAAATACTATATGTCGGAGCTCATTCCCCGCACGTGGCTTTAACACAACAATGACTCAATTAACACAACAGCTGTTTTCATTTGGTGCGACGGGCATCTGGGAGGATGTTTTCCATAAAGAAACTCATAACATGCCTCAGTTTTTCATTGCTTTGTTTGGAAGGCCAGTAAAACAAATACGAAGGAAAGTGTCATCCTTCTGACCTGAGCAGGAGATAATAAAAAGCAGACATGATTAGATCCACAAAATATGTTCCGACGGGTGAATTAATTAAATCTTTTACTTGTGTGTGAGTCGATGATTCAGCTGAGGCTGACCTGCAAGACCTGAGTGGATCATCTTCTTTGGGGTTAGAATAATAATGGCCGTTGTTCTGGAAAATGTTGACTCAACCTCCCTTTGCCGTGGAGCCTTCATCTGTCTATCCACTAAATAACTCAAATCACATAACAAATGGGGGATTTAAAGGGAGTCTCTGTGGAAATGCATTTATAATGTTTATACCGTACGACAGCGGTTCAAACTGAGGTTATTTGAAGGTTCTTCTCGTGGTACTTGAGATTTTAACAGGGTTTCATCAGGTGCCAGGTAGCAATATATCTAACATAAATCTTTTAAAAATTAGTTCTGCGACAGGAACAGTATTGTTTGTTTTTTTCTAACTGAGAGTAAATTAAGTGGATCATGCCTTTAAATAACATTGTACACCTTTATTTCATTAAATGTTTTACAGATGTACATTGTTATCAGCAGGGTGGCGTATTTTACATTTTTTTTCCTAGTCCGTCATTTATAGTCTCGGTCAGTATCCGGTCATTCGTTTTTGGAAGTTTACCCAAACTGTTGTCAGTCCGTCAGCCAAACATTAAGGGCAGTTATGTTATTTATGTTATTTATGTTATCACTTCACCCCCTTCAAGAAAAAAAAAAAAAAAATATATATATATATATATAAAATAGGAGCCATTGCAAAATCTAATAGGCCTAATAAGGTAGGCATACTGACAAAACAAACAAATCCCACACTACCATGCCTGGCATGTATGCAATAACACGTAAGCTATATGTTGGTTTAAAGCAGTGCTTCTCAATTATATTTTGCCAAGCCCTCCCCAGGAGAGAGAAAACTTTTCACCCCCCTGACATGCTGACCCTAAATATGATTACTTTGCACTGGTTAGGGCGTATTTGACTGAAAAAAAGATTTTGCAATGCTTAATCAGAAAAAAGGTTGAGAACCGCTGCACCGAAAATTAGTCTGTCGTCATTTGACAATGGAAAAAGAGATTGATGTGCTCACATGCTTCAGTCTTTCCTTAATTGGAGCAAATTTGATCCCTACTTGCTTTGAGCCCTCTTAACTGAAGAGACCCCACAAGCCAGACTGCTCCGAGACAGATGAGATGTTTCCATTGTGGCCTCATCCGCCTTCCTCGCATCATTCCTTCCTTCCAAAACTCTGCCTTCCAAGACCATTTTCTGCTCTCTCTTCATTCTTCTGCTCTCTGTAATCAGAAGTCTTTGAAGCGAGCCGTCATGATGGATTAGAGTGGGCCCTGCAGGGTCTTTGACCCGGGGTGAGCCGGAGGACGAGTAATTAGGTGGGGAATTAAGAAGAGGCAAAAGTCTCACTCCTTATTGTATGCCGTTGTAGTTTCTGATGTACGATCAGAAGAGCTGAGCGTCAGACAACGACCGATGCATTATTTATAGAATAGGGCGTTCTCCTTTTTTCAAGAATGTAAATCCTCTGAAATATTTTTTCAGACCGATTCCGGCTAACCCGCACTAAGCATTTTTGGATGGGGAAAAAGCAATCACCTAAAAATGAGTTCTATGTCATTTGTGTCTGATTTACTAAAGAAGACTCTAAGGAGCTGAAATTTCACCCAGATGATGACAAGTCAAAGTTCAACACGGCACAACCACTTAGTTATCACACGACCACGAGTATGCAGTAAAATACTGCAAAAATGATGCAATCATAAAAAAAATGACTCAAAATGATCAAAATACTACACATAGGTTAAATAAATTACGCTTATTGGATTTAAACCGCTGCAAACAACAGTTGACCCAAAGCTGACTGTCAAACCCTCTATCCAAGGCTTGAAAATTATTTTCGATTTTTCTGTCAAAAACAGGTAAGGCCAGTCAGTATTTTAAAAAGGAAGCAATCTTGAGGAGCGCCCTCAATTCTAAACATGAGGTTTTTGTCTCTTCCGAGCCAGATAAAAGTGAAACTCAGCCAAAGAGGTGACAAGTGGCAGGAGCACCCGTTGAAAAATTAACCTGTGTCTTTTCTTCTTTTTTTTCTGCAGGTAAGAGCAATTTCCAGTCTATGACCTGTCAGCAAAGTTAAGTAGAATTCTTTCCTCTTCCCCATCTTGCTTTCCCGGACTTTTGAGTGTGTGCGTATATTTGCGCGCGTTATCCCCGGGGTGCCTATTGTTGTGACAGGTGCTTCACTTGAGCGGCATTAGAAGATATGTAGCCCGAGTTGTTATCTGGAAGCTCCCCTATCCGTAGCTTATGTCATGCTAAGAATGCCGCATGTCAGTCAAGCGCGGACACTGATTAGAGACACAAGCCGATGCTGTCTCTCCTTCTTCTTCTATTCTCCGGATGGAACAAAGGGAAGCATTTACCGGAGACAATTGGGTACCAGGAGGTGAATACGTGCTGTGTTAATAGAGACTTAACCCGAATTGACTCACCCTTTTGCATAATCCTTAAGCTTGTGCTTAAGAGTAACTTGCAGTCAGGAGCGTGTAATTATTACAAGTTATTAATGCAGAGGTAAACAGATGAGTGACGCCGAATGTAATCATTTCTGAGGGCCAGGGGAGAAGTTCAGTCAGAAAACAAGAATGATGTCATAATTGAAGAAACTTGGATAGAAAATATTAATAGTGTAGAATGGCCACTCTTGCCATTTTTGTTTCACCCAAATAAATGTACAACATGATCTTCAAAGTTGAACTGTTTCACACAAGATGGCCTGTCATATATATATATATATATATATATATATATATATGTATATATATATATATATATATATATATGTATATATATATATATATATATATATATATATATATATATATATATATATATATATATATATATATATATATATATATATATAGTAATTCCTCATTTTTCGGGGTTGGGGCGGGAGTAGATTACAGATCCTGCCCTCATTGGTTGATAGTGGCGCCAGGAGCCGATCACATGTCATGTAGGAGTGCCCAAGTTACGCATGAAACTCACACACGCTGTTTGGTCGATGTGAAGGAAGAGCAGGAAAGAATAGCATTGAACTGGAGCATTGTAAATCTCGTACCTAGATTTCTTTTGTAATAAAACGTCATTTCAAGTGTAAACTCTGTAATCATGTTTGTTCAGATACAGGCTTCACTCTAATTAGACTTCCGGTCGCCGCTAATATAACCGCGGCTCTCCATGAAACTACAGCCAAAGGGATGGGAGGATGAAGGGATAACGGTACAGTTACTGTATAAGGTTTAATAATGTAAGATTTAAGTAAATATCTATATGATAGTTGGACGTCGGAGGATTGCCCGTGGCAAATGCATTTATAATGAACTCGCATGTCGGTAGGAAACCTTCACAGGGTGTCTCTCCAAACTAGAGCTTTTGTTTTTGTATTTTTTTTTTAATTTAAAAAAAAAATTAAAATCCGAGATGCACTGAGGTTAGCGAGGGACGTCCCCAAAAACTATCGTGCCCATGTATTCTTTTATTTGAATTATAAGTCGATGTACAGCGGTAATTATTGTGACGGTGCTAGAGTCACAGCTTTCAATCTTTTTCACACGACATTGGGACCGGCCAAAGCGATGCTAGCCTCTTTCAAACCATTCACGAAGGGGCATTTGTGTTCAAACTTCCATCTTCACTCGGCTTGTGGTTGTGCCGCAGACTATTCCAGCTGACTTTGGGCGAGGTACACCCAGGCCTGGTCGCCAGCCAATGGCTGGGCAGAGTTTAAACTTGTATGATTTAATTTTGATTCAATTCAATAAGTTTGTTTTGCTGAACATTTGATATTGAAATTTCTTTTTGGGCTGATGTCCAGAGGAAACATGGATCCTCGCTAATGGGAAATAGTGGGTTTTGGAAAGACCACCGAGAATACGCCCACATCACCACCTTCTCGTGTAGACACATTGACAGACTTTCCTGTAAACCCACAAGACTTGCTCACATTACCAAGTTTTTTTCTTTCTTTTTTTTCCTGCGTTTACTTTTATTCAAGAAACCGGGAAAATGATGTCGAATGAATGACAAAGGATTCTAAAGGTCCAAACTCAAACATAGCAAGACATGTATTTTATAAACTTCACTGGTTCTCGCTTCTCAAATTTTATATTTAACTACTCAGCATTTTACATCTTTTTTGCTAGTCCCTCGCATTTTTTCCCACTGAAAATTGTAATCGTCGGTCCATCGAGCCGTCGCATCGTTGCCACCCCAAAAATATACCTCCTGCTAAAAATAAAAATAATTCATCCTTTCAAAACCCATCATACTCACAACATCTTGGTATTAAATGAAAAAATAGCAAAATTTTACACTTTTCCCTTCAATCACTCACTCATCAACTCTTGTTGAGCTTTACGTCAAAAACATTTCTCATCAAAGGAAATGCATTGAAAGAAAACACCGGGGAGCTGAAATTCCACCCAGATGGTGACAACATAACAAAGTTCAACTTGGCTTGACCACTTATTTATCACACTATCAGGAGTCTCCCATCCCTAGGCTAAAATACTGTGAAAATGGTTTGGAAGAAAATCACCCAAAATGGTCAAAATACTGCACAATGGTTAAAAAAAAAAACACTTATGCAAGTTACACAAGGTTTACGTGCAATATTTTCATTCTGTGTGGACACGGATGATAATTTCACAGTAGTATTCACGACCAGACGGACCGAGCGGTGCGCCCCATGTAAGAAAGTAAAACGTTCTGTTGCCATCTACACGTAACCGCAAGAGCATAAGCAAAAATTTACAGTTCACCACGGCATGCCTATTGGAGGAATCTGAGCTTAATATTTAATTATATCGCCCATTAGTCTACCGCATGTAAAGCCCGGAGCCATCCTGACGAGTAAATACTACCCTGCTTGACATCATGGCTTGTCCATCTATACATTTGCCTCTCAGCTACATCACTCAAAGATCTCGCAGGGTGTATTTAGAATCCTTGCTTAAATACACACATTTAAAGTCACAACTTGATTTGGCCAAGAAGCCCATCTGTCAGTTTCGAGGAACCCGGCATGTTCTAACGTCTCACGTTCGAGCTCATTTTCTTTCCAAACCGTCATCCACTTTGGCTAGACCACACATCCTGAGCTGTCGATAGTTCTGCCGGTTTGCTCGCGTTTAGCCTCGCACATAACCACGCAGTTGTGACCTCAGATTGGGCTCATATTCAGCCCTGCTTCGCTGCTAACTATCCTCAATTACATTTGGGTTTACAGCTTCGAAGCGTTTGAGGTATCCCTCAGTGTTTCGAAACGAGCGATGACCGCATTTTCTCGGTGATATAATGCGGAATTGTCTTTATTTTGAAGGTTAACAGCAACATACGTGTCAAATAAAATTCAAAATGCTCTAGGGAAATCGCATAGTTGTGGTTGAGCGTTGTCTGGGATGCCTGTAAAAATGCATAATGACTTGAGGACGAGGTTACAAATGGCTCCAACGGAGCAATAAAACATTAGCGGCAGCTGGTAAAAACACATCGAACTGCTCGTTTTGCACGATGCGTTCAGGCCTGCTTGGAGGTGTCGCGAACGGTCTCCGGGTGCTGAAAAAAGTCGGAAAAGTCGTCTTGCAATTACTGCATCTGCTCATCAGCACAAATGATGAGTTTGCCTATTAAATGTGACAATTGAAATCAGTGGATGAGTGATTTCATCCTGCCTCCACCTGGGGACAGCCCGCACTATCCAAAGTGGGTCAAAAAGTGACTAGCTCAACTTTTGGGGTTAAAGTTTGAACCGACTTTTAGGTTGAAATGATGGAGAAAAAAAGTGAGGAAAAGGAAAAGGTTGGTAGGATTTTGTATCAGAATTCTCATTTTAAAGGCAGAAATCCGATCGGAATACGAAAGTCAAAATTATAATTCTTATTATCAGATGTCTGAATTCTGTCTTTGTTGTCAGCATTCTCACTTTAGTCCGAATTTTCCCTTTATGGCTTAATTCTCAGAGTTCTGACTTTAACCGATTCACTGCCAGTCCACTAAAATGTGCCTGTAGCTTGATTGCTTGTAAATCAGTTAAAGCTAGATTCTGAATTCGAATTTAGACTTTAAAAACTGGAATCTTAACTCTGACTAAATTCATGAAGTCCGAATTCCCGGAATTCTGACCGAACTCAGACTTCTGAGAAGAAAGTTAGAATCCTCTAATTTTTGTGCAAAAAAACAACTTAATTTGAGGGTTTAACCCATAACCCTGAAAAGCCCCAAAAATTAGGTCAAAATGAATTACCCATAATATGGTTATTCATGGGTTATTCATTTTGACAAAGTCTTTTATGCTAAATAAATATATAGATTGCATTGTTCTCGTTTTGACTCAATTTGGGTTAGTTTTGAGCCAACGATTTTGGGGGGATAGCTATACAAACAAATAAATGACTCCCAAAAAAACAGTTCTAATTTGCTTCAGGGTTTTTCCTTTTAACTGAACAGAAACCAGTATGCATCAAAGTAACCAAAAAACAGTGTTGTTATTCCTTTGACCCAGCATTTTGGGGTAAATAAATAATCCAAAAGGTTTCGGTGGTTCCTTTTCGACGACTTTTTGACTTGGTTCTAGAGTGTATTGTGGGTAGCAAAATAGTGTTTATGAAATCGGATCAGGGTGGTTGTGAATAGGATGACTGATGAGTCTGGTGATGCGGAGAGAGGTGCTAATGATTCTTGTCTTACCCTGCCAAAGACTACAAACACAATCTGTTGCTTTTACTGGCCTTCATCTGCACTTCCAATAACAATCTGGGCTGCTTTTGTCAATAGATGAAAAGAAGCACAAAAACTGTTATTTTCTTCTTCACCAAATCATCCTCGTGAGCCACTCAAAAATTGACTGATCAAATCAAATTTGGAGATGAAGATTCATAGTTAGGACCAAACAAACAAAAGTGATCATTCATCAAGAAGAATTAAACCCACCGTGAGTTCTATTGCGAAAGTTGCATGAAGAAGGAATAAACAAAAGTGACGTATTTCTTATTGTGTATCATGCCCAGCCGAGATTATGAGTTCATGAGACCAATTGAGTATTGCAATCCAAATTTTTATTTTTTATTTTTTTATGCTCTGACCTTGTTTTCTTTAAAAAATGCTACGGACCATAGAAAAATGGATGGTGTGCTAAAAACGCCCCCCGGACCATAATTTGGAGACCCCTGCTCTAAAAGAAACAGCAATCTTTTCTTTTTAAATTTGGGATAAATGAATTGTAACATAAAGCAACGAATTGCTTAATTGTGTCATTGTGACTTTTGCCAAATGTTATATGCCTTTATTTTGTTTTAAATGGATACTTATTTTCATTTGCAAAACAATTTTGCAGCAAATGAGCCAGAATTAAATCTGATGATTTTACATGAGCTATCTTCTGGATTTACAGAAAAATAAATGTCTAAAGATTCTACGACAAATGTAATTCAAAGTTTGATAAATGTCACATGCTGCACCACACTTTAAAAAAATCATCTAAAAATGCCTGAGATGAAACTGAAAATTGGCAAATAGTTGATTCTTGTTTTTCATTTTGTTGTGTGAATGGGAGGCTAATATTTGGAGCACAAAGAAATGTTTGACAAAATGTTTCTCGTGCCATTAAACACAAGTTGTACTTTATGGCTCCCAGTTAAAAAGTAACCCTTTAATGTATGCCTGTCAGATGGCTTCACTTTGTTTTCCAAGTTTAGATTATAAAAAATAAAATAAAATACAATAGTCATGTTTGCCTCCGTTCCCTTCAAGTTTATGTCGCCAGTTAAGCGTTTGGGAAATTCCGCCAGATGTAAGCTTTATTTTAGAACCTTTCAGTTCACGCTTAGTTTTATTTCCCAGTCTATTGCATCATGGCAGGGATGCATTTCAACGAACTTCCTTTCCTGCACCGGGCCAAAGCGCGGTAGTCGATGACTTGATACGCCGAGCGCCTCTAGAGCAAAGACGGCAACAACAACGAGACGTGTTTGGATGCACGCCGCAGCACCGGTGTGAACTTCTTTCGCTGCCTCGGGCCAGTTCTCGATGTAATTCTTTCCTTGGGAATCTGTGAAAGACAAAGATCGATGTTAGGCTTGGAACAATGTTTTATTCAGCATTGAGAAGAGGTGTCCCGATATAACTTTATCACATCAAATATGACACCAATATTGCGACCTAGCGTGCTGTCTGATATCGATACAACATCGGCAGGAACTTCTTGTTTGCGATGGTGATGGACAGACTCAAGACATTTCACGGGAATCTCCATGGACTGAGATGTTTGCAGATGACATTGTGATCTTTAGCGAGAGGAGGCACCAGGTGGAGAAGCTAACGTGGTGGAGGTTGGCCCTGGAAAAAACGGAATGAAGGTTAGCCGCAGATGGAGTATATGTATGTGAATGAGAGAGACCCAAGTCAATCAATCAATCAAATTTTATTTGTATAGCCCTGAATCACCAAGGTCTCAAAGGGCTTCACAGATGAATAGAGGTGATGTTGAGACATCTTTTCGGTGTAAGGTACACAACAGCATCCCCTGTCACAGCTCCCAGAAGGGGAAGGAAAAACTCGAAAAGCCCAATCCGGGGAAAATCAGAAACCTTCAGAAGGGACAGCAAGTGGGAGGAGCCCCTTTCCAGGCCCACAGGTCCAAGTGCATGCTGCATGTACCAAATACAGACAAATAGATACACCTTCCAGACAAATACAAGTACACAATATATATACTCTTCCAAGTGGAAGAGTGAAGATAAAGAGAGAAGAGATAAAGACAAGATGTGTTTGGAAACACACCACATCACTGGTGTGAACCTCTTTCTCCGCCTCGGGCCAATTCGCCATGTAATTCTTTCCTTGGGAATCTGCGAAAGACGTGAAGATCAACGTTAGGCCCGGAAGCGCGCAAACTTGTGCCGCACCACTTTTTTACTGTATGTTCCTTCCCGCGAACGTTTCCGCCTCTAAATCTCTCGTCATCCTCTCGCGCCCGGCGGTAATTACGGCAGCTCCTCAGCTCTGCCGCCAGAATGATCTGTTTACATTGGGACACTTGCCTCTGGCTGCTGCGGCCAGACTGTCATCCCTCCCACTGAGCGGGCTCACAGTCACAGGAACGCAATCCTCCCTGACCCAGTAATGCCCTCCAGGCCCAGCTGACCCGGACTGCCACCCAGCTGTGTCGTGCGCTCCACCCAAAACCTCAGCAGGCTCTGCCAGGCTTCTTTGTTGTGGATGATCACTAGACTTGGGATTTCCCTGGCAACGGCTTAGGGAGTGCCACTTGAAGGGTTTTGTGAATAGTTGCATGGATGAGCAACAGGCGGACAAAAATAAAAAATATATATTACTGTATAAACCCCATGATTTCTTTAAAAAATGCCAATTAACATTCGATAATATGTTTTTTACAAAGAATGAGGAGAAATTGGGTCTATCCGGGGGAAAAAAAAAATTGATATTTTTATACTGTGATGTCACCATTCACCACTAGATGGCAGACCTGGACTGTGTAAATGCCAGATCATATACTGCCTTAGACTACAATATGAAATTTTTTGGAATCACATTTTCGGATTTCGAATGATGAAATGAATAACGTAGAACCTCAATAATACTATAAAAAAAAAAAAACATGATTTTATTTTTCGGGTAGCTGCACAAAATATGATGATGATCATTTTAGGGATATTTCAAGGTATTGATACTCACAATGGCAGCCAGCATGAGTAAAGGCTGTTCTCTTGGAGCACAAATTAAAAATACAAATTGCAACATTTGAAAATTGCCGATAATTTTATAACATTTTTATGAAAATGCCAAATTGGAATAGCTAGGTTTTTCATTAAAATGATCTGTCTTTTTTCTGGGGTGAGGGTATCAAAAGAATGCATGGTATCGGTATTTGATATCGATATCAGTGAATTCTCAAGTGTTAAGTATTCATACTGGTATCGGTCTAAAAAGTGGTATCCAATTTTTGTATAAAGGAACCCTTTGTAACTGGAAACTAACTACAAAATGTTTTTAGTAGAGTAGTCCCAATACAACTCTTTTACACCCAATATGATCCCAATATTGCAGCCTAGAGAGGTCTGATACCAATATTGATCCAATATGATATCAGCAGGAATAATACCAAATTTTATAAATAGTTTACATGACGTTTTAGAAGAAAGCAATTGATACTAGTCAAACAAAACAAATCGATATGAGAAAATATACAGAACTATTCAAAATGAAAATTCTATATCAGACTGCTGAATAGAAGAGCAGGAGTGGAGTATGGAATGGACTGATTATACATGAGTGCTAATATTGACGTTTTTGAATGTAAGACGATACAATCCGATTCCGATTTCATGGCTGATATCGGACTGATATCATTATCGGGTAAGGACTCTCCAAGTTTATCCCGATTTAAAATATATACATGTTGTAGGAAGTGAGTGGACCAAGTCAAGAAAAACTGTGCCCCCCTCCAGAATTTAACTTGCCCATCACTGCAGCCCTACTAAATACTACTTACTTTTATGTCATGTTTACTTAAGAAAAATTGGGTTTGGTTCCGCACTGGCCGTCGGCAAATACTCTTTGGAGTTGCGGGGTCTGCACAGGATCCTTTTAGGTGAGCTGATGATGTGTTAAATTTGTGCTTGCATGGGGCCCTTGGTGTCCTTTGGCCCTTGGAACCAGGTGCTTCCTGTCGACACTTAATGGGATGCACTTGCACTTTTCCTTCAGGCAGAGTCAAACGTGAACCTTGGACCATTGTTGCCACTGCAGGAGCGACGGCGGAGCTTGTAGTCCGTCTCGCTTTCCGCCACCCACTCTTTTCTTTATCACTCTCTTTATTTTTTTCTTTTTGACAAAGGAAAGAGCAGAGTTCATTGTAACACCTGAATTCATCTCTTCTCAGGTGTGCCCTTGTACTCTGGAAAACATGCAGGTTGCTTTTAAATGCAAAATGAGAACTGTACGGGTTTTCACCTTTGGATATGGTGTCAGTCAAGTTGCAATCTAGGCTGTTCTAAAAAAAAAAAAAGAGAGGGAATTTACAGTTTTTATTTCCAGCTGTGGCAATTCCATAAAATATTTATGTGCTTCTTAAACTATACGTATTATACATCTGAAGAGTCGTTTGGTAAAATAGCATGAGTCAGTGTTCAAGAAGGTTTTTTTTTTTTTTTTTTTTTTACTGCGCTCCTCTCCAGCGAGCTCCCTCCCACCTAGAAAAATACTCGACAGGCGGGATGGAGCAGCCCCTAGTGGCGTAAGCATGCAACTACAGCATAAATTAAGGATTCCAAGCAGGTTGAAAATAATGACTTTGCACGACGAGTATGCCCGCTGGTGCTTGTTGTGAATTTTGAGTTTGGAGTAATATTCATTGCTTTCATTTTATGAGCTCACTTGCTTCTCTTCTCCTGCCAACGGCTCAAGTTTTACGCCTGACACAGATGCATTTACAAAACACGCTCTTATTTATTGCCTTCTGAAGGTTTAAATCAAGGCTTGTGATGGAAAGCTTCGAAATGTCTTGCCTCTGTCTTGAATGCAAAAATCACTCAAGCACGCATACATGCATGTACAGGGAAAGAGGTTTGGGTCATGTGATCAAGTGGTGAAGTGCCGGTTACGTTAAGATGTCTTATCTGCTTACTATAGCTCAAATCAAAAGAGGTTTCTGTGATATTGTCCTCCTGAGACACATTCTAATAATTTGTGACCACTGCAGTGGACATATGTTCCCGGTCGATATCTTTTGACTCATTTGAGTTACTCTAGAAGGTACTTTGCGGCAAGAAGTGCCAGACCAAAAGACAAGATGGTTTTTTTCAGTTAGGCAAATTTTGTTTTAAGACAAAAAAAAAATAATATTGCCTAGGAAACATAATTTAAGATTTTTTTTTCTAATGGTTTTGAGAACAGTGTTCCAAAACAGTAAGAAATTATTAATTTAAATTACAAATTGCAATCAAAGTTAAGTAAATAACTGTCATTATAAGGACAAAATTCAGACATTTAAGATTGTTTCTTTATTTTGAAGACACATTTCTACTTGCTTAGTTTTATTTTATTTTTTTTAATCTGAGCCTTGATTTATGGTCCTAAACTATGTAAAATATAAGCAATATTTTCATCAATTTCAGGCAAACTTTTTTTTAGATGCATTTTATTAAATTAGTCTCAAATTATATTTTTTTTCTTAACATTATCTCCATCAAAAGCTGTCATTTTAAAACAAAAGAACCCAAAAACCTTTCTAATGACTTTAGAAATGAAAACAATGACTACAATATCATAGATTTGAGTAAAAATAATTCCAAGTGTTAATTTAACTTAACATATTATGTGGGAAAACATTGGTGCTTTGCTGTAAATAATTAAAGCAATGCTTTTGTTTAAGTCTGTTCTTATAATAATATTTTTATTTTGACTGTCATCTCCTTAATTAAGAAAAATCTTCTTGGTCTTAAGCTGAAGAGCATTCAAAATCGTCTTGTTAATGATAATACGTTTGGAGTAAAAACAATATATTAATAAGTAAATGCTAGATTTAATATCTTGAAATATGCCTTTTTTTAAGATTTTTTTGCCACACGACAAAAACAAGAATATATTTCTTATAATGAGCCTTTTTTCCTTTCTTCAAATGGACTTTCTGCAGCGTAACGTTCTCGGTCGAGGACATCCCATCCGTTCCGGTGACGTCTCGTGTCTTTGGCCGGGATGCAATTAACTCGCTGAGACAAAAGGGACACAACCGTGGACACAAATGAATGGGCTGGGTCTCGGGAGGATATAATAAGGCGACCTGACAGAAACATGCGAATGCGTACTTCATTTTATGAAAAATGCACGCCACTCGCTTAGCAGGCGGCTCCTGTATTATCATGCATGCGGCGGCCCCGGCCCCAACCGCCTCCCCGTTCCGCCGGTGTCGCCATGACGATGGTTGCGGCTGACGCAGTGTTTACCTTCAGGTACGGCAGTCTGACGCCGAGATTGTGTGTCTGCTGATAAGACCCGAATTGACTGTGAGGAGACGGGAATTCAAGGTTAATAGTCTGGGGTTCTTTTGCTTATGCTTTCGGATGACGTTGTGCATCGGAAGCTTTTTAAGAAGCATAGCAGGAGTTAAATAAATTCATGATTAATCTCCCTCCGGCCGTCTGAAATATGCCGGTAGAAAAAGTAGATTCAATCAACCTCATGTGTGTTTTTGTCCTACGTTTTCTTATTATTCACTTCATGGCCACTTCAAGGATCGAGATCATGATGTTTTTTACGTTTTTGCACAGTTAAACATATCCATATCAATTACATTTGGCATATCGTCCATTTCATATTCAGCATTTTCACTCACCTTTCAAGGGCGACAGAATATTGCAAGCTATGTCTATGTAAATATGGGTGCTATCGTATGAAAGATTGATTTCTGTTCCTCACTATGAATTGCATGTATTTTTGCCAGTAAAACTTAGTAACAAATAAATGAAATGTTGCGTTTATCAAAATGCAAATAAAAGATGTGGAGAAGGTGTATTTACTCTTGGAGGGGCGGTATGGAATCGATGTAGGGGAGGTACGAATTTTTTAAGTCATCATAAGCTTTTCTCAAGTCATATTTATCCATGTGAGTGTTTTTTGGAAGGGGGAAAAAAAATCAACACTCTAGTATGGTTAAAAGTTCCAAAAACTTTTCATGATTGGGCCCCTTTAAACTAATGTACAAGCACAAATAAGATCTAATATCCCCATAGAACCTAGCCTATTAATTTGTGTCCATTGTATTGGACTCATTTGAGCTTCCCTGTTAAGACCCACTGTGCTCATTCGAGGACATTATGAGATTTCCAATGTCATTTTATGTGTTTCCATGGAATGCAATTAAATTTACGAATAAAAATAAAGGATAGCTTCACCAGAAAAATCTGTGTAAATATGCAAATTCATCAAGGAAGAACCCCATCTATGCTGGTGTTTAATGGACTGCATTTGCATCACAGATTATAAGATTGATTGATTATTTTCTCTTTATGACAATCCAGATCTCTCAACAGACCTTCAGGGATGTAAATACCCCGCCCAGTTTGTGTTGTGGGCCGTTTTGGGAAGGGTCCAATTTACCAAGGCCTCACACTTTCTTTTTTTCCTTAGGACTTTGATATTTTGTGTATAGCAAAAGTTCAACCAGTTCAGTTGACTCAATAGAACCCTCTGTGGAAGCAAGCTGTGAATGATTGTGTCTGGACCGGGCCCCGTAACTGTAACTCATTTTTTAGTTGGCCTACATTCCATAACCTTTATGTACTTGTTTGTGACATACTGCAGAACATCTTAGTATATAACAAATACACTCTTCTCCTAGTTCCTGCGGCTCTGTCCAATGCAGCGGTGTCAAACGTGCGGCTCGTGGCCCTTAAGGAGGCTTAATCCAACCTGGAAGATTTTTTATTTTATTATTTTTGTTAATATTAAAAAAAAATGAATCCATTAGTCCGCTGTCTGTAATCAGTCGATGAAATTTCTTACTTTATACAAGCAATGCCCAAATGAACACTGCAACTTATAGGTGAAAGATTGCAGTCGTACGTTAGCATTAGCATCTAGTTTCATCGTGCTGCTGCTGCTCACTCATGGTAAAGTCTTTCAATTGCACTGAAAAGATTCAAGTGTCATTAAGATTCATCTTTGTTCCATATTGTATAACAAACAATCAGTCTTGTATTTATTTTAAAACTGACTTTATTTACAGCTCAGCAGTTAGCACACAGCGCTTCCGTATTTGACGTTGACCATGACTTTTTCAACTTATTCTCTCATGTATGTTATGACTTGACTGCCACCAAGTGTCCACAATGAGACATTACAGCACAATTTAATTCTTTAATTTTCTTTGCACTTCACTGCACTCCATGAAAAGATGTTCAATCGCATATTTTGATTAGGGTGTTGTCCTTCCACTTGACATTTGTGGTTCATTCATTCGTTTTAATTATGTGTTCTATACAAAATATATATTTTATGGACTAAGGGTTAAAAGATCGTAGAAAGTTTCCAGTGGGCTGTTGTTTTTTCTCCAGTTCAAAATGTAACCGGGACTAGTTCTCAAGAATAGCCACAACACAAACAGTCTCTCGCTAATGCTAAGTCACCCCACCCATTCACTTCTGTTTTTAATGCTCTGAGCAGATGGGCCAGGAGACACTGAGATGTTTTATAACGGGGGAAAATAAGTATGTGAATGTGTTGATTACACAGGCTTGAGTTGGGGGGGGGGCAGAATGTTTTGCATGTTTCCCCTGAGGCATGGACGCTCTTATACTGAGTCATGCTAGACCGGAGCCACGACTCCAACTCTCTGACTTCTCTCTATTTCTTCTTGAAGCAGCAGGGCTCCTAAAACTGAACACGCACGCGCAGGAAGGATAGGGGGAATGATGATAAAATGCCAAAGTGGGCGGTGTCAAGCCCACATTGAGGTTGATGTAGCACTGCTGTAGAATCTAGCATGTAAACATCATTGTGGTCCCTTCTCCCCCAAAGGAGGATCTACCGGGAATGTAATCCACACTGTAAACAACATCCTCTCCATTGTTCTTTTTATTCCCTTCGGTATTTTACACGTTGAACATGTGTAAATAAAATGTGGGAGCCGTTTCTGCTCGGTATCGCTGATTATCATCAGATTTATTCAACATCACCAGTAGGTGGCGATATAACCCAATACTAGCTCATAAAGCGCTCCATTTAATAATTAACCACACCAATCTCTCCACATGACTAACGTGAGCCACTTTTCAGTCAGTAAAACAATATATGTTCGTAATAAAAACTATAATAATAATAATAACAGAATATATTTTATGGAGAAAGTTGTTGTGAAGGCTGAATAGGCTGAATGAAAAAGGATTGAAGCATGTGGAATAATATGAAATGGAGTGTTTTGAATATGTTCTGATTTGTGGAAACTGGAAGTGAATATGTTGATTTTTTTTTGAGGGGGGGGAATTCGTTGTAATAATTTGAATGTCAAGTAATGAGCAACATTTTGTCATGATGAAAATTAATCTAAACATGATTTGAATATTTTTATTTCAAATTGGAACTGTAAATTTTGATTACATCGTTAGCCCATTAGAAACGAATGGATAAATCTTGAGTGGAAAATATTTAATTTTGGGGAAAATATAAATGTTTGAAATGAGACGAATGAGAGCACACGGCATGAAATGTTGTAATATGTTGAAGATGGAATGGTGAATCACTCAAAAAGTGGAAAGAACAGCTTGTCAAAAAGTGTGATGAATAAAATAGAAGTATAACAATGTAATGGTGTAGAATTACATGTGCACAGGCCAAATAGTGTCAAGTAAGCTCGTAAAAAAAAAAAAAGAGCTTGGCATGAGACAAAAACCGACAAATAAAAGGCTGTGTTTCCTTCACTGAAGTAAAACATTTCCTCCATTTAACCCTTGTAAAGTAGTTTATCCAATCCTTTGATCTTACCGTCAAAGGCATTTCACATCAAAGGGAAATATTCAAAAGAGCTGAAATTTCACCCATATGGTGAAACATGACAAAGTTCAACGTGGCATGACCACTTGGTTATCACCACTACCACGAGTGTGTCATCCTTTGGTTAAAATACCGCAAGAAGGATGTGGAGGAATGTGACCCAAAACGGTCAAAATACTGCTCAAGGCGGCTTAAACAGCCGTTTGTCACGTGTCATTCGTGAATGAAGGACTTCATTATTCATTGTTATCATCCTCAAATAATGACCTCATTGTCAGTCAATAAACTGTCACAGGACTCTTCGTCATGTAAACTGTGTAGTAAATAGTCCTCTCTTTGAGCAAATTGTTTTCTCCGTTTGTTTCCCGATTGTGAGCAAGCATGCATACCAGAGGTTGTGTGTGTGTGTGTGTGTTTTTTTTTTTTTCAGTTTGAATTCCATTGAAGGTGGAGTCAACAAAACCATTGTCAGTGCGGTTTGTATTGTCCTGATATAATCGCCGGTTAATCTTTGCTCTGCCGCTTGCTGATCAGACATGGCAAACCTCACAATCAATAACATATTTTCACACACAAACAGAAAATCCTCATATTAGTAGTCCTGCCTCCAGTCGGCATTTCAGCCAATAATCTTGTTACCAGAGTGAGTTCAGTGAAAGGGAAATAATCGTATAAAGAGCGGTATTACAACACACTAGATGGAGTAATAACATTCCCCGGGTCGGCTCAGGTTGCATAACAGGACTGTGTGAAGTTGAGCCGTTGAGCTCCATCACGGACCCGCCTACCAATTACAATAGTTTGGACTCAGCCAATGATCATCCACTTTACATGCCCAAACTTTGGAGGAAGTTCCACCCACCCCAAAAAAACTGTTTTTGGAATTTCAACATCTGAGTTCTTTCCTTGCTGATTTCTGCGAGGATTATTTGAGACTATTATATTGCCTAAGGCAGTGTATTGACGTATTTCATATCCAAAGCCAAGTCTTGGCATCGTTTCAGAAATTGTGTTCCTCCTATTTCCAATATCTACTGTACTTTGCGGCATGCACTCTAGTAGTTAACATTTAACTGTGAGAGAAAAGTGAATAACAGCACATCACCTCTAGAAGGGAGCCCCCATTTTTAGGTTGCCATAGAGACGGTCGGGAATAGGTTGCGTTTCCTTGACGACCGGGGTTCTGTCCAGTTTTGGGTACATTTGAGCTTTGTTGCTTTCTTCTCTAATGCTGTCTTAATGCTTAATTAAGATTTCTTTTGTGTCTGAACGCAAATTAGCCCAAAATGGATGTCACACACCGCAGGCGTGCGTAACGTTAGTGTTTAGGAAAGTAGCTGGCGGTGTTCAAAAGGCTGTCATAACAAAGTCAGAATATTTTTAGTCTGTTAAATTTAAGAAGGAAATTGAGGACTCATTCTCGTCAGTAACTGAACAAGGAAATGTTGCAAGTCAAATGGGTAACAATGGAAGCAAAGGCCGGTTGTCAACAATGCGGTGTCATGTCTCCGCTCCCTGCTGGCAAGTATGCCTGCATGGAATAGGGTTTCCCGAGCTATTACAAACTAGCTTCAATAAAACCAGCAATACCAAAAATTGGATGTTGTTTTCTTGATAAACCCTATGTGATTTTTGTTTTCTTTTTACTAAATCAGGCTCATGTTATCATAAAATTGACACAGATGTCCTTTTTGAGATTCTACAAAAACAACCTCCTTAATGGCTCTGTTTTCATTCCCAGCATCCAATAGGTTCAAATTGTAATAGAAGTGTTTGAACCTGTCAGGTGTCAACATGGTGGATGAGGTGGTGAACTCAAATGCAGGGAAGCTGGAAGCAGGGTTTGCGCAAGAAAACAACAATTTAAGAACGCAAACACATAAACGTCGACAATGACCCAACAAGAACTGAAAAAGAACAGGCAACTAAATACACTAAAAACCAATGAGACAATAAGGAACACCTGGGCAAGACACATTTGGAGCAGGGAGCTGATTGGCTGACATGAAGGAAGCAAGTAAACAAAGACAGGTGGAGGCAATATCACTTAATGAGACATGGACACAAGGGAACAGAAACATGAACAACTAAGAATAACACAAATTCAAACCCAAGACATGAAAGGAACTTGAAAACCAACACAAACGCAAGACAGGAAAGAAATAAAAAACACAAACAACCTCCAGAAAGCAAGGAGTCTGCAACATTTATATCGCTGTCAAGACATCATCCTTTCAGCTTCCTCCACGGATTATTACTTTGAAGGGATTTAAGTGTCAAATAACAACATATAAATACCTCTATTTTAATTTTCAGAAGCATAAGCCTGGTTTTGTGAAAACGCATCGTGAATACTGACAAATGATATTATAAAGCAAACTAAACAACTATAGCATCTACATGGCCACCGATACATCAGGAAGAAACAATAGTAAAGGCAGGACCACACATGACAACGCTAATAAGAAAAATACATCCATTAAAAGGTAAAAAAAAAATGACAAAAACATGACCGCAGCGTAGCTGATATCACAAAAACAAGCTCATATTCAGTAGGTGATAAACTACGGCGCTTTCCCAAACCAAAAAACACCACTCGTAAGTCTTTATTCTCCTGTTGGGTCGGGGCAGCTGTTTTGGCCCTCATATGCGGTGTTTTCCAAAACACACATTGGGCTTGACTGCCCCGTGGTCAAGGACCTCTCACCTCACTTGCCGCTTTTGACATCCCGCTAACACTAGGACAGCTTGCCAGCTATGACACACGCAGCTTGATTGACGGGTACAAAGTAGCCACAATGTGTTCTAGGCTTCTTAACTCCCCCTGTCACTCATCTGTCCCCAAACAATGCCGGATTGTTGCGCCCAGTGGATCTTGTCTTGATTGAATTGCAACACATGTTGGGTGGGTGCACTCTTGAGTAATTGAAAACGCGGGATTAAAGAGAGGCAGGAATGTGCACCAGTGAACATGACTCCCTCTGACAAGAGCAACGGTCAGATGGATCCCGTGAAAGATGATATCGGCATGTGGCAGCATCATTATCAGGATTTAAAACAGGTTCGAGGTGCTGAAAGAACAGATTTTAGATGACTTTGGATAATTGAGACAATTGTGCCAAATCAAGTGACGTGCCAGCATTCTGCACAACTTTGACCCTTCTTAATCCATTCAATGCCAAAGGCAGAAAGAGAAAACATCTAACCGCCCCCCCAACTCGACAATCAATAAAATTATTGTATATAAAAATGCTATAATCAAACCTAAACCTGTATCCTTTTTAACAATAACTAAGCAATATAAATCTTTCAACAACTGTTTATCATGTTTTACAGCATTTATACGGGTTACAGCTTAGTTTGAAACTGAAAAAAATAACCAAGTGCATCAAAGTGTCTGAAACATATCAAAGAGTACTTACAATTATAAGGAAAAGTGTGCAAAAAAAAACGAAATATGCGTTCAAACTAATAAAATGAAAAGAATCAGACCCACATGATCAAACACCTGTATGCCATTTACCCTTGAAGGCACGTAACTTGTAAATAAATGTGCAACATTTTTGGAGTCTGTGATATTGTTTCTACTGAGACGCCTGACAACTCCTTTAATCTTGTGATTTCCTTCAGTTTTAATTAGCTCCTTGTGATCTTGTGATTCTCACGTGCACTCTCACAGTCAGCATTCAAGGTAATTTGATTTGAGCAAATATTGTGAAGAGGATTAAAAAAAAAAAGAGGGCATTCAGATAAGGCTATAAAAAAACTGTTTGAGGCGGTGACACAAATTGTTTTGTAATTTACTGTTTCCGTTGATCATCAGACGTTATAAATCTCAATTCCACCTCCTGATAACTCAGAGAAGCAAATTATACCCTATTACCGTATTTTACGGGCCATTAGGTGCACGGTATTATTAGGTGTATATATCAATGAGGGGACCTATTTTAAAATAATTTCAAATATAAGACACGCTGAATTATAGGTTATGTAATGTCTTTTAAGCATTGTATAATAAATTGTTGTAATCGTAGCATAGCGACCCTACAGAGGATAAGCGGCTACAGAAAATGGATGGATGTTCATTTGATACACGGTATTTAGCACTATTATGTTAGGTTCAGATAGGACCGCAAATATTGGGTGGTGCATCACTTGCGAGTTTACAGGTGCAACTGCGCGGCGTTGCATTGAGCAAAGAGGACTCGAGGAAAAATACGGTAATTATGACTTAGGTCATCCTGACGTATTACTGTCTTCACCTGACGTATTACTGTCTTCATCTTCATAAGTCTAATCTGGATACCATCTGTTATATGAAAGACCGCAGAAAAAGATTGCTTATATACGGACACTTTCTTAAAAGAGGCGTTTGGGGTGAGTAATTGTTTCTTTCGGACAGCGTCTGGCCTCATGAATGCGTCCTCTGTGCTCATTACTTTCCCTGATGATCTTAATCCCCTGTCTGAACTCGGGCCTGTCACATGCACCAAAGGATCTCAGAGGTCAGAGGTCAAACCATCCCCCTGCTCACCCCAAAAATCTTTGTCTCCTCATTAAACTATTCTTCTTTTACATCTTCTGTTGCTCAATTTTCTAAGATTTCTGGTTTACAAATAACCCAAGCATCAAACCTTTCTTGCGTGTGTTTCAGTTCTGTCTTTGCCTCTTTACGGTATGCTTGAGTTCGATGCTTTACTCAAGGGCACCTCAGCAGCAGTCAGGACCAGAATCGCTACGACAACCAGCTGCAATTTATTTTATCTGCAGCAAGACTGAGACCAATTCTTCTGTTTTAATATCCTGGTTGATTATTCTGTTGACAAGCACACAAATTACCTTTTGCGGGAATGCCACGGCATTTGGATAATAGGCTGTAAATCGTGTTTTATATGACTTTCTTGACATTCAGATGTGACCTGTTGTTTTATAGTAACAAAGGTTAGTTGGATATTTTACTAGCCCCTTTATCATATTCAGGCCTATTATTATTTTTACTACAAAGCTGAACACAAACACCTCCATGATGATAGGTTTCGAAGCAGGAAAGAATTACCGAGCTTGTCTCTAGACATCAAGTCCTCCGCATTCATCCCTAAAGCCATCCTTTCATTGCATGCTTTCACTTAGATTAGATATTGGCTCATTTAATCACTCAGGAACAATCCCCCTACTCTGTGAGCAGTGCTGTTGTTTTTCTATTTTGCAAACTTGATCGACTGCTCTTTGGAAAAGTGGTAAATCTGCCCACTAGTTAGCCGGGAGAATTGGGGCTTTATGGTGTAAATGTGATGTCACTTCTGGAGCGCAGACACTCCTCTACCTACAAATGAGTTATGTTCTGGACGACCGTTTTTTTAAGCTTTCTAAAGAAAATGTCAGCTGAAAAAAAATAAATAAATAAAACTGTTTACATTGAGAGCTGCTCTGAGAGAAAAAAAAATATCAGGTTGACTGTTGCAATGGTACAGTTTATTTGAAAGCAAAAGAAAATGGCAGGCATTGCATTCTCCCTTTCGTACAGTACAGTATTTCATAGTACTTCTAGCATCCCTATTGGTTAAGGCACCGGTAAATGGGTCTTTTATGCCCGGTCATTTTACTCTTTGTTTAGCGATAACCCTGCAAAAGAGCTCAGCGTTTTTGGGAGCCACTGCACTACACTTCAGCGGGGGTAAAATGTCCTGGATGAAAGATTTATTAACGATGGCAAAACCTTACCTTACCGATTTACCAAAAATCAAATGTTCGTATGTAGAGGTACGCCTGTATAATAAAGGCCCACCAACAAATCCCTGATACTTTTACTTGATCAATTTACATTATTCACTGCAATTGGTCATTTACGCAACACCATTTCGAACTGAAAAGAGACAACAAATAAGATTGTATGCAGAAAACAAACACACAAAGAAGGAGAGTACCTCAACAGTGCACATTTAACATCTGCGTTTCAAAGGGCTTCGTAGCTAATGGGACTTCAGTCAATACAGTCCATGAACATAATGCTTCTGTCATTATCACTTGTTTTAGCATTGAATGAAGTTGTTTAAGTGGCTGTCATTGGGACTGGCCACAGTCCCCACTGGCACAAGATTTGGCTCACAGTCTAAATAGGAGTACAAAGCCGACAGCCGTCGGATGAATTATGCACAGCTCAGTGTTTCACAGATGACTATACACACACGCCTACACGCGCTCTTACCCCAGCGGTACACTTGAGACGATCTGGCTTATTTCACCACTTCGCATATTTAGTTTAGTATCGCATGTGATCCTTACGGTATATCCTGTGCCGATCCTGTTCTCTCTCCTGGCATTTCCATTAAAGTGCTAGCATTGGAAATTGTCTTTTCCTCTCATATCCCCTACAGATTAGAAGGCTAATGGGCTTAACCCCGTTGCCAAATGAAAGGTAACTTAAATATGACCAAAATGGACTCGGAGGAAGACTTCAAATCTGGCCGCTTATGGCACTACTTTCTAACCTTGTCACAGGGCAAACAAGCAAATTGATCTACTTTGAGGTCCGTGTCACTCTGCCTGGAGCGACAACACAAAAAAACGAGGAATAAACTTCATACCGTGACTTTAAAGTATACCTTGAGACCAATCACTAGCCCATACCTGATTCCAATTATTGTGGGAGTGATTTATTCTATTGTTTGTGTTTCATATCAAGAGAATTTGACATTTACCATTATGAGCAATGTGAATGTCATTTGAGATATTGAGATATTTGAGATATAGATTGAAAATAATATGAGCTGGATCATTTGTTATTGTAAAGCACATGTGTATTTCTGGATGCATACATGTGGGAATCAACACATCTGATCTTTTAGTTGGTCTAATATTTGGTTTGCTTTCAGCCACCAAATTGTCAGGTGCACCTGACCATTATGAGTGATGTGAATGTCCTTGGAAATTCATAACATATACAGTACACACCTAATCGTCAATATTCACCTACCAAACATTTAAAGTGGTCTTGAGTGTGACCTCACTGATGTGAAGCATTGACAGTTGGGAAGGGCATTCAGTTAAATTTTGCAGTTTTACTAGTATTTGGTCTAGTATTTGGTTTGCTTTCAGCCACCAAATTGTCACGTTCACTAAATGAGGCTTACACTGGCACAAAAATCAAGATGCAGTTTTTACGTCCAATTTCCCAAATTAGAGGCCATAGTTGTTATACAGTAGATTTTTAAAATGAAGTTGAAGTTTCCTTCAACAGTAACATTTCATTCGATCATTGTTCAGTCCTCATCCTGCTGTCTGGACAGTGTATCAAGTGTTGGGCGGGACTCGGAACTTAATCCCCTCTATTTTTTTAATCAGTTACAGCCATCAGTGTCCTATGTCTACCACCTTATCCCCCTCCTGCGTACATTCTCGCCACATCCTGTAAAATCCACATTTTAAAAAATCTTATCTTTGCTGTGATCACTAAATGTCTAAGTTTAGCAATGTGGAGCTATCGGGTTGTCCACATGGCTGAATGAATTACTGAGGTGAGGTTATGCAAATTCCATAGATATGCTGTCATTATTCTTATGGTTTGTGGATAAAGATGATCATTAATCCATGACCCCGGTGCTCTCACCTTTAGGAAATTGTGAGAGAAATGAGTGCGCCACACCATCATTGTTTGTATTTGGTTTAAATGATTTCCTTGTGGGTGGAACGTTTGTTGGTTTTGCGTTATTACCAAAACCAAATGGATCGGTTATTGTTACATGCAGCGCCTGCAACAAATTGAATCTTAATTCTAAACCATTTAAGGCTGAGCATTTGCAGACGTGCTTATAGTGCGAACAATGAATAAAAACAGATGCCGATTCGGTATCACAACAAAAATATTGTTTGTTTAAAGAAAGCCAGCCAAATATAGGATGGTTTGAATTGTTATCTGATAACCTGGAATGTTTGCTGCAATGAAACTGCATTGTAAATGTTTAGCTCATATGGAGCATAAAGGACCAGATGTTCCACCGAAACAAATAATTATTAAAGCGAACAAAGATGCAACAGAAAAGGCCACCTGATCCCGTTGCCAAGCTAAAACCATGGCTATTAAACCGGGCCCTGTGGGACACTGACCCAAGCGCATCTATGAATATGTATGATCATCAAACGCACGGGACCACCACAACGTCGATGAAGAGAGTTGGAGTGACCTCAAGTGTGAATCGTTAACGTTTCTGATAAAGAACCATTCTTTATTATTGTTTGGTCTCTCCTGCTGAGATAAAATCCTCTTTGATACCTCGTCTGCGTCTAGACCAGTAATGAATAAAACCTGCCGTGAACGAGCAGCGTGCATGCGTGTTTATTTAACCTGAAGATCAATCCGCTCAGCAAGGTCTTGTCAGCAGAAAAATCCGTAAATATAAGCATTTTCCAAATTAAATGCGCAAACACAATGAAAGACAGTGTGCAGCGAAATCACCTGCTGTTGCTACTTGAAATTGCCCTCACTTGACTCCCTGCTCCATCATGTATTGCGGCAGATTATTCTTTAATATGCACATTTTTGTGCAGCTGTAGCATAACACCCTTAGCGCACTTGTTCATATCAGAGCGTTGTCTCCGTTCCAAATGGGATAATCTCAGTGTGAAAGAAAGATTAGTGGGACGAGAGCGCCGGCTACAACTCTCCGCTGATCCCAGCCCCGGGCGCAAAAGTACCATTAATGCGAGCGGAGAATTGGTTTTCATGGTGGACTGGATGAAAGTTTTACTCTACTCTCTGATTGCGAAATTCACACAGATACCTTGCAGTATGCCCTAGGCAACTTTTTGTCAGCATTATTTGTGCCTGAAGTGTATTATTGTAAGATTTCGGTTGGTGTTGCTGTCCATTCGTCTGATGGCTGTGGGAAGAGGGAGTGTATTTAAAAGAAGGATTTTTTTGCTCCTTGGGACAGAAAGCCAACCAAAGAAAAATAAAAAGATTAAAAAAAAAATAATCACAGCCTTTAATTCAATGTGTTAAAACAAAACTGCAACGGCGACTACCAGAAAATATGACTCAAACAGTACAACAAAAGGTTATTTCGTGTCATAAGTGCCTGTACGTATTTTGTAGTTTTTACATCACCGCTTGACAAAGGTGACAAAACAACCTGGTTTTTCTGTCTCACCATTTTGTTTCGCTATATGTAGTTTTTTTTTCTTTTCTCATCAAGTGGCAAGTTTATTGTTAGAGTCATGAATAAATCAATCACACAAGGGTCAAAACAGAGTTTTTACTTGAATTCATTCCTATTACATAATCATTTTGGCAACATACCGTAGCTAAAACTACATCCCGCTTCCATGTTAGAATTACGGGAGTTGTGGTCAGACTAAAGGCAAGCTGAATGTTTCTGGTGGTGCTTTTCCAGGAGGTATGGTGTGCTTATTGAGTTTATGAACACATTTTTACAGGGGGAAATAATACTTGCATTCAACAATTTATAGCTGTGTGGAAAGCAGAAGCAAGTGAGTGACTCCTGGTGCATTCAGTGACCACTCAAAGAGTAGGGCATCTCAAAAATCTGTCATTCAATGCACCATAAAGCAATGACAAGAGCTACGTGGAAACATTAAAAATCAATTTAAACTAAACTCAGAAGAGTGCTGTTGAATGGTCATCTAAAATCGCATGTTTTAATAATAGGAGTTGTAACGCGGAGTTCGGATTGCAATGTCTCATTTTCCTAAACTGAAAATCATTGTTGGTATGTCAGTGTGCATTCAAACACAGTGATCGGACCTTACACACATATTATTGCAATTGATTATCAATTAATTATTGCAATTAAGCTCTACTTATTTTGATCGTAATCAATGCAGATGGCTGGCTGGAAGATATGCCTCCACTACCACAACTCAATTGTATTCCTCTTTTACAGAACATGGCCAAAGAATATATTCAAACTATCCATCTTGTATTATGAACACGTTGGTTGGAAATATGCTAGAATGGAAAACTATACTATCAATATTACAGGGATTTTACCATTCTTTAACCTTGTTATAAATAATAAAAAAGAAAATCTCACATGCCCAATTTTTATTCATTCCAACATGAATTGTGGTTGTCTCTACGACACGTTTATCTTTGGTTGGCAAAACGGCACCACGGGGAAACTGAAGGACCGATGCCAGGTCTGGCTTATGCAGCCAGACTAGTTGTCAACACGCACGGCGTCGAGCAGTGTGTCAAAACACATTGGATGCTCCACTGGGTGACGTTCGTCTGGCTAAGCTGGAGAGCTGGAACAGCAATATTTATCTGATGTATTTGTTTCCCCTGGCTTTCCAATCATGTTTATGGAAAATGCACTGTGAATTATTTTCTTTTGGTGGATTAGTATACTGGAGTCCACGAGAGTTCGGACAAATGTCGTGTTTTTTTTGTTTGTTTTGTTTTTCTGAGAGCATCAAGGGCAAAGAGGTCTTTGCATGTTTTGCAATCCAGTGACAGAGTTATGAAGAGTATGCTAAGGAAACACAGTGATTTCAGGATCCATTTTCAAATTTGTCTCTGTAACAATAATAATTTTAAATTTTGCTTGATTACGCAAGCGTAGAAGTGTCGATAAGGAGTAATCATTTTCGACGAGCAAATTCTCCTGCACTGTAGTTGAAGTGCATTTGCGAATACCGTCGGATGTACTTGTATACTAGTAGACATAGCATGATTCCTCATAATGAAACAGGATAATAATTTGCCCCTATTTTTACCCTGTGCCATTATGGGACAAAATACCGGATGTCATAATAAAACTAAAATTGTGACTGTATTGAAAGAATGCATGCCAAATGTTACAAAAACATTGCATTTATGTTCACTTGCACAAGTACAATTGGTTTTATGAGGAAAACGGCTATGTTTTTACCATTTAATCTAAAAATACGTTTGAATATATTTGCAAATGTCTTTCAATTTATCAAGGTTGTTTGAAAGAAAATGCCAGTAAATGTTTGGATTTACAATGTTTCTTGTAAAACTGTGACGTAGCAAAACTAAATATAGTGTTAAATCTGCATTTTCATATGTTACGCTCCCCACAAACCAAATTTGAAGCAAAATGCTACAAGCTAAACCAAAATCTTCAATCATACGGCAAAGCTGTCATTTCTTGATATTCGCAAACTCCCCGTCTCATGTTCTGCATTAATTAGGCAGCCATCCTCTTGAATGATTGCATACGAACCCCGTGGCGATACAATTCATGAGTTAGCCTTCGTCATGAATATACAATGAGCGTCTGTTTAATAAACATGAGAGGGTGTATATAGCCCAACGCTGGCTGTGGCCGCCAGTAGTTCAGCCAAGGGCTTTGCGGGGAGTTGGGCAGAGAAGGAGCATGTGAGGTGAGGTGAGGAGTGGAGGGGGGAGACACAGCCACAAGCTGGAGGAGTACGTAGACTCTTGTCAGTCAAAGAGGGAATCATTCGAGGGAGAGAGGAAGATATCGACTGGGTATCTCTTGCTGCCTGAGCGGCCGCAGGGGGAGCCTGCATGGTGTGACCTCCTCCACCATGGGATGCAGTCTCTGTACCCAGCAGAAGCCCGTGGAGCATTACAAACTTCTCTATGAAGTCTGCCAGGTACTGTAACCCTAACCGAGCTTTCTCACGAGTTGTTTCTTCGTAGTTGTGTGTTGACACCGGCCCGCAGCGCTAACTCTGGTGCTTGGGTCAAGAAAGTGAAGTCGAGTCGTTGCCGAGCGGAGCTCCCCGCAGCTTAGCAGCCTGAACTCTTGTCACTGGGGTCATTGTGAGGTGGCGGGCTTTGCTTAAAGGGTGAGGATGATGAAGAGGTGACAGCTCTCTCAATGTGTGTGCCGACCTGTGCCCACCTCCTCATTGTCACTCCACTGCTGACTCTGTGCCTTCTGCCTTTAACCCTGGTTTGACTTTGGCAAAAGTTTATATTTAACACCAGGCGGCTTGTTTTACACTTTTTTTTTTGCCTGCAACTAAAATGAAGCAGGAATCCAACCAAGACCAAGCCATTATTGAGAGTAATGAGTATCAGGACCGGGGCAAGACTTTCAGAGGTCGAGACAGAAACAAGACCAAGACTTTGGGACCGAGATCCTCAAACAAAAAATCCCTAGTCTGCCTTATATGAGAAAATGTCGAGATGAAGACTCTTATAAAGTGGTCTCAAGACCAAGAGTTACTTTATTGAAATAACTGTAATTCTTTGGTGTCAGTGGGTTTGATCATTTCAACCTCTGTTTCCTGAAATAGTCTGTTTAGATGACGAACGAAAGAGGCGCAAAATAGGTTATTTTGAAAAGTGGTCTACAGGCACTGATAGCATAACTTCTGTGCATCTAACAAGGGTTCACAGTAACAGTGAGTGGTTGTCTATCTTCATGGCTGCCCTAGATTAATGCAGTTAGGTGTGTTAAGTTTCATATTACTGATACCTTGGATAAGGTGTCTGAAAAATTAAGTGATGGTCGTATAGTGGACGTTTTTGAAAACGATTGCGCTATTCTCTTGTCCAAACACTGAAACACACGCTTTCAAAATGGTGGACACCCTACGAAAATCCAAGTCAAATTAAGTCATGAATGGCAGAACGTAGAACTGTTGTTACCGGTGGCACTCAAGCTAATGGTCTTGGAAGCACTCCTCCAGTGATGTACACAGTTATTGCATCTAGCAGGAACATGTTAATCCTGCAAGTCAGATACTCAACAAGTATACAAAGATTGCAAAAAAAAAAAAAAAAAAAGCTGCTTCCCTCTCAACAACGTTCACCCTTCAAGACTTGAGAGTTTCTGAGACTACGTGGTCATCAAATCACACCAATATTTGCCTTGCACCAATTGTAGGATCATCAACTACTCAAAAAAGTTTGACTATTAAGAAAATTTGCAAGGGTATATTGAATTATCATTTTCTTGTGAATGCCAAGATACAAATGCCAGAACAAATCATTTATTAAGGCCGTTTGATATGCCGCGAGCAAGTCTTCACAAGATCACATCATCTCTTAAATAGCTACCGCAAAGAGAATTGTTTCCTTTTTCTTGCGGAACTAGCTAGAATTAAAATGTGACTTTCACACATTAATACCACTTCTGCTTATTTTTATCCGCGGACGGTCTCCAGTCCAAATATTATCAAGCTCCATTAAACAGTGCTCACAGTGTTCAAAAGAATTGTTTTCCCTTTTCATAATGAGCATAAAAAAACGCGAGCCTTATCACGCCACGGGGTTTCTTTTTAAACTTGACCCTTCCTGGCAGCAGGGAAGCCCTCTGTCCTCTCTTCAAAGCACGAGGTAAATGCCATGCGGAGATGGAAGTTGAGCTGCTTTGTCAGGGACTTTGCGGTACAGGTCTTGGAAACTCAGTCTGACAGTCCAAGTGCGCTTAATTTATCCATAAGCGCCCCGTAATGGCTGCGGCGCCACGCTGAGGACTCGGAGCTTAATTAGAGCCCTTGGTACAAGATGCCTATTGAGGTTCTGATCCACGCTGAACTGAGTCAGAGTATTGTTTCTTAAGTCTTTTGCTTTCTTCTCAAATCTACTCAGGCAACTCCCACCCCTTCCTACTTCCTCGACGAGGAACGTCGTTTTAACCCGAAATGATTGATCCGCCTCACGAAACGAGCTTCCTCTTCGAGGCTTCCCAGGTGCCGCTGCTTAATTATCCGCAATTCCGAACGAAGTCTGCGAAGATGTCTTACTCAGCTCAAGAAGCCGAGCAGTCACTTTGCCAGATGATCTCAGTTTGACGTCTTCTGAACAGCAAGCTTGGCAATCTAAGACGCGGGCATTTGTATAAGTCACAGTCAGCCATCTGCCTTCCTGCCCCACCATCAGACACCACCACCATCAAAGCAGTTACCAAAACACACACGACTCCGTAATGAGGCTTGACACCGACGGTGTCGGGTGACAAAGGAGGGATGGCAAACCTCGGCGCTGCGCTACTGAAGCCTGACGCGCTGGGTTTTTAATAACGGCTCGGATCAGCCCCGTTGTGCCATCACATCTGTTCGACATTGAAGCAGGTGCTGCTGGAGGAATGGCATATATAGTACTTTGTTTGTCCAATGCAAATGGCACAAAAACTTTGTTCCAACAGAGCTATACTGTGAAATTACCCATAAAGCAGAACAAAATACCCTACCATGCATATAAAGTTACTGTATGTATGAAACAGTGTTATTTAACTGTAATATACATGGATATTTTTTTTTCTATATTACCGTACTGTTACCCAGAGGTGAGCATTTTACATTTTTCCTGCTGGACTGTCATTGACATGTGCAACCCCTTCTGTTGTCATTGGTCTGTCGTTTTTGTAAATGGTAAATGGACTTTCACTTATATAGCGCTTTTCTACCTTGGGTACTCAAAGCGCTTCTTGCTGTTTTGGAGTTGGCTGTTTTTAAATCGAGTTTTTGTTCTTTGAGTAAATATATTTCTTCTCAGTCTTGCCAACCTGCTTCCCCTGCATTTGGATCCTGCGGGTCAGGACATTTCAAGGGACTATCTGACCTATAACCTCATTCCTAACTTACTATAAACACATTTTGCTGTGTCAATATCTATAGAGAAATACATATTAACAATGTAAAGGTTTTTCAAATAGATTCCTGAGTAAGCTTCCACATTGCAGTAAAACAAAAAAGTGCTGGTGTCTGCTGTAAACTAATGTAGAAAACCAGTTGTAAAGGCACATTTAAAAAGATGTACACACACATTGAGATATCAGTCAACTGTTTCTAGCAAAGCGGACTTTCATCCTTTGAAAGGGTGTCATTTGAAGTCAAATAAAAGAAGGATTGAGTGTTTTCCAGCAGAATGGCAAATAAAATTCAGGCTGCCCCTCAAACGTTACAGCGGCTCTCCAAATAAGCCTGTTCGTTCTCGATCATGTCAGCCCTCCTCGGTTCTGAAGACTTTGAAGAATTCATTGAAGAAGTTTGCTGAAAAGGAAGAGACAAGCATTCAGATGCTGTCAAGTCTTTAAGATACTTGCCCATTCGGTACATTTTCCAGGGCTTTATTCCGTGACTGTGAAAGATACTGGATACGGGAATTGTTTTGATTGAGGTATATTATACGGGTACACCAATCTGGTAAAAAGGGGTAGAGCTCCGTTATACTGCAACTTCAGCAGTTAATTCCGAAAACAGCAGCTGTGTAAATTCCTCGCCGACCATTAACAAAG
This sequence comes from Hippichthys cyanospilos, assembly GCF_059441005.1. NCBI lineage: Eukaryota > Metazoa > Chordata > Actinopteri > Syngnathiformes > Syngnathidae > Hippichthys > Hippichthys cyanospilos. The sequence goes on along the minus strand of NC_142377.1, from coordinate 9,087,876 downwards.
CAGACGTGATTTAGAACTAATTAGTATTCCTTTAAGTGCTGCTTTTCTCTTGTCATTAAATGGATTTAACAGAGACATCTCTAAGAGGATGCGCCGGGGGTTGTCCCAGTCATTTCTGCATGACAGTCACGGTTCGTTATGTCATCACGGACAATGACTCAAGTTCATCTGCAAAGGCAAATCTGACCTCGGATTACCAGAAGCAAAATATTTTTTTGCAATATTACAACGTGTATATGTTTTCAAACTGCTACATTTCAACCTTGTTGGATTATGGGGTTATGATAGTTCAGTCTGCTCATCCCTCGGGATATCTCAATGTGTATTGTATCAGGAAAGTGTTGTGTGTTTTTTCCCAGTGTGCCGCAAAGGGCTATTCGGTGTCAGAGGTGAGAGTAGTGAATAGAAGCTGTGGGACCCCCTCCACAGCTGGGAGGAGACTCCCCCAATTGAGAGCACTGGAGCAGAATGCTGGAGGCTCAACTGAAGAAGGGGGCTAAAGGCTTTGTCTCTGGTTCACTGCTTTCAAGTAGCCCCGGGATTCCTGGCAACCAGGTTGACTGCTGGAGACCACATGCAGCATGAAGAAAAACACAAAGGAGCTTGTATTTCTCAGCTGATGTGCAACATCATGGCTTGATGTGTGGCGCAAATAAGTAATAGAAGTTTTTTGGTGAGCTACCAATTTACTGGAAAACGGTCATGTATTTTTCTTTGCCTCATACTTTGGTGTTTTCGGTTCACACACACACACACACACACACACACACACACACACGTATATGTATATATATATATATATATATATATATATATATATATATATATATATATATATATATATATATACACTGTGTGTATTTGTGTTGTATTTGTGGAGTGGTGTGAAAACCCGCTCAATGCACATTTTAAATAGAAAATTTTGGCAATATTTTGATGTCAAAGAATTAGACGTCTGCTGGGATGATCCAATTATCCTTGAAATTTGGGATTAACATTAATCCCTGCTGCTTGTTAGTTGGCACATATCCTCTCCCTGGTTGTTGCATGAGGTTACATATTTTTCATGTTAAATTAATCATTTCTCTTCAAGTTGAGGCATCCACAAAGGCAGAGTCCATATGCTCAGTTTTACAGGAACAAACACTCTTCTATTACTGCAGAAATGTTTAGTCCTCTAAAATAGACTTTCAAGGGACGTTTTATGGCAGATTAATGGACATGAAAGATTTATGGCAGATTTATGGGCATTGAGAATTTATGGCAAAACAAATGACCTGCAACAACACATGCTTTTGCTCAAAAGTAACCAATCCCTAAGGAAGCTTTGAGTGTGTTCCGTTCAATGGCAGGATGATGGACATTGAGTATTGACCTCTGTGTGAAAAAGTAATGAGAAAAATCAAAGATGGACGCTGTCACTCCACCCTGGCTATCTCTTATTTTGGGCGGGAATGTTGCCTAAATATGCTGGAGTTTTTATTCAGTTGTAAGTTTAGTTTGTTCAGTCTTAAGACATGATTACACATTTTGATTACCTGTAACTAACTTTCATGAATACATGCTTAATGTCCTCAAATTATTTTTGATCAGTGTGCGACATACCCTGGCTCTTACACAGTCAGTTGGATGCGCTTCAGCTTCCCTGTGAACGATGATTCTTGTGGTTCAACTCATTCTTTATTGTCCTCGCCTCTCTTTCTTCAGGTTAATGGCAAAGACCTCTCAAAAGCAACCCATGACCAAGCAGTGGAAGCTTTCCACACTGCCAAGGATCCCATCATGGTCCAAGTTTTGCGACGGGCCCCTCTACCCAAACTGGTTCCCCCCACTGCAGACACCCAACTTTCAGATATCAGCACCCAGACGGAAATCACCCTCCAACACATTATGCCCCTTCCCAAGTTGCCGTCAACATCAACCCCTGTGACGGTGCTCGAGGAGTACTTGCTTCCAGAGGAGTAAGCACAAACTAATAATCTATAAACTGTGTATGTAATGTCACACAATACAAAGTTTTATTCATATTTTAGCATTGATGCATTTTAATGAAACTCTGTACCCCATTTCCAAACAGTTCTTTGCTGTAATGGTATTTATAGTTCCAAAATGGGGGGAAATGTCAATCAAAAGTCTGACCTGTCTGTCATACATTAAAACAAACTAATTATCCAAAATGTAATTAATACAGACTACTAACCAACTGCATTTCACTGCATCTTGAGTATTGTTTCTTTATTTTGGTAATGTGTTTGAGGGGAAAAAAAAAACAAAAAACACTTCAACAGAGACCTTTCACGCTGGCAGTAATTGGGAGCATGACACCTTATCTCAATGCTGTGATCACACAGGATGTTTTTGAGCTTGGGTGGGGGCAGGTACCTATCACACCATACGACAACTCCCACAGGGCAAATTAAACCGAGACTCGAGTTTGTAGGAATTTGCATATTCCCTTTGGTTCGTTCTGTTAGGTGTTTAAGTTTAGAAAGTGTTGCTGCATTTTTCCTGGGCAGAAGCCACCATCTTAAATGAAGAAATGTAATTTCGGTAATTGAGATCCTCGTTTAGTTAATCACAGAGCATATACAGGTAATTTTTTGACTGGCCTCTGGGTAGCATTTCATAAATGTAGCGGGGTATCTACATAAAGTTCAAACTACGGTACATCTCGAGTACTGTATTTCAGTTTTTATTTTGTCCTTTACGCTGTCTTTTCAGGCATCCTCCTGGCCATGAATACTTTGACCCTAATGATTTTCTGGATGGCATTAATCAGGACATAGAACGTGAAGAGCTAGAATATGAGGTAAGCAGAGTTATTCCCAAAATGTCTCCTACCTTGGACAGTTTGTTAAAGTGTTTTTTGTTTTGCTGAATGGGTATCTTTTCAATGGAAAGGACCAGGTCTGGAAGAAGTTTGCGTCTTTAAAGTACCTTGATTCAAAATAATGCTCAAGGCTTTTTTCTGTACATGCCAGAAAAAGACAAAAAGGAACCAATCGCAGCAACAGTCGTTAATGCTCTCAACTAAAACACGCGTTGAGAAGGCCAACTTCAAAATAAACTTTATGGACACGAATGCCTTAGTATGCTTTTATTTTGAAGTTGTTCCTGGCAGCGTAACAACTTGACTTGTCTTTCCACTCGGACATTTGCTCCCTTGTCTCCATTACAAATGACAAAGGTTGTTCTGAAATCACTTTCAACCACCAATTCAAGGTGCAAACAAAGCAGGACATTTTTCTGACATTGCCAGCACTTATTGCCATTGTTTACTATTTGCTCGGGTTTCTTAACCCTTGGATATAGCCGACTTGATATAGCATACAATAAATTAGTCGCTAGCTAGCAGCGCTCAAGTGCTCCAAACACTGCATACTTTGATCCAAATAATAATATTCGATAGCTGCCACCCTAAAAAGTGATGAACCAAATTAGTAGATGATCATAGTAGTGATCGATATTGAGATATTGATAACCCTGAGCAAACAATACCACCACTTTGTCATGTCAGTTTCCTGTGTGATTTCTGATTAAAAATTCCCACCAAATAGATTTTTAAAAATTTGCTCAAAATCTGGCCGTCGGAAAGAATTTTGAGGCCCGCGGACAAATGTTTGATTGCTCCATAAGCTGACTCGACCTCGCCTTTGTGTCTCCAGTCAATGCCCTTTCAAATGACCGCAGTCGTAATATTTCCTCGTTGATATTGATTATCTATCCCCCCCCCCCACGTACAGACACGGATCTGTAGGCCAGACAGGACTCATTACTTACTTGTGATAAGGCGTAATAAGTCTTTCCTAAGCCCTGCGCCGTAGAGATGAGTGGATGTCAGATAATTAGATCGAGCAGTTAATAGATCAGTCGTGATGGATCTGTTGATGTACGTTAACTGCCAGGATGAGGCCATCATGTAGCCGTGGGCTTCGGAGACTCCCGGGACTTCTTTGTGATTTGTCTGTGACCTCTATCCACCCCCGTCACAAAGCTGAAGTCAATCAGATCACCAAGCTATGCTACTATTGTATCGTTCACGTAAATATTTGGGCAGTTTTCCATTTGTTCATAAAACATAAATGCATACCCGATTCATTATGATCAAAATCTTGGTTCTTGATGAGAGAATATCTTTTATCTTTAAGACAGTTTTGGGACTTGAACCTTCACAGGTGCGTGCCCTGTCCCAGATAACCGAGCTCCTATCAGTACCTGTAAGTGTGAGATTGCAGGTGATGACAAGTTGGGGCGAAGGCTGTGTCTGCCTGCTGTTCACTGCATCGTTTCTCATTCTGTCAGGGCCTCCGAGAAAAGCAATAGCTGCTCAGCAGCTGGCTGAAGATTAATTAGTGATTGATACGTCATTCTTTCTCCAGTCATCTCATTTCAGATTCTCCCACCTTTCCAAACACAAAACAAATGCAGTAATAATCTTTAGTATGTTTTCACCAAACAAATTTACCTTTCTGCAGATATTTGACAAATATATTTGCTATATGTTTCACAACAGGAGGTCGATCTGTACAGAGCCAACATCCAAGACAAGCTCGGCCTGACTATCTGTTACAGGACTGACGATGAGGATGAAGCTGGGATCTACATTAGTGAGGTATATTTGGATTATTTACTTTTTATCTTTTGAATTCTTTTATTTTTACATCCGAGATACATCCGAAATAGGTTTCCTCAGCTGGACATCCAGGCTCTCCCTTAGAGATAGGGTCAGAAGCTCAGTCTTCCATGAGGGACTCGGAGTAGAGCCTTTTCTCTTCCACGAGCGGAGCCAGTTGAAGTGGCTCAGGCATCTGGTTAGGATGTGTTCAGAGTGTATCCCATAAGGAAGAGGCTCCACGTACAACCCAGGACATGCCGGAGAGACTACTGTATGTCTTGCGGCTGGTCTTGGAATGTCTGGGGAACCCCTAGAGGAGCTGGACGAAGTGGTTGGGGAGCGGGAGGTCCGGGCTTCTCTGTTGCAGCTGTACCCAACTCAGGGTTCAAAAACAGACCAGCAAGTGATAAAGACTTCTATGGCTTCTCCTTGACTGTTTTAATCTTCCTTTAGATTGATCCAAACAGCATTGCCGCTAAAGATGGCAGAATTAGGGAAGGTGACAAAATCGTCCAGGTGAGAGCTCAGAAGTTTGGCTTCTACTTCTTTTACTGCATCTGACTGGCTTTTGAAATAATACGTTCTTCATCTTCCTAAAGATCAATGGCATCGAGATTCAAAACCGTGAGGATGCAGTTGTGCTGCTGACCAGTGAAGGGAACCAGAATATCTCTCTATTGGTTGCCAGACCACAGATCCAGGTAATAAAGTTACCTAAGCAACTATTTGTGTTTGTAGCCAATCGAGTCACTTTCAACACCAAATCATAAAGTTGTGATTCCGTTGAATAGTTATATTCATGAAAGCATTCCTGCTCCCTACTGTGACTCAGCTGGATGAGTGCTGGATGGACGACGACAGGAATGACTTCCTGGATGACCTCCACATGGACATGCTGGAGCAGCAGCACCATCAGGCGATGCAGTTCACTGCAAGCATGATACAGCAGGTACTTAATTGTCACTAGTTTTACGTGTAAAGATCCGTTAATTGATGCAAATACATTCTACACTAGAAAAAAGTTGGGTCAAAAAGAGACCAAAACAATTTTGTGCGTTACTCATTTCTGTTGAGTCGAAAAGAGTAACCCACATTGGGTTTGTTTGTTTTTTGCTTATCTTATTCAGTTGTGGACCCACACTCCAAAAATTGTTGGGTTAAAAACAACCCAAATTGAGTTAGAGAGAGACTGGGTCTAAATAAGTAACCCATTTCTATTTGTTCTATGGATTGATCGTATGACCAAGGAAAAAAATGAGCTTACACCAAATTGGGATGTTTGGTGAAAAAAAACAAAAACAAAATTGGGTCGTTTTGTATAGGTATTAATTGTACACGAAAAAATATTTAATTAAATTAAAACTAGAAAAAAAATCATACCTTTTTGCTTTTTTTTAACAGAAGAAGCATGAGGAAGATGGCGGCACCACTGACACCGCGACGCTTCTGTCCAACCACCACGAAAAAGACAGCGGAGTCGGCCGTACCGACGAGAGCACCCGTAACGACGAGAGTTCCGAGCAGGAGAACATGGCCGACGACCACACGACGGCGTCCAACACGCTTAGCAGCTGCAGAAAACTGACCTACAGCCAGGACACCCTGGGCAGCGCAGACCTGCCTTTCAGCAGCGAGTCGTTCATCTCCGCCGACTACGCTGACGCCGACTTTCTCGGTATCCCCGCCCATGAATGCGAGCGCTTCAGAGAACTCCTGGAGCTCAAGTGCCAAATGCGGAATGGCGGGCTTCAGAGCTTGTACAGCCAAGGGGGCGGAGCCGAAGGCCAAGACCAGGAGGTCGTGGACAAAGAGCTGGAGCTTCTCAACGAGGAGTTGCGCAACATCGAGCTGGAGTGCCTGAACATCGTCCGCGCCCACAAGATGCAGCAACTTCGGGAGCAATGTCGCGAATCCTGGATGCTCCACAACAGCGGCTTCCGTAACTACAATACGAGCATAGACGCCCGTCGCCACGAGCTCTCGGACATTACGGAGATGCCGGAGAAGTCCGACAAAGACAGTTCCAGCGCCTACAACACCGGCGAGAGCTGCCGAAGTACCCCTCTCACGTTGGAGCTGTCTCCGGATAACTCTCTGCGTCGTGGGCCGGAGAACCAAGCCGGGCCGTCGGGGTCTACCGGAAGGGTGCTCAAATCTCTCCAAGAGGTTTGTGGCCCCGGCAAGGGCAAAGCTCTTTCAAAAGATTCGGATTCCCTGGCACTGGAGAACAAGGAGAGGAAAGTAGGAGATTCCGGCAAAGCCGCCAGGAGCTTGGCTCAGCCCCGGTCACCTTACAAGCACGCGCACATACCCGCCCACGCCCAGCACTACCAGAGTTACATGCAGCTGATCCAGCAAAAATCCGCGGTGGAGTACGCCCAAAGCCAGATGAGCCTGGTCAGTCTGTGTCGGGACCCCGTCGGCGAACTGGGCCACAAGATGGAGTGGAAGGTTAAAGTCCGCAGCGACGGTACCCGCTACATCACGAAGCGGCCCATCCGGGACAAGCTGCTCCGGGAGCGCGCCCTGCGCATCCACGAGGAGCGCAGCGGCATGACCACGGACGACGACGCCATCAGCGAGCTGAAGATGGGCCGTTACTGGAGCAAGGAAGAGAGGAAGCAGCACGCCGTGCGCTCCAAGGAGCAGCGGCAACGGCGCCAGTTCATGAAGCAAAGCCGAGCCGAATGCCTGAAGGAGCAGCTCAGCCCCGAGGACAAAAAGGAGCCCAACATCATTGAACTCAGCAACAAAAAGATGATGAAAAAGAGAAATAAGAAAATATTTGACAACTGGATGACCATCCAGGAACTGCTGACCCACGGTACCAAGTCACCGGATGGCACCAAGATCTACACCTCGCTTTTGTCTGTTACTACAGTCTGAGCGTCGCTCCCCATTCGAGCGGAGGACGCTCGACTGTAAATAGGACGCTGCCGGTTGGCGTGGACAATTCTGCTTCGTTCCATGTGGCAAACCGTTGTACATAGAAAGAGGCTTTTATGGAGAGTTTTCACAAGTTTTGTTCGATGACTGATTGGCTAGGTTTTAGTGGTGCGATGGATCGGAAACCTCACGGTTCAGATCGGTATCAATAATCAAAAGATAGTGATAATTCAGCTAAGTTTAAATACATTTGTTTTGAAAAACAATATCTAATTCTTTATTTTGCTTTTGCTTCCCAAGATTTAAACTAGCATTCAAATATAGCCCTACCGGATTTTCCGTACCAGAAGGGGCAGTCCTTTCCTCAAAAATCGACGATGCGCCCTGAGTCCAAAAATCTGCAAACAGATTTTGGTAAGTTCTGCGCTCGACTATCGGATCATTTCTCGCTGACACAGGGACAGATTACGAACAGCATGCATACTATTTGCGATAAATGAATCAGAGAACATTACGGAATACTATCAGTATGTACACTGCCGGCGATTAACCAATCAGAGAACATCGCATAAAACATGGACTACTTATGCTAGCAGTGATAAACCAATCATAGGACGCTACGTATTATGTAAAGTGCGTAATCTGGGAGTGATGAACCATAGAGACCATTATGCACATTTTGTTATTGTTTTGATTTTTTTCGTTTTTTTTGCCGACGTTACGTTTGAGCGTTGCACTTTTAATGTGGCGCTCCGTGTATGGGTTAAGAGCCGAAATAGACCCCATAATTGAAACCACGCCTAACTATACGGTGCACCGTATCGTACGGAAAATATGGTATCTTTGCGGTCTCAACTTTTAACATTTTTAGTCCCCTCGCACAAGGAAATAACTATAACTTCAAATGATCAAGAATGTATGAACTTCAAATCATGTGGCGCTCTGGTGGGTGCGTTCACTGACCTAAGTTTGCCAACCATGTATACATAAATATAGGTATGATCGTGCACCTTTGCAATCAGTGAATCATATCGATATCAAGTTTGACAGATTGTGGTCCAGATCTTGTCAATTCCGTCTTTTTCTCACCAATATATTTGAACATATTTTCCCCGTATGGCTCAAAGACGATCCGTTGCACCACTACTAAATTTGGTTAGCTGGACTGGAGGAAACCTTAACCAAATTAATACTTTTTCTACCTTTATGCTTGCTCTTTTGAATAATCTAGGAAGCATACTTCTTATCGGATGTATGAAACGCGCCATACATAAACAGCCAGCATTTACATTATGTTACGATATGTTGTTCTTACTATGCTGTATATCGTTTATCAGTATTCTTTGGCGTTGCTTACTCTTGAATGGAAACAAATGTTTTTGGTTTTCCTGCAAAGTATAAAACAATCCTTTTTAAAAGGCCATTTGTAAATAAAAAGAAAAACAACAGATGTTTGTGGAAAATGGATGTTTTAAATGTCTATAATGGTGCTGATTTCCCAAAGTTTTCACCATCAGTGACATACCGCCTGTGACGTCATTTAGAGATCGTCATAACGCTTATCGTGCCTGTGTTTAGAAAAAGACGTTTTATATATTATTGACTGTTTAGCCACATGTTATCGCCACTTTTGCTTTCTTAGGCCTTTATGTACTAAAGTCAATAACAGCTTGGTAAATCCCTAGTTAGCCACAAAATTTGACATCCTGTAAAATGACAGAAATAAATTATTGTTTTATACATCATGAGCTCATTTGGTTGGATTTTTTTTTTCAGTCGTCAAAAGCTGGTCAGAATTAGAAAAAGAATATCTGGGCTTAGCCTGGTGGCTTGCCGGGCTTTATTACATGTATATGTTATGTATAATCTTATTTAATTTCATTGTTTTATGACTAAAGGCTTCTTTATGTGGAACCTCAATCCCATATGAGTATTTAATTAGCAGCTCTGTGCCTCATTAGTGACAACAACGACACCGGTTACTTCATTACCCTTCAAACAACCAATTTAATGAGTGATCTAAGATTTTGTCATTTGGTTAAACTGCAGTTTTGAGTGCACACTCATTAATATTTAATGATTTTGCTAAATTGCTGGCTATATAACATCGTATGTGTTCCACTCAGTTAAATTATAACGCGACGCCACCATGAATTATCATTTCCTCGCAGCTTCCTTGAAACAACGATGCAAAAAAGCATTTCTGGGACTTTGTATTATCACATAATTGCGTCCTGTTTTTTTTTTTTTTTTGAATGGTCAAGGCGTTCGGTAGATAAATTAATGACATGTCTCTGTGTGAAATTGCTTACGTTTTTCAGTCAGGTTATGTATGCTAACATTTTTCTCAGTCATGCAACGTACAGTATGCTAACATTTTTCTTCCTCATGCTACGTCTGCTAATGTTTTCCTTAGTCACACTACATCTGCTAACGTTTTCGTTAGCGATACAATTTCTGCTCACGTAACATTTTTTTGGTGGGAAAATGTTAGCAGACATAGCTCGACTAAAAACGGTAGGACACATGCATGGCTTGTTAACATTCTTTGAATGATACCCAATATAATATCAGATCTTGCTCATCAAGGCATGATTTTGTTTTCATTTTATTATTTTCAATATGTTACATAAGTGTTTGTTGTGAAATCAAAACCTAAAAAAAAAAATAATTATAAAAATGTAATTCACATTTAAAGTTATAATGTGTAAACTCTTGTGTTATATAGTGCACAAAATTTTTTATAAAAAACAAAACACTAAATTTTAATAACATGCAAAAAATTATTTAAATCATGTGTATTATAGCTAATTGCATTACATAGGTCATAGGTTAGCTGCATGTTTCGCCGCCATCTTTCCACTACGAATAACCCTAAGGAGAATTTCACAAATGTAGTGAAGTGTTAGTAGAGTTGCTAACGTGTGGTCTCGAAGACATGGCAGGGCTTCGAAATCATTGCGTTCTATTCGGTCACCACAAGATGGCAGTAAATTATACACACTGGCTCTTCAAGTTATCTGGATTTGTTTGTCAATGGAAATTACAAGACAATCTTTACGACAATATTTTTTTGTGCTATTAGTCTTACAGGTAGGGATTTTAGGGTTGCAAGTAGTACTTATTTTATAGTAAATTAATTGTCAGGGGGCTGAGTTCCAAATCACTTTTAGTTTGGTTTTTTTTCGTAGAGAAATGAGGAGCCAGAAAAGGCCCTTAGCAATTTATTTATAATTAAAACGCAACAGTAACAGTAAGTAGCAGGTCCAGGTTCGAATTCTTTCTCTCAGTTGCGGCCACACAATCTATTATGATCATCATAAAGCACAGTCGGGGTAATTGCACCTTTAGTAGCCTCATGCTCACACTTTTTTACGAGCCGGTGCAAAGACCAGATCATATCTCTCCTAATGGGCTTTAAAAGCATCAGGCTGTTCTAAACAAGGCCCTTCAGTGCCATTACATTGAGTGCTGGGGGGGAAAGGGGGGGTCATCATGGGCCGCCACTGGCACCATGCTGAGTTAAATGAATTATTGGACTTTTATTAGTGTGTGGTCAACCTTAAAGAAATACCACTATTTATTTATCCACTGGTAATATTTTATTTAATTCCTTTATTCTATTCTATGACTAGTTTGGGTATGGGTCAATTCAAGTTATTAGTAATGTTTAGTGTAGTTACTATACTAAATTGTAAATTCAAGAAATTACAATGATTTTACCAAGCAATGAAAATAAACGATAATAGGACAACTGATATTTTGTTTCTGACGACTAGGAACCACACTCGTCAAATCCCAACCTGCTGACTGTGATTTATGGATTCATTTTTTTTGTTTGATTGATTGAGCATAAACACAATGGCCATCAAAATAAACACACGCAGAAAAAAACATTACATCATGAGTGATTGATTTTAACATAGAAATGCAAAATTCATCAAAATAAACAAAAGCAGGAAAAAATCATTACATATTAGACTGATGGATTTAACGTATGAACACAAATTCCAACTAGATTAACAAAATCAGAAGAAAAAATAGTAGCTAATAGTGTCGTAAATTCATGTTTGAGTTGGAAAAAGTACAAAACATAACTAGTCCCCCTTCCTTATTTACAATATTTTTCTTTATAAATCCAGTAAATTAGTATGTAAATGATGCATATAGTATAATAATCCAAACTAAAGAAATGTTGGCTATAAATGACTAATGAAGGAAAATGTACAGATTTTGTGCAATTCTTTAATATATCTTTGCAGCATAATATTTTGTTACCTCTTTTTAAACATCTGAAGTGAAGATAAATGTTGATTTAAAAAAAAGTTTTGAGCCAGGGGACTGCTGACAGAAATGGATGGAAGTGAAAGAGAACGTGATGTGTTTGTGCTTTTTCAGGATTTTCAATGAAGCGTGTTTTTCGGAGGCGCATTGAACGTCACAATACTCTCAACCAGAGCCAGCACGCTGGCTGGCGTGGAAATTACACAGCGCCCTCTATTGGAAGATACGGGAAATTGACTGCATTATCAACTTAGTGAGAAAAAGGAAATGAAAGAAAAAGGACTACTGGAGTTGTAGGATGGGTTTCGTTTCAGGTAAAAATGTAGTCCAAAAATGTATTTGGGGTCAAGCTGTTTTTAATATACCCCTGACCTGTACTGGTATCCATGGAGAAAGAAAGGAAAATAATTCTTCACTGTATTGGACACATTATTGGCCTTTATGCTGTGTATCTGAATTTTTGCGAGACGGTCTTACAAGGTTTCTAATCGTAGAGTTTGTTTATGGAAGCAATACCAATTTGGCCAGAAAAGCAAAAAATAGTCTGTATAACATTATATAACAGTGCAATCATTCATGTCTTATTTATGTATTATTTCAATTATTTCTTCCATGTATCATGTCTTTCTAGTCATGTTTATTGTTTTAGTATAAATACATGTATTTTTTTCATGTATTTTTGTTATATTATGTAAGATTAATGGATAATTTAATGACTGCGTGAGAAAAGTATTAATTTTCTCATTTCTCCCAAAATACTTATTTCAAACGTTTGTAGGAGGTAGGGGAAAAATATAGCAGAAAAAAAGAAAAGTGATGCGTTTAGATATGATCGAGCACTTTGTTATTAAAATACAGTGCATTATTTAATACTACTCCAAAAACTTATGTTGAACATCAATACAAATTACAACTTTTAAATAATTTATACTCCTTCACTGCTTCTGTGCATAATTCCTCGAAGCTAAACGGGAAAAAATGATACACATTACACAATAAATATAAGTTGGAGCAACACATAAAAATGTTAACATTTATTGCTGTTTCCGAATACCCCATTTGAAAGCAAACGCATTCAGAGTATACACAGAAATTATACAATTATATATGGTTTCACAAAGGCAGTGAACACATACCGTATTACAATCTACAAAAATCTACTTTACAGAAATTTTAAATCCTAAATATCAAAAAGGTACAGCTGCAAAAAGAGGTGGAGAACTGCAACCGGCGACTGCTGGGAAATCAGTCGGCGAAACCACTGTGACATCACCATACAAAGAAAAGCCGACGTCATCTTTGTACTTACGGCTGGTTTTGGAAACTACGACTGGCAGACGGGGAGAAAAAAACCCAACAAAACCTCCAAAACGAAGCAACGGGACTGAAATGATCGTATAAATAACAGGTGACTTTCTGCGAGGACGCTACGGGAATGAAGAATGTGCGAGTGGTAGTGTATCATGCGGTCATGGCACACGCGAGGATGGAGACGTGAATTAAAGAAGAAAAAACAAAAAAAAACATGTTGCCTTCAGCCGGGTGGTCAAACTAGATTGTGATGGTGGCGGGGGGATTTGAGATCAGGTTAATGCGCAACTCCGGGAAGGAAAAAGACAAACGTGCAATATGTGACTCCCCTTGTCTTGTGTTTGCACCCACAGCATACCAATCCCGTCTTAAATGGAATGAGCGGCATAGGAAAGAAAAAAAACAAAACGATACAGCCCACCCAAAAAATCTCCAAGGCCGCAGAAAGCAACGTTTTAGCAAAAGACCAACAGCATATTCCAGTTTAAAAACAAAACAGAAAAAAAAATGATTAGTTTGCTCACATCAATGCCAGGTAGCCATTTTGGAGGAGCGTCCAAAAAGCGGACGAGGTGTTTGTGTATGAGGTGAAATTCTTGGGCTTTTCAGTCTAGTCCTGCTCCATGGGCTCGTCGGCGCTCGCCACGTCCGCGTTGGCACTTTCCATGTCGCCGTCATTCGTACTACTGGATGGAGCGGGGGAGACGTCTGGGCAATCCGCTTGGGCGCTCTCCTCCATGCTGCTACTGCTGCTGCTGCTGCTAACTGGGTCGCTGGGATTCTCCTCTGGTTCTGCACTGGTTTCCGGGCTTCTGGCGAGGCGGGCCCGATGTTCCGCCTGATCCGCGTGAGCGGCGCGTTGCCGCGAGCCGCACGGCCCCTCCCTTTCAGCCTCCGCGTCGTCCGGGCTGGAGTCCGGACACGCTTGAGACTGAGTGCTGCTCGTTGGCTCTGGGGTGGAGTGGGACAGTGGGTGGCAAAAAGAACAAATCATATAAAACTCAACAAAAGAAAAGCATACAACGTCGCGAAAAGGATTCACAATAATTTAGCAATGTGATGCTGCATGTTATAAGTCATTTGCTCTTAATTTGAAAAGAAAATAGTTCTCGCTGCAGCATTATTAAATCTGATGTTAGATTTGCTGAGATGTGCAGTAAGGTACGTCCATATGGACAATTACTTTTACAATTACGATTTTTTTTCTCTTATCTGATGATACAAAATAGATAGATTGAAGATTGCTAATTATTTACATTTTCCATTAACCTTACAAGAGATTCTGGTGACCCTGGGAACACGGCACCTTTTGTTTTTGTTTAAAATCAAAACGAGAAATTATAACATTTCTGTTGATTTGAAATTTTGGGAGCCTATTTACAGTGGAAAACTATCAGGAGTTAATGTTTAATTTTATATTCATCTTTAAGGCATGTTAATAACCCTGGAATATTTCACAGTTCTTTTTTCTATTTTGATGCAAATATTTTCCCTTTACGTGAAAATATGTTATGAGCTTTCTGCCAAACAATAATCAATGCAGTATCATCTCAGAAAAAAAAAAAGATATGTATTGGTCTATTTGAAGAAATAACACGTGTGCGTGCAACTGTCCATAAAAACAAAGAGAATTTAAGGTCAGCGATCCACATCTCTGAATATTCTGTAGTCACAGAAAATATTTGTGAAAAACCATGCGCGTTTCCCAAGCATGTTTTTTAAAAAGCATAGAAATGTTTTGTACTTCCAATAAAGGCAACCTCCGATATCGGTCACCGTTTGTGTTTTTCTAGAATAAGCTCCAAATTGTTTCAAGCAGCATCCGAAAAATCAAAGCCAAACCTTGATCTTCAACTGCTGGCGCACTGCAAGAGGCTTCCTTGAAGCCCACTTTCTCGTCTTCCTCCTGGACCATGGCTTCTGCTTCTTTGGAGAGGCAAGTGGCATTTAAAGGCTTTGGCGTTTCCGCTTCCTGCTCTTCTTCTTCATCCTCTTCATCATCCTCCTCTTCCTCCTCGCCAAATTTGAGTCTCTTCACCTCCTGCTGCTCCGACTCCATGTCTTCTTCCGAGTCGGGGTGCTTGTTCTTCAGCGAACTCCCCAGGTGATCTCCCGAGGCTGACACCTCACTAAAACAAAAGGTTAAGACGCTCGTGTGGCTTTATTCCTTTCAAGCAAAGGCGCGAGAAGGTTACTGCACACAGTCTTGACATACCTTCCGGAAAAATCTTTAACACTTTCTTGGTCTGTTTTGAGGTCTTTGCTTTCCGTGCTGTCGGGCAGGCCGTTAGCTGCAAGGGAATTGGCTAGAGTTAACTTTGGTCGGTTGAGTGGCCGCGGAGTTCCGGGACCGTTCACTTTTCTGAAAAATAGCAAAAGGACAACGAGTACATAATTAGAATACGTTAAAACAATCGTAACTACAGAAGCGTTCCCTCGCTTATCACGGGGCTTAGGTTACCAAAAACACCCGTAGTAATTGAAAGCAGCAAAGTAGAGGATTTTCCCGTTATTTTTGCTTTTTCTTAAGTTTGGTACGAGAATCATACATGAAACCTATTTGTTTAGTCTGGTCCGGCCTAGGAGGAAAAAACAAAGTAACCGTGCAAGAGATCCGTTTGGTAAATCTGGCGGCGTGGTTAGCACGTCGGCCTCACGGCTCAGAGTTGAAGCTACGGTCATAAATGAAAATCCGCGATAGTGAAGCCGCAGTAATCGAACCGCAATGTAGCGAGGGAACACTGCAGAACCGAGCTAAGCCCAACCTCTCCGTGAAGGAAGAAGTGTTTCCGGGAAGCATTACGCCATTCATTCTACTGACAGCACTGCATCCGTTTTTTCTGCAAGCAAGAGGGCAACATTAAAGTCACATCAAAGTTAGCTTTCAGAACATTTATATGATCTATTTTGAGGACAATTCTTACTCTGATGCTGGATGAATGCAGCTCACCACCATTACGTTCTACATGAAATATTCAATAAGTCAAATCTGTTTAACAGTTAAGAAGCAAAGATGATTTGCATGCTTATCACTGACCTTCTCCACACCTCGAAGGAATTTATCGGTTCCTGTGTAATTCTTCTTGGGTTCGGTGAGTAACTCACACAAGCGCTGTATAGTGAAGGGAATTCTAAAAGAAGGAAAACAGCAGATGACAACCTTCCACTGCCTGCTCAATTGAAAGGTACCCTTCAGGTCTTAAAATATTTATTTACTCGTATGGGGTGATATATTTCTTTTTTCGTGTGTGTTCCGTGCGTGATGTATTTCGATAAATTTTGGGTTCTTGTTTTCTTTGCAGATTTATATTATTTTGTTTGAAGCTTGACAGCATCCAAAGGAAGTTGGACGTCTGAACCATACAGGAACATGACCAGCTTCTCACAAATCCCAAGCATGTCTTCTTCCAATGGTTCTCCACCATCTGAAACTTGGGCAACGGATCTCCGAATGTTGTGACAAGCTGTAGGGTCAGCCCTCCGGTCATTTTTGTGGGGTTTCATATTTCAAACAACGGAATCGATATGAAACGAAAACACTGATGTAGTTCCCATGCATCATAAAACACATACCCTCCAAAAAAAGGGAAAAATATTACAACATATAAATAAGGTATATTAAGGAAGTATTTAACCTTGCTGATTTTAAAATTTTCCATTTTTAAAATGACAAATTAATTGCATTAATTCGATTTATTGGCCAACCTTAGCTGATTGGCCCCAAAATCTGAAAAGAGCAACTAAAAGGCTACCTACCCATTGTACCCCTCAACAATCTTCAGGATTCTCTCTTTCATATCTTCAAATGGAATTGACTCCACGTTTGGATTGGCGGGACCTCTTTGCTCAGGAGCAGAGGCTCTGAAATCATCCATGACTTTTTCTAATTTAAAAAGAAAGTAGCTCTTAAACTGGGACCATTGGACCCTAAAGGAAACATGGGAAAAGTAGCATTAGACTTGTGACAAAGCATAATGACCACAGGGTGGATTTTAATGTTCCTTTACATGGTTTCTCCAGTCTTGGCGATGTGACATAAAAACTGCTCCAATATGGGACATGGCTCTCTCTTTGTTTTCTTCTCAAAGTCTGGGGGAGGACAGGGACAAGAAAATAAATTAGTGTAGAACAAAGGAGGCTATTTGAGGCCCGCTGTCCATTTTTAAGTGGCTTGCCAAAATTTTAGAACTCATATTTGCTCATAAATGTGTGGTATACGTTTGTTTTATACTTGCTGAAGCAATGAGTACTGCAAGCCTAAGTAAACTAAGCAAGCCAGACTTTGTCTCTAACTGCAGTTAAACAAATCTACAGACGAGAGTGACAGCCCAGATGTGCAATTTCATTCGTATGGTATTGTGTAAACGTTTCGTAATATCGCTGCAAAAGATGAGCTATTAATGTATCATATTGGTGCTGTGTTGGATTGGCTGTCCATTATTGGTTATTAGGGTACATTAGTTGAATTAGGTCACCGGTCCCAACTACCTCCCACTGAGAGGTTGATCTTGCAGCAAAGAAAAAGAAAAACAAAAAAACAGAAATGGTTCCCATCACTAGAAGAAATAATACAAAATAGCATTAAATACAAGCATACATATTTTTAATAGGTTGGGTGCAATGCAAGTTAAGATCAATACAGTTTCTACGTGTGGATAGGCTTCAGGAGGCCTCATTAACCCATCACTATGTATCATTGATCCCATTGTTTATTTTATGAGTAAAACGATCATGATTTACAATATAGGGGTTACAACAACTGTAAGATCCAGTCTTTTGAACGACTCTGAAAGGTTCTTTTAATGATCCAAAAGCCCCATCACTTAATGCGTTATGCAGACAGCATCCCCCTTTTTAAAGAACGTATTTATAACTGTTTAAAAGTCCAACTGCAATTGCTTCCTTAAATGATAGCAATACTGTAGTAAGTTAATGAATGATATCATGCAAGCTAGCTTGCTAGCTTCAAGTTAAATTCTCCAACAGCGCAGCCGGCAAACGACATAATTGAATAACTTCATCTCGGCTTTTTTTTTAATGTAATTAAGCGAACAAGTCTGGGCCTACCGGGAAAAAAAAACGTTCCAGTTGACGAGTGAAAGGTAAGAGAATATTTCAGTGAAGCATTTCCGCAGAACAGCTTCAAATGTTAGCTAGTGACGAGCAGCAGCTAGCCAACGACGTTAGCTTATGAGCCCCAATCACTTTGTCGTTCGGGAATTCGAACGCCACACGGACGGGAAAGTAGCAGTGACTATTTGGAACATTTTTAAGTCAACTGAACAAACCTCTGAGCGCCTCTTGAAGCGAGTCAATTTCCATCACGCCGTTGCCCTCTGTCAGTCCGGTGGATGTGATAGGCAGACTGGCAGCGGGCTGCTAGTGCTAAGCTAACAGCTAGCAAGGCGGAGGAGGGAGGGAGGGAGGGAGGGAGGGAGTCGATGAATATGGCGCCGTGACGTCACTGCCTGAAACTACTGTAAAAGTCACTCAGACTAAAATAAAATAAGGGATAAAAGAATTCAGCTTTGTTCATGTACAAAAAAATCTAAAAGTTATTTAAGTAAAATATTTTTTTAAAAAGATATAGATTTGAGCGGTTCATTTATTTTGGTATTGTCCGTCTGTAAATTTATTATGGCAGAAATTATGTGATTTTGTTTACTATACTTTTGAAAAGGATGTCAGGGTTGCCTGGAAAATTGTTTTCTTTGGCTTTGTTGAAAATAATACAGAAAATTCTGTTTATTTATTACATGTATTAATGTTGTGAAAAAAACACTTTAATTACTCCAAATTTATTGGAAGGAAACCACGTTTTAATGTGTTTTGTAAGGAGGTTAAACACCTCATTATTTTAATTAGATATTCAGACAATAAAAGGCTAAAAAAAACAATAGAGATTCATGAAAATTAAACGCATTTACATAAGTTTTTGTACCCCTAGCATAGTTATTAATTTATTTACTTAGTTATTTTTTTGTCTCCTCCTTTTTATTTTATATTGGATTTATTGTCTCTGCATTATTTTTTGAGGTGTTCTACTTATGTTTGTTTGTTGTTCAGTTGTTGTTTTATACATTTTGTACTTTGTATTGAAATTGGTACAATAAATGGGGGGAAAAAAGGCACTCAGACCAAAATAAATTAATAACAACAAAAACAGTGATAAATGAGGCAGTTATGCTAATGTACAAAAAGAAAATCGATCTCAAATTGTGAAATAGTCCTATTATCGAGAAAGTTGCCCCTGAGTCTGTCTATCTAGCTTTTTTGAACCCTGTAGAGTCAACCAAAGGTTCAATAGTTTAATTGATGACCAGGATGAGTTGTAGCTCTGTGTTATAGATTCGTTGTGTACTATTATGCATGCCTGTACCTATATTTGTTGCCACATGTGGAAAAGCTATTTTAAATAATTTCTTAACCTGCTTGAATAAAGGAATGAATGAAAAGAAAAATTATTCTAAATATACAAAGCATTCCCAGCCCAACTACAATATTATGTACAGTATATATATTGTAGTAGCCATTTTTAAAATCCAATAAATCACATAATCGAGGCTCACATCATTTCATTGTTTTATTCCAAAACACATTTTGACTGTCCAACCATCATCAGGTTCTACTTTGAATGATTAAATGTATTGTACAGGTTCTTATCAGACTACAATGAAATCGAAAGTACAGTTCAACAAAGAAAGCGAAAGATAACCTTTTCAAGGACAAATATGTGAAATTATTATTTTTTTTTATAGTAAACATGAGAGAACATTCATATGGCATATCCATTGGCTTCAGATCTTTCAAACTTTTGGTTTTGGTCCATTTGTAGCATCTGGCTATCCAGTTGTGAAGAGAAACATATTAATCAAAGTGCATTTTAATACTCCGCATGTAACATAAAACTCTTTACCTCTATTTGTGCTAGAGGTTAATAGAAGGGTTAAGATAGTATCACCAACCACAGGAATGCAGCTTATTTCCCGGCCTTGGGTAATTTGATACCAGGCAGCGCTGAAAATATACATTGTATTTTCAGAAAGTTCTGTTTTATGTACATTTTCTGTATTTTATTTTGAGAAATTGCTTTTCATCCATGTCATTTTTTTTATGTTGGAACGTGACGACTGCCTCCAACTCGACAAATAAAGGACTCGCAACTGCATTGAGAAAACAAATGATCGAGGGGATTTTTGACGTTTCAAACAGTAGAGATGAGCCGAGACGTTAATTCCTTTTGCTAACCGTAGAAAAATATTTTTATGAGCATTCCTTGCTAACCACAACAAACGTTCAAGCTGGGGAGGAATGGATCTGCTACCTTTATGTGAACAAGCTCATTGAAAAAGGCAGAATGTCCTTAAATGGGCAATAAAACACCCAAAAAACCTTGTTTACATTTCCAGCATCTTATACTTGTGATTTCTTTTCCAGTGATAGCATCAAAATATAAAATTACGAAATATAAAGTGGTGTAACAGACCTTTATCTAATAATGTACCCGCTATGAAATATATATTTTTTCAGCCAGCAAAATTTCGAAAACACAATGCTGTGCCATCCATGTCATAAAAACTTTGAAACAAAATTTGTTGTAATATTTTTAGGCATATTTGTCTTCTTTTAATTGTGTCGCTAATGACAATCAACATTTATAGAAAACTTAAAAAAATAAAAGGATACAATCTGCTGAAAATGACACGTTTTGGCAACAGGTTGTGTCAAATTCCAATCAATTTGCTCTTAATTTGAAAAGAAAAAACTACTGTTCCTGTCATGAAACCAAACAGCGTTATATCACATTTGTTGATACCTGCAGAAGCCCAGTTAAAATCAAACAAACCCTCTGAAGTGCCTTCATGTATTCCAAGGGGTACTCGTACCCCCATTTGCGTAATAAACATGAGCTGTTGTTTCACAGTATAACTTCTGTATTTTCTGTCCTCCCAATCTGTAGAAAATGATTCTATGAAACCAAGACATATGAATTGCAGAGACCACTGCTGGAGGTGAAATGTGAACAAGTGACAAGGTAAAATGATAACATTGGCTCAATTTTCAAGATACGTGTAAAAATATTCACAGTCGAGGCTTCACTACATAGCAGTAAAACCTTCCACTTTCAAAAGTTGCTGATGAATGGGGTTTTCATCAAGCTAATGCGGAGAAAAATAACATTTTACCCAGCAGTCAGGTATAATTATTGAGATACATTTATGCAAAATATTGTTGTTGCCGCGTATAACAATATCTGTTCAACATCACTGACATGTACGGAAGAGGATTAGGGCCAGCGGAGGAAAAAAAAACAAAAAACAGTTGCAAGGATTCTCACTTTTATCTCCGAATTTTGATTTTATCCCCACAGTTCTCACCGCAAAGGTGAACCCTGTCTATTGTCATAATTCTCGGTTTAAAGTCAGAATTCCAACTAATCTCAAAATAGAAGAATAATAAAACGATCAGAATTTTTACTTTTTCACTTGAATTTTTACTCTCAGAATTCTCTGTCAAAATTCATACTGAGAAGAAACAAAAAGTCAGAATTGTCACTTCGATGGACTTGATAAATACTGAGATTAAAGACTGATTTTAAAGGGAGTATTCTGGGAATAAAGTCAGAATAGGTCATTTTCACTGTGAAGTCATAAATTCTGACTTTAAAGTCAGAACTCTGAGGAATTCTGAGGAATCAGGATTTTCACTTTTACATCACTATTATGACAATATTCTAATCTCACTTGAAAGTCAGAAATCTCACTTCCTTTTTTATATTTATAAAAGAAAAAACAAAAAAAATCAACTTTCAACAACTGTTAATTATTTTTACAGTTTATTTGAGTTACAGCTTAGTCTAAAACAGAAAAAAAATAACCGAGTGCATCAAAGTGCCTGAAATTAAAAAAAAAAGATAAATCATTATTTTATTGCAAATATGCTTCACACAATGAAAACAAAGCTTTTTTCCTGAGTCTTAAAAATAAAAAGTCTTGCATTAAAGTCAAAATAGGAATTCTGAGAATAAAGTCAGATTTTTGAGACGAAAGTCAGAATCCTGCAAACATTTTTTCCCTTCACTGACTCTAATCCTATTCCGTCCCGAAGACGTGACTAGCGAACATGACAACATCACAAAGTGACAACATTACAACGATCACAACCATCCGTGGATGATTACTGTTCATATCAACTATTTAGGAAAGATCATTCCATTGGCAAGTTCACTCCAAGGGAGACCTGCAAGTCCACTGCACCGACATTCAGTTATGAGGCCTGATATGTCGGATTACGTTCTCCTCAAACACTTTCCTCATGGTTTTTTCTATCTGCTTGAGGAACACTTGTGGTATCCGACCACATAAGGTGTTGACTGTGTCCAAGAATTTGGCCTGGATGGGATAGAAGAGCGACTGGAACATGTTGTCCTCAAAGGGAAACTGCAACGACATCGTTGTGTTACTTGTCATCGACAAAGCTGTTTCACTTCATTCATACCGCAAAATAAATATGTTATTTACAGATCCCATCAGCATAATGGGATTGGTATTCCAATTATGCGCTTGCCAGACTTCCAAGTGTCTTATCTCAGCAGGGTAGAAAGACGTAACACTCTAATCACACAGATTTTTTTTTTATGATGGGGAAAAGTTGCCTCACAGTGTGGATCAAAGGAATTTAATTATCTCATTATGCATGCAATATTAAACTAAAGTAAGGTGTGAACATGTTGGACAATTTGAATCAAAAGAGACATTAGTTAACAAATCATAGTAGATAACAAGGTTGGAATATATTTTTTCAGGTTTGTGTATTATTATGAGGAGCAATTTTCTAACCTTTTTGTAGAATTTATCCCTGGGACCCTATGCAATGGATTTTATTTAAAAAAGTATTATATATTAGTGTTTAATGCATCAATGGTCTATTCCAGTGGTTCTCAACCTTTTTTCAGGGATGCACCCCCTGTGAAATCTTTTCAGCCAAGTACTACTTAACCACTGCAATGCATTTTTGGGTTAAAAAAAAAACAAAACAAAAAAAAAACATAAAACATGCTAACAATGTCTGATTTATTCAACTTTAGACCCTTTCAAACTATGTATTGACCCAAAAAAATAAAAAAAAACAATCGACCTAAAGTGTGTCATCTTTTGGATCATGGAAGAAATCTGTTGTCAAAAAGAAATAATTTAATAATTAATAAACATTTTTACACAAAAAACAATACAAAGTGTCGGACCTGTTCTTAAAAATAAATAAATATAAATAAATGTGTCCACAGAAAAATATATAAGGTGTCCTGTGTGGGGATTAGAGGTCTCTTCATAACTGGTCTATTGATCTGAATGAGTTTGGAATGTCCGAGCGCATTTGAATGTACCATACGCCTCGTCCTTACGTCAGCAGATATAGTAGACACAGCCATGTTGATCAATCGATCAATCGATCAATCGATCAATCAATCAATCAATCAATCAATCAATCAATCAATCAATCAATCAATGATTTCACGCCCTGAAACGTATAAATTGAACACACCCGTTGTAAAACTGTGACATCTTATTCATTAAAATGTTTGACGTGACCAGAATAAGAAGCTACTTTTTTTTCCCCTTTTTTTTAGGAAAAACTGTCACCTCATTAACACTTAACAAGGTGAAGATTACCCACTAAAAAGTTTAATTGCATCAACCACGTCCCAATTTCAATAAAACATATTACCCTTACAAATGGAGTGTTAATGGGACTGAATATTAAGATTCGATGCCAAGCTCGAATGGTATTACCATTTTTTTTTTTTTTTTTTTGGGTCATGTTTCTGCACTTTTTTGGGCACATTTGGGGTCTCAACTGTAAAACGTTCTCAAAGATACTTACATCTCGGATTCCATCATAAACTACTTTGAACGCCGGCTGCTTGTCATCATGATAAACTCCGCGGTTGCCGTGGAGGATGGACACACCATTCTCTTCAGCTATTTTGCAATTGCTTCCATACATGCAGTGATCGGGCCTGTAGTTCCACTGACAATCAAAAATGAACAGACACTCTGGGAAAGATAAAAAAAAAAAAAATATTGAATACTAATACAAAAATAATTTGGTGAATACATTATTTTTCCTGTACAATTAATATGTTTAAGAACACATTTTGCCACTTGCTGTCCACTGAAAATGACAGAACAGGTGCTGAAGGCACAGCCAATCACAGCTCAGCTTGTCACATGAACAACAGGTGATTTGCGATTGGCGATTTGCGATTTTTTTGTATGTCTGTCAGTGATAGGTCATATGAATAGGTCTCAAGTTCATAATAGGAAATAATGTACGAAATATATTGTGTGTGTGACTACCTGGGTTGTAGTGGAAGATAATATTGAGTAGGTCCTGATCGCCCCACGTGATGTGGTTCTTGTACTTCTGGTAAAGTGGGTGCAAAAGGTCCTCCCAGGATAAGCCACCGGCAATCATACCGTTCTGAAATATCAACACAGTCCGCTTAGAGCCAAGAGCGCCTTTTTTTTTTTTTTTTTTAACCACCAAACAAATCATCAAAGGAGTAGAGAATTTGCATTCCAGCTCCCAGTAGCAAATTGAAGAGCTGCTAAATTGAGTTCTGAGGCTGGTAATCACAAAGCTTCAGTCAGACCCACTCACACAGCTCTGAGCCAACCACTTCAGCTAAATAAAACATTAAGAATGCCCGAGTGCAAATCCAGCTCATTTAAGAGAGTAATATTTTTGATCCAACCTTAAACAATCTGCCGCGGATCCTTGTGAGATTCATCAGCACCACACCCGAGTTGACCCCCGAAATGCCGTAGAAGGGATGACGTGCGAAGCGGCTGTACCAGCCGATCTTGGGGATCTCGTGCTCCGGAGCCATGGCCGCTAGCTGGGTGCCGTTGAAGGACTTCAGCATCCTCCAGATGTCATCCATAGGTCGTAGGAAAAGCACATCCGTGTCCACGTACAGTAACGAGTCCACGTCCTTCAGGATGACCTGCGACACAGTTCAAGAAAAAAAAGAAAACATGATCATCGGCACGCAAAATACCGCGATTCCTTAAATATAAGACCCCCCTCCCAAAAAAAAAAAAAAAAAACTACAAATGTTAAGTTATAGATTGGTGATTGGTGTTAGGTGAGGTCGTTATGGCAATATTTTCAATAAAAGAAGCGAGCAGACTGAACCAACGTCCGAGTCCATCCTTGTTCACACGTGAAAATATTATTAAAATGAAGACGCAATGATGTATGGAGCTGAGTGCTCCCGCTAGCAAACATGGAAAGATGTTCCATTTGACCCGTTTATTAATTGCGGTCTTTTGGCATATACACACAATCATAAACTTGCTGCAACGCAGATGGAAATTTATGGCAGAAAGAACTCGAGCCACATTGCGAAGAAAAGGAAAAACAACTGCTTCGAGCGCATTCAACTTTACTGCACAGAGGCATTCACGAACTGCTCACAATGTGGGAATCTGAAAGACTCTTAACCCGCAACATATATATAACTTTTGGGTTTGGATACGTGAACATATGGAGACTTTACAAAGATGAGATTTATTTATTAAATCGAATTTATTACAATTGTGTGGCCTTTAACTTGTAAAAAGTAAAGGTAACTTTCACTGAAAGTTAATTAAAATCTTTGTTAATGTTAAATAGCAAACAGTTTTAGGTACACTTAGGTACACTTATTTTTTTTACAGATAATAGTCTTATTTATAGCCAGCACTATCACTGGGGGGGATGCAAAATGTTTTCTTTGTAAAAAAAAAAAAAATAAAAATGACAGAGAAACGCTGCTGTAGTGTAACGTGAGCTGAATGTGTTGCCTCCGTGAATATAACAAATCCCTTCCAAATCCCATTACATTCACGATAAGGCTTTCCTGATAAAGTGGATAACAGGCATACAGTATATTGACTCGTTTGTGGGAAGATAAAAACACTTATGGATTTGTCTGTCCTGCAATATATTCATTATGCCTGGTGATGTTATTTCAATGAACACCAGCTGAAAGGGAAAATCAATACACTGCACAGCTTTCCACTTGATGAAATGACTTTATCCAGCCCCATGAGACTCTTCATTTAAAAGAAAAATGAAAAAAAATGCAGACAAGACCTAAGTCATCAATAAGCACACAATACATTATTAGAGCAATGAGCTTGGGGAGAAAAAATAACATCAAAAGACCATTTAGTTATGATTATTTAAATCACATTAGGCAAGGAGTAATCAAAAGCAGAAATATGTGTTATAGCCTTACAGGAATAAAAAGCCTCTGAGCGGCGCAAGGCTTGAAGAGCTTCTTCCATTCGTCTGCGTTCCCCACCGAGAAGGTGATGGGGTACAGGTTGTACTTGAACTTGGCTGTGATAAATCCAGGCCACTGGCTAAACTGGAACAAATGCAACATGTTATTAAAAGTATGCATGCTTGCAGACTTTCATACGTTTTTGCAACAACATTAAGTGTCTGGTCAAAGCTTTAGTGTTTCAATTAATTTGATCTTAATTTGAAAATATATTGTCCTTGTCACAGCATTACAAAGACTAAAGGTTCTCAGGTTTTCAAACATGTGTAGTTAACGTTCTCAAACTCTAGCAAGTCCTACAAAAATGAAAGCACTGACTTGTCCAACGCATTTGAAAATGATCGAACGTTTTATGGGGAAAACTGGGTCAGCCCAGCAAGTCATTACATTTTAGAGAGAGTTTCACACCCTTTGCCACAATTAGTGTTAGGATAGAATCCTTTCTGGCTCCTTTCTAAAGGTGACTTTGAAGAGATGTGTAGTGCTGAAGCCCAGCAGGGTGTCAGATGATAGATTACACCCAAGTGTAGAGATAAAAGGCTTATGTGTTATTATTGAAGGCTCTGAAAGCGGAGTTAAAAATGCTCTGATCTTCATGTCATATATTACCAAGCGCGGCTGCAGAGCCTGTGGGCTAACAATAAAAAAAAAAAAAAAAAAAAAAAAAAAAATATATATATATATATATATATATATATATATATATATATATATATATATATATATATATATATATA
The DNA here is from genome assembly GCF_059441005.1 of Hippichthys cyanospilos. Classification (NCBI taxonomy): domain Eukaryota; kingdom Metazoa; phylum Chordata; class Actinopteri; order Syngnathiformes; family Syngnathidae; genus Hippichthys; species Hippichthys cyanospilos. Next base: position 9,060,710 of record NC_142377.1, on the reverse strand, counting down.
TATATATATATATATATATATATATATGAGTAATAGGTGTCTGATGCAGCCTACCCTTTCTTTAAACTGTGGGATCAAGAGGTCATCTGCAAAAATGTGAACCTTTATCTTCTTGAGGCTGAACAGGACAGCTGATTTGACTAGCGTTACGGTCTCTTCGAGACGACTTCCACATGTCACCATGGCCAAGTGCATGAATTCCTCCACTCGGGCACGCTTGGCCACAGCACGTCCCGTTTTGCTAAAAAGACACAAATAAATAAGAGCACTATTGCTTCTCTCCGATAGTTCACAAAATATCGACAGAACCTGAACACATGGCCGCTTGTTTCATGGCATAGTTTCGGACATCTGGAAGTTGTGAAAAAGCTCAGCAGATGAACAAAAGGAATGAATTCAACGCCTGCTGTGGCGCAAGCATGAAACTTGGGTCTGACTCAAGTCAGTTTTGCCAAATGTTTCACAACAGGCACTCCTGAAAATAAGTTAAGGGTCATTTTTGAAATAAAATTTTTGAAATGAAATTCTTGAAAAGTAAACATTTCTGATTTTCTGCAACGTATTTAGCAACAATAGGTAATCAACTACAGTGGACCCCTGCTATACGAAATTAATCCATTCCGGCGTTGGGATCGTAAGGCGACATCATCGTATGGCGGGCAATAGAAACCTATGCTAATTAGCTAATGCGTATTAAACCCCAAGTAAGAACATCAAAATTTTATATACATATTAAAAATTGGTAACAAAATAGTATAGTGAGTGCTACTTATACATAACACACGTATGCAATTAAATAACATCATAAATAAAAAAAAATATATCAAGATTTTATTTACCTTTGAGTGACGTGACCAGCATCTTAGTGTATAATTTTTTTTTTAGATTCACGACAGATTTAGATTCATTTTTCATAATTTACTGGCAATGGGCAGAATCTTCATACCTACAAAGGTTTTTCAGGAGACCTTAAAAAATTGGTTCAAAAAAGTTTGTTCAACCATTAGCATTAGCTTGTGAAAGTTAGCAAGCCATTTTTAACAGTGTGAAAATAACACAAGTGTGGACTGACCAATAATGATATTTCTCAATTTTTATGGTCATGATAAAAGGATATTTCTATTTTAAAGTTTATTCCTGAGCTCACCTGGCCTTGAACTTGGACATTATGGTCTCCAACTTGACTTGGACTCAATTGGACTTGAACACAGCCCAAGTCTTTGGTTAATTACAATTGAACCTTATCTTAAGACTGCAGTCGGGTCTTCAACCCCAATTGTCACAATAAAAAAAAAGGGTTTTGCGTTACTGAGTCCTAATCGTAAACCAAGGGACACTTATAAATCCCCGTAATCATTTTTACACAAAAACAAAACTGTCTTGATTTATGAAACTGGCCGTTTAATATCTAAAGACTCCCTAAAAAGAGCGAGCATTCTTATTGGCAAAAAGATGCACAGGGGATTTGAAATTGGTTGATTTGTTTCTTTGACCGTTTCATTAACGAGACTGTGTGATTGATGACTAGAGACATGAAATATATTGAGCCTGGCTGGACAGCTGGATCTCCACTTTGTATTTTTAGCCAAAGGAAGCAGTCAAGCGGAAATGATAGGACTTGCAAAAACAGGGATGTTTGTCGATTTGAGCAGATTGCCAGGAAACAGGCCCGTTTACTTCTGAAGATGAAATTGAAATCAATGTGAAAAACACCTGCGAGACTGAAAATAATCAACACATTTCGGTCGTTATGACCGTGAAGTCAAATAAATTTGAAGTATGATCATCACACATTTTGAAATCAGAGGCCATTAAAAACTGTTAAAAAGGGAGATAAATAACAGGAAAAAAAATGTAAAAGTTGAAGACAACTTGAAAATTTACAATTTTTGCCAGAAGCTCTAAGTCATAATTAGCATGTTGCGGGCCACACAAATCTGACTGAAAAAAGACTTTTGTAAGTGGGGAACCCCTTAAAGGAATAAAAAGAGAGGGTGCAAAGAGACTTTTCAGAGTTCAGTAGAATTGTACTTGTGCAGTCCTTCTCCGTTCTCCTCATGCATGAGAAAGAAAAAAAAAATGCCTTTTCTCCTTCATCGTGTAATGTTCCTCACAAATGTCTAACAGGTGAACCTGACATTGCTACACACAAACGCGGATCCAGAGAATTCGGCAAATCTCCACTTTGCCCGTAGTTTTTGAAACCTTCGGTTTAAAAAAAAAAAAAAAATCGGACAAACCAAAGACATGTACCACCCGTTTGCAAGACTATGTCTGAGTGAGGATTTCAAACACAGGTTTAAATGCTCCAATTCCATGTTCCGTGTGTATCCCTCAACCAGAGAAGTAATTTGCGTGTTTTACAAACCTGTTCACATTTTTTCACCCCGCGGCATGAAACGACACCTCCTACACCCCATTTCCCTTATCAGTGGTGAGCACACGTGGAGGAGTGTGGTTTCTAGGCGGACACAAAGGTCCTTCCTCAGTGAAACGCCATGATGGCTTTTATCTCAGCGGCGGCGTCTCCAACCTGCAGTCTGACTTTGGAGGAGAGGTTAGGGTTTTTGAGTTGCCTATAGCTGCTATATGTACGATACGGGGTACGGTATAATTCAATGACTCCGCTCATGAACTGCTCAAATCGACAAATTCTGCATCTCGGTGTGATTACCTCTATTTCAAATAATCGTCGATGACAAAACAGTACATTCACTTGCAGAGTGTTTTTTTTGAATGAGCAGCAACTCAACGTGTACAGAGGCTTTTGTCATGCAAACATGTGGGAAACATTGCCCCCTGGTGATAAGATGATAAAATGTTTGATTTGACATGGAGGTAGCCGGCTTTTTAAATGTTAATGATGCAGAGGATCAGCTTAATTAATCGTGGCGGCCAATATTGTGATCACGATTAAAATTTGACTGATTGGGCAGCCTACGTCAATACCTTGACATAAAAAAAACTGGAGGAATTTGAGTATAAAAATTCATTTTCAGTCTTCATTGCATTGCATATTTGTGTATTCACAAATTTAAATCCCTCATTAAAACTTACTTCTTCTCAATTGCTTTTAATATACCTTGAAAGCCGACATCTCTGCAGGGCTGTCTTATCTGTGTTTTACCTTGTTTTCTTTGTATTTACGTTTCTATTTGCACTTTGGTTGACGACTGTCTTTTCAAAAGTGCTTTGTAAGTAAAATGTGACCTTACTTGATTCACGAAAGCTCAACGGCACGTGCGTAAAAATAAATCGCGGGCCGCTTCAAATGTATGGTGGACCGCACATGGCCCCCGGGCCATAGTTTGGATAACTTGCAGTCAAGCGATCAGGGTTGTTACAGTTCAGAATTGTTGTGTATATTTAGAGGAACATGCACAAACCGGCTGATGTTTTGTTTTTTTTCCTTTTCTTTGCAAACATGGAAGGAATGATCTTTCGGAGAAAGGAAATCTGATCCCACCTCTTTGCATTGCCTCCTCGTTTCGTCACTTTGCTGATTTTTCGTCCTTTTGGAACATCCCCCGCAGGCATCCAAACCACGGTTGGAGTTTTCCTCGCCAACTTGGAACCAAATTCGCCATCGCGCTTGAACAACGAAGAGTTCCTGCCCTCCTCCTCCAGCGCATTTTTTTTCGGCAGCGGATCGTCCGCGACATTGCCTCCCCAAAAGTAGAAAAGTAAGAAAACTCCAAAACACAAGGCAATCGCAACTACTTTGCAGTGGATCCGCATGGCGAGAACGACTTGTTCCCACACGGGAGTCTCTTCATATTGCTTGCGGTTGAGGAAAAATCGTTGACATTTTACCGCGTATCCCGGATTGCAATTTGCTTCTTCAGCTCATGATGATGATGGAGAGCAGAGGGAGGACTTTCTCACAGCCCATTGTGGGCTACGCGGCGGGGGCGTGGTCTTTCCAGTTTTACCGTAAACTATGCAGTACAATGACCCTTTTTTGTTTCAATATAAGGATATTGTTTTCCTTTACAACTTTCACTTTTTTCACATTTATAATTACTTTTCCTTTGGAGCGGCGGGTATATCACCTGTGCTGAAACAATCATTCTTAAAATCCTACTTTCAATAAAATATGAATTACTCAGAACGCTAACACTAATTCTGTACATTACACTAATGTCAAGGCAATCCAATAAAATTGTAATAAAAGCAATTAAATAAGTGTGGGCAAAGTCGTGGTTAATGATTCTGATACAAATTCTGACGACGGTAAAAACTTTGACAGTAAAAATGTGGGGAAAAAAACTGAACTCAAGTTTTTTTTTCCTTGAAATATGACAATTTGATTGATACAACTCCCAATAATTCAACTGGTCTCAGTAAAATCAATTGATTTTCGTCTTAATTTCATTGAGGTATAGTCACCGTTTAAATGAAAATGACCCGCGATTAATTACAGGTTGATACCTCCTATAGCCTACGTCTAATTGCTTTCGTAATACAATAAAAAAGACTTTGTTGAATACATCATCATGCCAACATAGAATTTCAGGTTTGGTTGTTCTCACATCATAATGAAACAATAAAATCTAAATGCATGTGTCCATTTTCTCTTCTACTTCTAAACCATGATAATAAGAGAGTCGTGAATCATATTGCAATCAGAACGAGTTGGTGCCTATCCCGTAATAATAGGAGAGTGTCATAAATAAATTACGCAATCGAAACAAAACGATCAGTTACTATTTACAATATCTCATTGACCATTTACACGGCACATTACGGTAAAACATGGCTGCTCACTGGTGCGGTCTTGGTGAGTGAGATTCGTTTCTGGTGAGTACACTCAGACACGTTTTCGCTGTATAACTGCACGTATGTTAACAACAGTCCAGTAATGAACAAAAAACGAGTTGTTCTAACAGTGCGGGATGAAAAAAGAAGAATTCTTCTCGTAACCGTGATGTGTTCAGCGAGATTCCTTGCACTTCCACAAACGTGGTCAGGGCAAACAAAACTCCCGTTGAAAAATCTCCATGTTAGGTTCGCAACGCAGATTAATACAAAATACTTAGATTTATAGTTACAGAGATAATTTCATATTGATTTTAATTATGTTTCCTTGAATTCGGTTTGCATTTATATACGTAAATCAATAATGATTGTTCAATGTTTAGCATTGGTGCTTGGAGCATAACGTGCTTCTCGAAATGGCTTGATGAAAGTCTGTAATCTCAATTCAAACATTATTGAATTATACAGGAAATCCATCCGTAGAATCAAAGATATCTACGATCGTAATGGTGTTTGTTGATGAAAAATATTACAAGTCACGTAGCAAGCCTAATGTTTAATGGATTGAACCACACAGGGGCGCACTATTGACAGCAGGTTTCCAGCCAGGTGTTCAAAATGTTTTTTTTTGTTTGTTTGGTTTTTTTGCTGCAGGTCTTTATCATAAAAACATTCACAATGATAACGCCTGCCTTTGACCTGAGTCAGGATCCGGACTACCTCATCCTCTCGGTCCGTGTGCCCTACACCAGAACGTCAGAGTTTGACCTCTACATTGATGGAACCGATGTTAAATTTTATGCCAAGCCCTACTTTCTTAGGTGAGTTCTCAAAAATATAACCGTTCATCGGATAAAAGATGGTATGGGTTAAATATGAATTAGATGTTAACCTTGCCTTATTTGTTTTGTAGGTTAACTCTTCCAGGAAGGGTCGTGGAAGATGGGAGAGAAAAGGCCATATTTGACATTGATAAAGGTATATAATAAAACTAAAGTGGACATTTTCAGATTTAGTGAGTAATGCTAGCATATGCATAGTGTGTTATATTTCATGACAGCGGCAGGTGGGATTGTGGGATCTTGTTTCTCATAAAGCAACACTTTTATAAACATATTCATAACTCACGTCGAGGATCATTGAGTATGCGGCCCTTCAAAGTTAGGACACCCCCGCTGCACAGTAACGCCTGGCACTTTGATCTGTCTTTGACCTTCATATAATCACTTCTAATGAAGTTGTCTTCATGGAGACATCTGCCTCATTGACGCTGACACCACATTGGTTGTCTGTCAGCACGGCCTTAGTTGACTTGCTGTGTCAAAATACTACAGCAACATCTGCTAATAAATCTCTAATGACTGTCCTTGAGCATACCTAAATTGAGCAGCTGCTATTTTTGTATCAATGGGACATGAGGTCATAGACATTCATTTTATGGAATGAATCATATCCACTGTTTTGATATCACCGATTATTTTGTATGTCCTGTCCATTTGCAGGTGTCTTCACTGTACACATCCCTAAAGAAGTTGCTGGAGAGCACTTTGAAGGCCTGCAGATGCTGACAAGTCTCCTCGCTCCCAGAGGATCCCGCTCGGCAAAACCTCTGTTAGAGGACATCAGCGCAGGTAACTCACAGGAATTCATCATCGCCAGTCTGCGCTCATTTACGCGCATTTGTGAGTAAAAATAGATCGCCGTGACGCATGCTGCAATCAGCGTTTGATTTTTAAAAAAAGGTTGCAGTGAAAGCGCGGGCGACGATGAGGCAGAAGATGAGGAGGATTTCGACTGGGAAGTTGAGCAGGAAGTATACGTTGAGAGATCTGAAGAGGAGCTGAACGGTCTGCAGAAATACGGTTTTGGCAATAAAAGGTCTGGAGTGTTTGCCAGATTACAGGTAGAACACTCTTGCTCACATAATGTAAATTTGATTTCTCGTGCTGATCTTAAATTTGCAGTGCATGTTTTTGTGGCTTGTATGTTCTAACAGGAAGAACTCAGTGATGTGATAGATGTAAAAAGCCCAGACACAACAACGCTAGCTGAGAGGAGGAAAGCACGGCTGGAGGCAGAGGCTTCGGACTTTTCCCCTGATCATTACCTGTATGTTTAGCATAAACAAACATCCAAAGGTTTTTTTTTTTTCTGTGCTCCACTTTCTGCTGAAGCATGTGGCGTTTTTGCAGAGCTGATTTGTTTGAAGACGATGAGATAAAAAGACTGCTGAAATTCAAATGTTGGTGGACAAAACTTCATCCTTCACCTCAGCTGGAAGAAGCTGGTATGTTGAAATGATCTTTTTTATGCCAATTTATTATAAATATGACGTGTGCAGTACTTCTAAAATATGACTACTGCATTTTTAAAGAACTACACTTGAGAATACACTTTGTTCTAAGCCATGGTACATTTTGAGTAAGTCTGCAGATAGTGTTTGTATTAGTTTTAATAGTAGTTTGTATTAATTAATGGCTAAATGTACCCAAATTAATCACAATTCTTTGCATTTTTCAATAGCCATTTTCTATGAAGCTTGTAACAGATATTTACAAAATCTTGGAATTAATATAGAATCAACCCCCCCCCCCCCCAAAAAAAAAAAAACAATTTATATATATATATATATATATATATATATATATATATATATATATATATATATATATATATATATATATATATATATATATAATGCAAAGCTCCCAAATCTGATGAAACTGGGAGAAAAAAATGCAAAACACTCTTTCAAAGCGTAATATTCAGTTTTAGTGTCCACTTAAAACAGGGAATTTCGTCGAAAATAGCATAAAAAATTTAACCGACACCACATCACTCTCTTTGGCATTGCTTCTTTGCATGGCCCTTGTGGCCGTGCCTTTTTCTCAATTCTCTGTAAAATTTGTATTTTCACCCAGTGGTTCTCTCTATTTGGTCCCCCTCACCCCCACTCGACGCACTGACTATAAATAAGATCATTATCTATAGAAATTATGTTAGTATACCTAAACCTGTATCCTTTTTAACATGAACACAAAAAGAGCAATATAAATCAACTTTCAACAACTTAATTATTTTTTACAGCATTTATACGGGTTACAGCTTCGTCTAAAACAGAACAAAATAACCAAGTTCATCAAAGTGCCTGAAAAAAAGCCTTTTCTCTGGGAAGAAAAGAAATAAATCCAAATCCCATTTTGCTTGATTTTACAAACTGTTTAGCCCCACACATTAGTTTGACCCACACAGCCAAAAGCCGAAAGGCTGCCTGAAGGTGGCATAATGCCACAGATAAACGGGAAAGCATGGCTGGATTGTTTGTGGATTCTCTTTCAGCCCAATTAACGACCTCTGACTTAGTCCTTTTTTTGTACCGCACTCAAATGGATTCCACTGCTGGGGGTTCTCTTCACCAAAGCGCTAACATTGTTCTCATACAATATATTAATACCCAAGGGACACATCCGTTTTCCTCAAGAGTAGGGTCAAAGCTCAGCTTGTCGACTAAGAAGCTCCACTGCCTAAAATGCCCCAGGGCACTTCAGTAGCAATGACACTTGGCTTTTATGAGCGTTTGAACTTGGACCTCACTCAATCACGGATCCACTGCGATGTTTTCTGGCACAGTTAAAGAAATGCTCCTCCGCCATTTCAGTGTAACAACCCTAAAAGGCATTATAGATTTTCAGTATCCTCTTTTTTTCCGAAGTTAGAAGTGGCTTTCATTATCACTTCCCATCCATCAAAAAATCAATTGCTAATTAACTAAGACTGATATGAGCTCTTTGATAGCCGGAGCGTCCATACTTAATTTCTTTCCTCAGCTCTTTTTACACCGCCGTGATAGCTTGTGAAGGCCTCAGCAAGAGCCAAGAGCCCATTTAATTGTGCTATCTCACAGCCCGCTAATACCAGCATGGTTCACGCTTTCATCTTAGATGTAGCGCATGGCTACTGCAAGCTTAGGAGAGGATTTAGATTAAAAAGATAACATTATCACAAGAGGTAGCGCTTTTTGAAGTGTCAAAGGACTCTTCTCCACAAGTGTGAGTACAGATGGCCAACAAGGCAAAAGCCGTCATCTGCCGTACTGGGTTCAGGCCGAAGCAGCAACCATTCGTCACACTATAGTGCAACTGCTCGTGTGCTTTGTTTGGTCAATTGTGTGAAAGCCATCATGCCAAGTACCAACCACGTCTTGTTTAAACATCTGATGGCAGCATGTCTTCCTTTACTACTGGAATGAGGGTAATGTGCTTGATTTGTGGTCCACACAAAGCCGTGTATTTTAAGAACGGAAGATATTTTTTTGTAATCCCCAGAGATGTTTTCATTAATAAAATGAATAAATGTTTTATGTCAATTTCAGCAAAAGTTGGGATTTGCAGATACCTCCTTGTATGCATTTGCCCGTGGACAGTCCTAACACGATATATATATATATATATATATATATATATATATATATATATATATATATATATATATATATATATATATATATATATTGAACGTTTTTTTTATATTAATTGTGATGGATTGAATGTTGGATTAAGACAACCAAATCAGATTCTGAAATAACCACAAATCCCCAGCCCAGGTAAAATAGATCTCTCACGTCTATCGCCGTCAATGGCAGTGCATGAATTCATATTCAGGATAACTGCACAATAACTCATTTTTCGTAAAATACCCAGTTACTTGTATCTAAGGTCTAAAATGCTATTTTCTATTGTAATGAATCGCAGGTATAAATGCATCATAAATGAGAAATGCGCAGCACTACCCCCTAAATCCATCAGAACTTTTCATGTGTTTTGTCCAGTGACCAAAAATGTGATTCAAAGATTAAACTAAATGACTCAATTGACAGTTTGAATTGCCAGAGGCTGGAGAATGACATCAGTCTGAATTTAACAGCTTGCCATCAGATTTTGAGAGCGCGCTCATGACTTGAAATGTCCTCATATGCTTAGATTCCCTTGACAGGACTTTTTCCATCTTGATCAGCGCTCCTTCACTGATATATATGTCATCTGACAGATGGGCGCGGACACAAGTGTTAATGAAGTAGAAAGTGCAGTCTTTGTGCTCGCTGGTGTCAGAGCCGTCACCCTGACAGGCCGCAGCTGTCCACTGGAGGCCCGTATGCATAAACGCCGCTGCAACCTAAATGGACCTGACAGTTTGGCCTCACACTACTTACTCAAGCTTGTTATGGCTAGATTTAGATGCCACTTGGAAAACTCTGACCTTTGACCGCATTTAGGGCAACCGCTGCATAATCCAATTTTACTACGTGCAGTTATAGACGCTACGCGGCCACGATATTTGCATTTATATTAGCTATATTTGGCCTTTCAAGGCCGTATTTGGACTCTCGTTTATCCAGTCAGAGGAATACTTTCAAACCTGCCGCCGTGTTTTTCACAAAGCATATTTCCTAAGGGTACAATGAAAACAAAATTCTTCTTTTCAAAAGTCTTTCGGAGCAAGTTTCCTTTTTTGGCACTTTGGCCGTTGAATTTTCATTGCATCCCTAATATTTACCCGATGCTATTAGGCCATCTGGGCATGCGGTGAGCAGTAAAGAGACAGACTGCCTCTCCAAATGGAGGAATTAGTTGGAAAATTAATTTCCCGTCAGATGAAGGCCTTCTACGCTGTGAGTTAATGCCCATTAGAATTAATGTCCTCCATATCAGAGACAAATAACCGTGCATGATGGCAATTAAGAGAGTAAATCTATCCAGACTGCCCTTCTTTTCATCGGTCCCGAAGAGTTGCCACAAATTAAAAAAATTTAAACTCTCGTTCACAGTAAAGAATCCATTCCACTGTATTTACACCCAAATTTAAAGTGAGTAACCTAGCTTCTTGTTTTTGGTTCAGGAATGCAAGTATTTAAAATAGTTACTTTTAATGTATATAAATTTTTTAAATTAAACATCAATGGACTGAAAGAATAACAATTCTATTCTATAGTGTATATATACTATTATCAGCTACTCTCTTGGAGCAACTTTACAATCTGGAAGTAGAAATTACACATTAGACTAATGGAAAAAAATCTTGCTTGTCAATGAAAGGATCTCATATTTTGGGGTGAGTACTAGTGGTAACAGTATTTGGTATCAGTATCACTGACCACCCAATAATTGAGTATTCCTGCTAATATCAGTCTGAAAAAAGTGTTTTTTGAAGTGTGAATTTTATCATAGCAGATTTGCAATTATTGCAGATTATCCGCCAATAACTTGATTGCAGGCATATGGGCGCCTCACATTAAAATATGTTGAATGTAAATTTGGTTTATCCCCTAAAGACATCTTTTAAAAACCCATTAAAATGTAGAAAACCTCAGAAAAAATGACCTCAAAACCTAAAATAAAGAAAATTATTAAATTATTATTAAATTAAGAAAAATATTAAATTATTAAAGAAAATTATATTATTATTATAATTATAAAGTTGTCTATAAAGTAATGATCCTTTTCCCATTTTATTGTATTTAAGTATTTGTTTTGCCTGTGCTATGTCAACACAGAAAATCCTTATTTGACTTTGACAGCTTTGTGACAAAGGTAACATAGAAGACTTGCTTGTGGTGTTTTATTGTATTTACGCCCCTCCCCTCCATGCGTCAAGTGCCTAAAGAAGAGTGCAAACAGATGTGGGTCCTCGCAAAGTGGTGTAGGTCTTTGTTTCCTGTGCCAGATGCACTGAGGATGGAGTCAGGTAGCATCTGCGGGGAGCTAACGTAATGCGGCAAAAATCTCTTTCCCAGAGAGGAAGTGCAGCATGAACATATCATGTACACGTATGGGAAAGTCATATGTTCCAAGTTTTGGTCTTTTTTTTTTTTTTTTTAACACGGATTACAAGTCATCTTGCAAGTACACACGACCCTCATTTACTAATGTAAAATTAGACCATGCTAGTCGCACACATAAATTTACATTTGAAAAAATGTCTTATATATATTATCCGCCATGCTGTCCATATTTTATTTGATTAACCATTTTAATATCAGGTCTGTATTGTTCATTTCATTTATTTATTTCATTCAATTATAAAAAGAAACCCCCCCCAAAAACATGATAATTGGGTATTTACTGATCCCGATCACGTCATTGGAAATCAGGCCCAATCACATTATTTGTGAAAAAGATGGGTTTAATTTATTATTATTATTATTATATATTTTTAATATACTGTAATTTCATTTTTCAGTAGAAACAAAAGTAGCACCAACATATTTTCAACAACATTGACACTCTTGGATACTGCACCAACATAACAGTAACATGCCCAATTGCATTTACTGGTGGGCAGTGCCTCCTGGTGGCAAGTTAAAGATTTATTCGACCTTAAAATCAATACTTTGATTCCTTCTTCTTCTGTCTCCACTTTTTTTTTACCAGGGGATTGCCACCTGGTGGCTAAAAACAAACAAACTGCAGATAACTCGCACTGGCCTATAAGCCACAGGGTTCAAAGTTTGAGAAAAAGTAGCGACCTTTAGTTTGAAACTTACGGTACTGGCTTTAAATACATTCTACCAATTCATGGAATTTCAACATTTAACTGGGGGAATAATCTCAAAGTGGTTTTCTTCAAGTTTTTGTAATTCCTCTGTTTTGCCAAATAAACATTGACTGCGTTCTGCAGCTATAGAGTTCAGCAGTGAGGAGAAAGAGCAATTGAGGAAATTCAACAACCAGTCGTACCTGCTCGACAAGCCATCCCGTTACCAAGCGTGGCTGAGCCTGGTGGACATCATCTTGGCCTACTCCTACGAAGTGCGCTCCACGGAGGGTGAGCACAACGTAAGTGACGTTTATGTGTGAAGAGAAGAACTCCTCCTGAGAAGCTCTTCACCTTGGATCACAAAGGCTCTGAGACCCATTTTCCATTTCAATCATAGCCTTAAGAGATTATCATCTGAGAGTCTAGGCCTCTTTTTGTCACTCCCTGGAGGCAAGACCAGCAAGGTGACAATTGGTAAAATATGCATGAAAAAAACTGTAGAACCCACATTTTATCCACACTGAAAAGTTATACTGCGGTGGTTTTGGTGTTTATATATTGTGAAGTTCAGAAAACCTCACAAGTTAATGGGGATGGGACAAGACAAAAATCCCACAAGGCAAATTGTATTGTGTATCTGTATTTGTCTGCATTTGGTACATGCAGCATCCACTTCAACCTGTGGGCCTAAGGGGGCTCCTCCCACCTGTGGTCCCTTCTGAAGTTTCTGATTTTCCCCAAATTGGGGTTTTTGAGTTGTTCCTTCCCCTTCTGGGAGCTTTGACATGACTTCTTTTTTCGAAAGAAGTGTCGACATGACCTCTTTTCATCTGTGAAGCCCTTTGAGACTTCGGTGATTCGGGGCTCTACAAATAAAATTTGATTTGATTGAAATTGTTTAACTGCCTATTAGCTAGTTAAAAAAAATGCATCCCACTGTTTTCCAGCGAGGCTGCTTCTATTCAGTATTTTTCTATGTGGAAAAAATAACTTGTTTGGTGAAAAACAGAAGACCAAATTTCCACTTAATAATGAATACCAAATGTAACTTTAAATTTAGCTTTAGCTATCTTTTTTTTTTTTTTAACACCACACGTAACGTCAGACGCACAGAAAACTTGACTCAGCCTGCTATTTTTATTGGTGACCAGTAACAGCAGCGACTTGTCAAAATGTCAGGACCTAAGTGTATAGTTTTGATTTAAGTCTATTAAACTGTCTCCGAAATGTAAGACGACTGCTCTCGATGGCACTCTTGTGCTGCGAGCTCGCCACTAATTTATGCTATAGACGCTGCGCTAAACGCTGGCAACAGACACCGTCCAATAAAATGTCAGTGTAATTAAGTTGTGTTTTAGTGCCCTGAAATGGCAATTGAATATGATTTCATAATAATGTTGCAATTTTTTATATCGGATAATGTACTCAAACTTACTGTGGGAGGCAATTGAATTGAGTTGTCACCATTGTTGCGACATGTTTTTCAGGGAAGAACTTAAAAATAATGTTCGTGTCCATACGTTATTTGGTATCGCACGGTTTATACTGAAAGCATTGGTTGGCCTTCTCACCACATTTTGTAATGTGTTTTACTGTCATTCCATTGCGCTTGCAAGCCCCCAAAAATCTCAGCCCGTCCCTACAAGTTAGTAAAATAGATTAATTTTCACCTTTACTTTTATGCAGGTGGAGTCACCATGGACAATCAGAAAACTCAGTGGAACACTGTGTTGGCTAGAGGTAAGTTTTCCGCCAAAATTACAATGGATGCTTTTACTGTGTTTACTCCTTTTGTGTGATTGCTAAAATATTTACAATAGGAAGCACTGGCACTTTGGCAACAACGTAAAAAAAAACAGAATAAATCTCATTTTAGTAAATTCTTCATAATTTCTCACGTTCATATCCGTAAGTTATCTGTTTGTTTAAGTGTTTCATATATCCCACATTGTGAGCAGTCAGAGAATGCCTCCCCAATGTAACTTTGAATGCACTCCAAGCAGTTGCTTTTCCCTTTTCCTCACGGCTCAGCTCAAGTTAATTTTGCTACTAATACCCAAAGTTACACACCATCTGTGTTCGAGCAAGTTTATGATTATGTTTATATGCTAAAAGACCACAATTAAACGAGTCAAATGGAATACCTTTCCGTGGTCGCTAACCGGTGCACACAGCTCCACACCTTATCGATCTAAATTGAATCAGCTGCAGATATCATATCCTCTCTGGTTACGTAATATCCCTGTGTGTGAACAAGGATGGAATTGGACGTTTGTTCAGTCTGCTTGCTTCTTCTTTTTTTTTTTTAGATAATGTCGTAACAACCTCAGCTAATATAAGCTGCAGTCAGCTGCAACAGGCACTGGCTACTAACAGCCAGCTTTGTTATGATAATTACTGTAACTAATAATATGGACGATATAAAAAAGCACATCTGTGCGTCAAATCCCGGCTCATATGGCTGATGGATTGATCTTCCTTGAATGATGTAGAATCAAAAAAATAGATATTTAAGTTACCTTTTATAGGACACGCCCATACTTTGGCTTTCATTTTTGGTTAAAAAAAAAAAAGTGTGTTCTATCTTTTTGTGTCCTATATTCCTATAACAATATTTTTCCGAAGGTGACCACAGCGAGGGGTAGTAGCTCTTTATTTTTTGGTGGTACCAATGTAAACTACAGCTTCCCACTGTCTCATCAGTCAGTACATTCATTGCCAAGCCCCATTTCTCCGCCGGTTATACTGTATGCATGACACCAGGCCATGATCCTTCATTCTGTCTCTCTTCCGGGGATCATTATATCCCCTTACACCCCGGTCCGCCCCCCCACCCTCGCCCAGCGCCCACCCACTGCATGATACTTGTCCTCAGTAGACTGCCGTCGTGACGCCTGCAGCCGGCAGACTTTATTTACACTGTTGCTAAACAAGCCTGAGGGAGAGACTGATTTCTGATGACACTCATGTCCCAGCTCACAGTGCACCCTTAATAGGCCACAATGAAGGAGAATAATACAAGAGATAAAAATCTCCTGGCGCCGCTGCCATTACCGGAGCAATCTGAGTGTGGATGCAGTGTTTAAAGACAAGCAGCAATTAAGAGGCGAGCGTAGCGGCAGTGGGAGTTTGAAGCGCCTATTTTGTCAGCTCAATAAATGGAGAAGGGGGATTGTTAAAAGTAATTAGCGCACCGCCGACTGCGATAGGAGCCCGTGGAAAAGTAAGAAAAGCCCCGCGGCCAAAATGTCTGGCTGAGCCGTTGTTTACTGCCATTTGCATCTCGGTGTGATTAAGTGCCGGATATCTTTTGTGAGTGTCGTGTCTTCTGTCCCTCAGACTTACAGCTCCTTGCAGGAGGTCCTGGTGTCATTCGGAAGAAGGGTTTTGTGCTATCCACTCTACCGACACTTTGCCATGGCGTCCGCTTCTGTTTCCGACACGGTGGCCGCGTTTCGGTCAGGTGGGTTTGTCGTAATACTCTCGTGCTGGTTGACTTCACATCGCTTTGAAAATGACTAAATGATGGTAATTATTAGGTGGCTCCCCTTGAAAGCGTAGGAGGGAATTTTTTTTTTCAAGGGCCTAGATCGCGATATGTTTACACTTTCCGCAATTAAACGTATGCATATAAGTTCCATGTGACGCTTTTATTTAACAATTTAATTTCTTATTAAACATGAGTTTTATGCTACAGACATTTCTAACCAGAAAGTGAAAAGTCTTGTTTACCGAAGTCGCACCACTCACCATGTGACTGCCATGCCCCCTTTATGATGTCATTCTATACCACAAAACATCCATCCAGGCATCATCTTGATGTAGAGGGAATGAAGGAGAAAAACAAGCACTTTTACTGAAATTAATATGCAAAGCAGTGTATATTGATCATACTCTCTGACACGTGGTCCTCCTGTCAAATCGCCCCTCATGGGAACCCATTATTCATAACAAACGTTCCGCCGGCGGGTGACTGACATTGAATGTCCAGCATGCATTTTAGCCACTTTGGCATTTTCAACAGTAAAACGTTGTAACTAATTAATGAAACTTTGCTGTTTACTTGGCCGACTGTGTAAAATCTCTCCTCCCCAACACCGTAACTAAAACTGACCTAAAATACCTTAATAAGGTCGGTGTGTATTTACTCTTGCACGGGCGGTGTAGAGGAGCTACAATTTTTTTTCTGTCATCATAAGCTTTTTTTCAAGTCATATATAGTGAGAGTACAAAATAAGCAAGAAATGCTTAGAATTGCACCATAAAGTAAAATAACATATTGGGGGTGTTCAGGGTGAGAAAACAACATTGTATCATGGTTAAAAGCTCTAAAAAGTCGTCTTTTCATGACAGGGCCCCTTTGAGTATAGGAGAGTGGCTTTCATTGTTAAGCAGTTTCCATCGAGCGCTAAGTTAATGTATAATCCCTAGATCAACTTAATCTTCAAATCAAAAGCCTCCGCGGTCACATAAGACATCAGTGTAAACATATACTGGATTATCTGCTCCATGATGATGTTAAAGCTCATAAATGACAGCAAATTAAAGGCCTTTAAAGCCCAGATTAACATTTCTGCGGCTCATTAGGTAGCAAAGGAAGTTGATCAGGAAAGCCAGCGAAACAGCATCTGGTCTCACTTTGCCTTACCTTGTTAGCACCCGCAAAGCATGTTAAGCACACTCAAAGTGGAAATTGCTTTACTATGTTAAACCTCTGCCACACACCGCACTATATTTAACCTATGTTTTAACCATAAATAAATGTATGAAAAATAAATACTGGGTGACCCAAAATGATCGCAATCCATATAAAGTGACTGGCATTTCTACAACTCATAATGGAATGTCTAGATTTGTTATGAAATGAAATTTCAGATAATTGAAAATGAAGATGTGAATATATTTTAATTCCGCACTCCATTCCATTTAAAATGATGCATAATGCATGGAAGTAGCTACGCGCTTGCCTGCGTTTATTTTGTAAACCATGTTTCGTGTCATTGTATTCGTCACCAAATATGGCACTCCAGATCTGATTTTCATTCAGTCACGTGACCAGCATTTTCATTACACTATGTTTCCCAAATGGGATTAATGACAGCTCGGTAAAGCAAAGCCCTTCAGACAACATATGGTTTATACCCTTTTGGTTTACCACGCTTTTGTTATTATGATCATGTTGTATCTTTCTTATATATATGTATGTATGTGTGTGTGTGTGTGTGTGTGTGTGTGTATATATATATATATATATATATATATATATATATATATATATATATATCCTACTACTTATGTTATTGGATGCCATTAACCTTACTCCTCTAGATGTCAATAAACAAGTTTCCTTATGAAAGGGGGAAAATAGAATCTTGGAAGCAAGTGTGTGTTTTTTTTGCTTCACACGATCCAAGTGGTGACATTGAGGGCAGAGTTCCCCGCATGTGATCCCATGCTCAAATGAGAACCAAATGTTTGTTTAAGGTTTTCCTCGCTGCGAGTGTACTGTTTATTTGGATTGGCTCGGAATGTCTTGGACAATGCGGCCTGGCCTTGGAGAAGCGGAGAATGGCATTTTCTCCTTTCCCTCGATAGATTGTTGCTTCTATCAAGAGGCTGTTTATGTGCACGAGTGAAGGGGAAAGTGCCTTGGCAGTTTTACTTACTATAGATCGAAGCAAAGAATCTGTTAGGATCATAAATAGCAGTCTGCATTTCATGGTTTGTGCACTTCTGGGTTTCAAACTTTCTGGAGAACTGACCTACTTCTGCGAACGCCGTCGCGATACCCGATTAAGCGTTCATGACTGGTGATTGAGTTTGCTGAGACGTTTGCAAAATGCATTACAAAGGCGAGTCTTCAAACAACTGATGCTATTTTTTGCTGCGTGAACCCAAACATGTTTTTGACAGAAATTCTGGCCCCTGCTGCAATTAAACTGACAGATCGAATGCCCAAAATAGACCAGTCCTTTTTTTCTTTCTCATTTCCATGCTTCTCACTCTCTTTTATTTATTTATTTTTTTACCCCGGATAATCAAATTCTTGACCAGAATCCCAAACGATCGGGATTTAAATGACTCACTTGTCTTAATGGGATTTTTGCTGTGATGTCGTACCCTTGTCTTTGATGTATACAACACAGGCTACAAGGCTGCCTATGTGTCTTGTGTCTGTCAGCCGCCTGAGCGCCTCGTAACGAATACAAATGTTTTCATTTGCATGCCGTCTTATTTTGCGGTGTCTAGGGAAGGCCTGCATCCTCAAATGCCTGCTTGATATTCACAAAGTCTTCAGACAGAATGACCCGGCCTACATACTCAATGACCTCTACATCACTGACTACTGTATCTGGATCCAGAAGGTCAAGTAAGTTCACAGAACCACTCAGGTCGCATAAACGCGCACACCTTTGCGACTTTCATCTTCAAACCTTCGTAGTAGGGGGGCGACCAGACACTCAATCCACAAGAACGAGACGAGATTTTTATAATATGAAAAAGCACAATGCCCAGTATGAATTTTCCACTTTTCTAAGTTTTCTTTTATTGAAAGAGGCCACGAGAAAATTCATAAGATAGCACACAAATGTTAGCATAAAGAGAATAGGCACTTCTGGTTTGGCAACAAATAGGTCGAGAATCCATTCCTTCTCAGTTTGTGGGACCTTTTTGGCTGGGAAGTAGTGCTCAATTGCCTGTTAACTCTTTTAGTGCCATGGATGAGAATTCTCGTCCTTTAACCCTTTACTGGACAACAAAGCGGCCGCTTTCGGCCGATAGTCAAACCAGACAAAAATGGCTTTTATTAAGCACATGTTTTTCTAGTTTTAAGTCCTAAACAGGCAAGAATTTTAGAGAAATGCAGGGATTCTTTAGAATTTTTGGACACTTTTGGTCATTTTGCCTGTTTAGACTATTGGCCGAAAGCGGCCACTATGCCCAGTAAAGGGTTAAAATAGTTATCCAAGTAATAAATAATTAAATTCTTGTCAAATTCGTTTTTAATGAAGGGTAGCTGACACCCTTAATATAAGCAAATTGAGCACTGTAGTGCTAACTATGACCATTGGGTGGCAGTGTTTCCACATTTATAACACAGCTATAACCTACATCAATTCTAACTGAAGAATGGAAGTCAATCTTTCAATGGCAGACCCCATATTTACATAGACATAGCACACAATATTCTAACATATAATATAATAACACTTGGCACTGAATGAGTTAAATTAGCGAGTCAAAAATGCAGTCTTGGTTGTCTTGTGTATCAAAAGTACCGTCAGGATTCCACACCTTTACCCGCAGTCTGATGAATATTACACCCACGTTTCAATGATGAAGCTATGGGCGCGTGACTCCGACATAAGCTCTGTTTTACTTTTGGCCCGAGTTCAGCAAACTGGTGTGCTGCTCTGGAAAAAGCCCAGTTGAAAAATGTGCGCCTGATGTTGTAGGCTCAGTGCCCAGATGCAGGCACTTTAAAAGGTCTGTTGGGATTTGGAGCTTCCCCCAATCCCTCGCATTTTCATTTCCAGGCAAAATCTTGTTCTGCCCTTAAATAGCGGAGGATGCGTGTCTACATTATAGAGGCTTCGGTTCATCTGTGGTAGCATATTGTTCTTCATAAAATTGACAAAGAAAAGAAATACTGTAGATAAACTTTTTTTTCGTGCTCTGGCAGCTCACTTAAAAAAAAAGGGATTTGTCTTCGAGCTCGGGGGCAACAGAGAAACATTTCACCTATCTGCTTCTCCATCACACCTCTTGGTTTGTTTATTGAAAAATAAATAAATAAAATAAACATGCAAACTCCAGACAAATAGGTCAAACCAAAATTTGGACCTAAAAGCTTTGACGATAAGAAAGACATGCTAACCACCCGCCACCCTCAGCTGTGATATGACGACTCCCTCACTTTTTACCCGCCGCCGCAATTTCCATTTGTCATAATAATCGAAAGAATCTTTTGTCAAAATCAAGCTTGTGCCCGCGTAAGCTTTTGGGTCCCAAGAATCTCAGCTCCGCCTCCACGGTTACATTCACTTTGTTGCCGCGGCTCTTTTGTGTAACTCGACAGTTTTGATGACATATCGCCCAAGCGTTGTTTTCTCCTCGGCGAGATATTCCCCCATGTAGGATTTGTCACGTCTGCGCTAAGTAAGTCATGTTAGGGAGCCGAGCGGAAAGATGAGATGTAATCTTATACCCTGGGTGCCATCCGTGTATCTTGTCAGAGCTCGCAGATGAGGCAAGACGCGATCAGTCTCAAATGATGGCACACGGCGATTAATGGCTGTTTGTAGGCCTGGGGGGCTTGATTTATTTAATCTCCTTGTCGTCCCACATGCATTTCTTCTCATAAAGTCCCCCTGACTGCAGAGACATCGGTCTCAGATTTACAACCTCATAAAGACTTCAGTGTGATTTAAGCCAAAGGGCAGGCACTCCCTTTTACTCTCACACTCGTGGGCGCGCAGTCAAAACAAAGCGTCAACCTTGTGCATTGAATCAAAAGCGCTCTCTTCAAAAAGATTACGGCTCATCTTGTCCAAACCTTGTGAATCTCTTCAAGTTCCTGAATGCGACACGAATCTTCCAACAAAGATTTGAAAGCTGCGGGCTGCGCACGAGTTTATATGTTCTTATTTATACGTTTTTATTTATCAGTCTGTTAGTCGGAAGAAGAGATTTGACCGCTCAAAGGAATAATTCTTCATGAGAAAGATGACTTGAAAGTTTCACGTGAAGATTTAGTTTGGACAAAACTACAAGCAGACAATAGTTTTTATTGAGGACTGGGCAGTATGGCCCATAAGCAAAATCTCAAGTTTCTCATTCCTTAATTCTGAAGGACATTTTTAGTTTAATGGAAGAAAAAAAAAACATTCATTCAATTCTTTTTTTTTCATGTCATGAAATATTCTGCATTCATATTCAGTAATATTTTTCACCATTATTTTGATTAATGATTGAGAATCAGTTTTAACATAACATTCATAGCCCGTGCATAACTTGCTTAAAGAATCATCCATTTCTTTTTTCATTCTTAGCATTAAAAGTGTATTCTTTTTCTATCATTAACTTAATAGCTATGCTTTCTTTCCATGCACAATTAATACCTTGAATACACACTTTATTTATATATATATATATATATATATATATATATGTATATGTGTGTGTGTGTGTGTGTGTGTGCGCGCGCGTATAGACAAAATATGTATTTAAATGCCACAATTAAGTAGTTAGCATTCCACCACTTTTGCTAAATCTTTATTTCACTATTTGGCCAACTTTCAAATCTTTTGATTTATATTTAAATGTATTTTTACAATGTCGAATTAATTCAACTTGAGTCTATCGAAAAATCAAAGAAAAACTCTGAAAGAAAGCAAACATTCGTTTTGACATCCTGACATTGTCTTACTGAGAATCTCGAGCTTATATAAAGACAGAAATCAATCCTTTCTGATATAAAAAAGCAAACTAAAAGGCCACAATCCCAACAGTAAATACAGCACCTTATACAACAAAGATGAACAATAATAAAAATGACAAAGGTGGCAAATTCATGAGCATAGCGACCGATATCACAACAAACAGAGCAATTGTGTATTATTCCCCAGACTGGAAAAATGTCAAGAAAAAGCTGAAAAAAACTTCACACCATACCAGAAGATATACGCACGACAGAAGTGTGAAGTGAGCACTTCCCAAACGCCACAACAAAAAATAAAATAAATCCAAGAACATTTTAAAGATCTGCTTTTTGTACTTTACAAGTATGGAGAAGCGCCTTGCTTCTTCCTCTATTTCCTCTGACTTATTTGTACAAATCCGTAAAGAATTTCCCCATACTCTGAAAATCCATAAAATCAAGTATAAGGGTCAGAGTCTGTTTGGCAAATTACCCAACAGACCATAGATAGTTTTTGTTTTTCTGTCTATCCTCGATGGACTCAATAGAGATGAGATGATTCAAGGAGTGACCAGACGGCTTTTGTCAACACTATAAATGAATAACGCGGCTTCTTTATCTCATGTTTGCTTCGGCACCGGAGGAGATCCGAGAAGCTCGGCGTGTTAGAACAAAGACGTGGGATCATCCAGCTAACACGGACAAGTAGCACAGATTTCTTCCCGGCGTGGTGCAACTCTAGCGTTTTGGGCGGAACAGACCGGCTTTAGACAGACTTACACATTTTGCACAATTACCAACCGTCATATATCAAATGGGCTTCTTACACGCTTCCAAACGTGATACCACAGGAAGATTCTCATGAAATATTCAGTATCGCATATCATGTTTCTGGTGTCTGGATCGCCAATGGACTTCCGTTTCAGTATTCAGGCCTAGGCTGACCTATCTGATCTAGGTCAAATGTGACCGACACCTATCCCCTCTGGCGTCTGGAAAAAATTCCCTACAATAGACAGACCGTGACTATTAAGTACCGTAATTCCCCCAATATAGGACACACCTGTGTCTAGATGCACACTTAATTTTAGGGTCAAATTCTGGTATTTTCTGTTACCGTGTATAAGATGCAACAAGATTCAGGCGACAATATAAAAACAGTATAATAACTCTCATCTTTGTCAGTTCTTCGTATTTGTTCATATCCGTAAGTGTGTTTTAGATTTCCCACATTGTGAGCCACCAATGAAAAAAAAAAAAAAAAAAAGCGAGCACTAGAAAGAAGTTTTGAGTGAGAAATCCATCAACATGCCGTCCACCAATTCAGCCTGATCTCGATTATATTTTTTAGTTCAAATTGCCGTTCAAGATGAACGTGAAACGTCCGTTCTTTATGTTGGATTTTATCGAGTAACCACCCCCCCCCCCCCCCCCCCCAAAAAAAATGCAACTTAAACACCATTGCAACTTATTTATGTTTTTTATAATGCAATTTTTGTACTGGTGCTGTTTTGTTTGCGGAGTAATTTATAGTTGGGAAAATACGGTAATCAACAGCACATGCCAAGGCACGGACCCTTTCCGACTTCCGAAGTCGGAATGTTGATCTAGGTAGGCCTTCATGTCATAGCAATGGATCATCTCTCCAAGCGTAACAGTAATTTATTCATCCGAAAATACACTTTGAAACGTTTCAAAGAGCACGGGCAAACATGCTGAATAAGGTTCCCTATCACGCAAAGACGACGAAAGGAAGGTCAGGCTGTAATTGAAGTGGAATACTTTCTCTACGCTACTTTCTCTCGCTCGCTCCGTCGCGCACACCCTCTCTTCCTGTTTCCATTTCAACGCTTTGGCAGATGGAGGCGTCTTTGTCTTAGCAAGTTTTCCAAGAGCCAGCTCTTCTCAGTTTAATGAAGGCTAGCCACAACAGCCGCGTCGTAATGACCGGTTTATGTACAACGTTATCCCTCCCCCTCCTGGACAGAGCCTTTGTATTCACCACAGGCCAAGCTTCTCCCACCACAGAGCAATGGAGGGGAGGGAAAACAAGCCTGCCTCTTCAATGCTAACTCAATAATGACTTCCCACGGGGGGAAGAGAATACAGGGCCGTCTTTGAAGTGGCTGTTCTGCAGGAGGCTCTCCTGCCTGGGTCGCACTGTTGGAGACTCCAAACAAGCCCGATTCAGACTTTAAACGTAAATCATCAGTCAAGTCTATCGTCGTCATGTGTGGTTGTCTGTTAGTCATAAGATTAGATTTGGAGCTCAGTTTTTATTGTCCTTAAAGTGATCAAAACTCTTGATGTTCTCACCCAAATATTGGTTTGCTCGCCATGCAAGATCGTTTAGGTTTTGTTAAGAGATTGCGTGTTCTGATTGTTTTGATGTTCTGAAGACCTGTCCTGTTATTAAGATAGTAGTATCTAGGACGTTTTACTTGGTTTATCTTTCGGGCAGGTGGACATTTGAGTGGGTTCCAGTGTTCAACTAATGTCATTTACCTGATATGTGTCTTTGGCAGTGTTTGTAAACAACTATGGGTATGGGCCAATAGGTGAAAACGCAGGACAGGAAAAGGATAAAAAAAGCAAATTTGGGGCCACTTGATGAAAAGAAGTATACCGCGTGGCTCACTTCTGGCTCTGCACAGTCAAAAACTAGAGACCAAATACAAATGACCACCACGGTGGACACAAATAAATAGTCTAGGTCTTAGGTTAAAACCAGTAGACCAAGGGACAGGCGGATTCTTCTACAGTCCCACAAGTCTTCCAATAGAAATGTTGATGCCCCTCTACTGATTAATTTGACAACTGTCCATCATGAGCAGAGGAACAACGGAACATAACGCAGATTTTCCGGCGCAGTCCCATTCGCTTCAATAAATCTGTTTCAAATTGATTGTGCGACAATTACAAATTCAATTTGAGGTCAGGGATCTGTGGAAGATTCATCCGTGCATGCCCTGATGTTTCTCGCTGGAACAGAAAAGGGTCCTCCGCTCGTCTATAAGGCATTTTGGCCTGGATATCTTTGCCGATTGTCTGAGTTGGTTCAATTTTGTTAAAGGCTGGATAAAGTGAGCGTGACCCACCAATTAGTTGAACAAATCCGAACCCAAGACAGTCAACAACAAGCAGCAATGAAAGGCATCCGGTATGCGTTTTTCTTCTTGGTATGTAGCAGTTTATTACAAGACAACCTTTGTTCTAGAAAAAGCCAGTTTTATTCTCATTCCGTTACCATAGTAACAGAACCGAGTCAACAAATCAACAGACCGCAGTGTGTCTATCTTTATTCTTAAGTAGCATTACCGCTGAGGTCGGTACCGTCCCGCCAGCGTGTCAAAAATTGGTTTAGCACAGTTATAAAACACTAAAATGACTAATTACCAAACTGAGATAAACGAAATTGCTTGGACACTCCTGTTATGTTGTCGGCCAAACCGACACATTTGAAAGTTAAAGTAAATGTGGAATATTACATAGTCCAAGAATTTTGCTTGTCTATTGCATAATAAACACACATCCATCTTTATATCCAGTTAAAATAGTGTTTGTATGCATTTTTTTTTTAATAAGTAAGCAAAATATGGTCAAATTGGAGGAATATTATTTTCATTTCTGAAGGGAGGAATTCACAAGATTTGTTTGTAATCAAGATTACACAGAAAAATCTGAAACATTTGGATAGTTCCACATTACCCTGTAGTGTTATTACTATTTCAGAGAAACGTGTATCAATGAAGTATTGCCTTTGTAACCATGAAAGTGGATTGTCAGTTTAAAAAAAAAAACGCTTTGGGTAAATCTTGACACCTCTGGGTCATATCTACCCAGAGATATATGTTCTTGAGAAATTAGTTTAAATCCCTGGTTAAAACAAAACATTTCTTTCCGACAAGTTTGGTTGATTAAATAGGCCCCGTGAACAATATGGCTGTTCCTTGCAATCAAACATAACAGGAATGTTCATGAATACACACCCTAAGTTGCCTAAAAAAACACTTCATTCATCAAAGGGGAAAGAAAGGAGCCCATTAGGACTCTATAGTGAAGAGGAACAGTTGTGGGGCACAGCAGTAGGTCAATTGGACAAGAGTGGGTAACAGGAGCTGAGTGTGAAAATGTGAATGACAGCAAAGGAATTACTCCCAATGCACACTCAGACTCAAACCAAGAGAGCTCAAAAACCGTTACTCCGACCTGAATGGACACAGTCTGAATCTCTGTGACCCAGAGAGGTCAGCTTGTAATCACCATGACGAAGGGGGCAGCATGCATGACCCAAAATACAGCGCCAAAGGGGGGGGGGTTACTGAGTACTTGGCATTGCATACCGGCAGCAGCATCATAATAAAGAGCCGCTCTCGACAGGACGATATCAGATTTACGACAATTTTGCCTCGCGGTCCCAACTCCGGAACGGATTAATGTCGAATGGCGGGGCTCCACTGTTATTAGGTAAGCATTAGTCAAGGGTGTCAACAACCTTCCAGAAAAAAACAGATTTGACGAGAATATTATCACTTATTATTGTTATTACTCTTTTAAAAGACGAGAATTCTCATCCATGTCACCGAAAGAGTTAAAGCAGATGACGCAGAAGGGAAACATCTTCCCGGTTTGGACGGATTTGGACGATTTTAAATAACCTTATTTTGCCTGTCCAGGTTATCGACTGAAGTGAAAATTTTGCCAAGCGATCCTATTCTATTGGCCCGTTCCCATATAAGGTCAACAACTACACCGTGACTTTGCCAACGATGCTGTAATATTCACAGTGAAGGCCCCGGGAATTAGGTGCCCTGAACTGAACCGTGTTTATCTAATCTCATAGATCAAAGAAGTTGTCGGCATTGGCTTCTGCACTGCGAAAAATCACCCTACAGAAAAAAGATGTAAATTTGGACATTGAGGAACTGGAGGACGCAGCCACAATGGTTTTAGAGGAGGAAAACGGCGCTTCGGTGCATCCCAGCAGCAGCAGTTCCAGCGACAGCGGCTCCTCGGAAGAAGAAGATGAGTCTGAAGCCGAAGAGCAAGAATCCCGTCCAGGAGGGGGAGGAAAGGCAACTAAGGACAGCCCACTTAAACCTCTGCACACCGCCGCCGCCTCTCCCGCCATCCCGCAGGAGGGAGCGGCCACACCGCTGTCAGCGGAGAGCGGCCCGGACATCCTTTCCCGAGCCGCAGAAGGCTGCACGGCGCTCATCCAGGAGCTCGGGGAGCTTCGAATCTCTCAGGGATCGAGCGACAGTCCTGAGGCGGAAAGAAATGATTCGCAGCAGAGCATCGCTTCAGGAGGGAGCAGCAGCGGGACTTTATTAGAAGCCAGCCCTCGCCCAAATCCGTTGCTCATCGTGCAAAAAGACCAAGATCCTTATACGGTGGACTTTTTTTCATGACGACGACTTTTGAATGTAACCCATGTAAGTCCTTAAATGTGATTTAGTCGTGTTGCCTTCTTCATTTCTGCTAGATTTTTTTTTCATTGTTTCATTTAATTAGCATGTATATTTGATAACTTTTCTCATGAGATGAGTGCTTTTCTCGGCGTGTTTTTCGACTCTGTATATACAGGGCTAATAATAAATATTCATTGAAATACATATCTTGGATTTTGTGGTCCATAAATCTTTTGCAAATTTTGTTTTTGAATTTGAGGTGATGAAAGCAGCCAGTAATAAATCGATGTGGCCCCTTAATTCAGATAGTCTCAATTGGGGTAGGGGATCCCTGGGGGCATGTCAGATTTTAACATGGTACATGTTTCCGAATTAAGAGCAAACTAATTGGAACATGACGCACCCTATTTTGAATTGTGGCGACCCCGAACGAGCCCCAACAAGAAGATTACGCATGGACTGTGTATAAAAGTTTGTTACATGTGAAAAATAAGATGTATGTATGTGTATTGATGTGTATGTATATCTATATATGCATATACATTGGTGTATGTATGTAGAGTTTATATACAGCATTTATTATGTAGAAATATGACTATATATGAATTATATTGAGTTTATTTTGATTAATGCTGACATTTAGGAGCAGTGTGACTTGTTATGTCTTTGGGATATGAAACAATATCTATATTAACAACATATGAGCAAATCGAATACATTGTGTTGGCATAGATCAGTTTTATACTTTTTCCTACTTCTTTTTGAACATATAAACCTCACTGAACTGCCATATAAACTGACAATTCCTTTACTTGCTTTTTTGTTGTTGTTGTAAAATAATAAATCAATCAGGAAAAAAGTGTTTTCTTCTGTTCATTTTAACAGTCATTTAAATCCTTTTTTAAAACTCGACCATTCTTGTGTACATATCAGCGCAACCGCAAAGTGGCTAATAATTCCAGCGCAATAAAAACTCTCCCCTTCCTAAAGATAGACTGAAGTGGAGAAGCGTGTCGGCAGTAAGCATGCACGAGTGATTGATTCATCCGGCATGAATGGAGGAGCTCTGTCGACACAGCTCAATATCATCGGCCTCGTACCGGGCGAGAGAAAACAAACATGGAAGCACATGTCAGCTAGATAGATGGGGGCTGCTGAATGGGAGCTGTTTGTTTGAGAGATAAGAGCACCCCAGGGCCCGAGGTAGCGCTGAGATAGAGCTGCGCAGACAAACTGACACTAGCGGCGGTGCGGCAACCGCAGGCACGATAATACCTTCATTTGTGGATTACAGTACTGCCTGAAAATACAAGAAATCCTCTGCGGCTCAGGTTTGAAGCCCCGTGCGGTATTTTGACCATTTTTGGCTCATTCCATATGATTCGCGTAGTATTTTAGCCAAAGGATGGCACTCACCATCTGGGTCAAATTTCAGCTCCCTGGTGTCTTCTTTCAATGCTTTCTTTTCTACGTGAAATGCTTCTGATGGTAATCCAAATATGAGCGGGTTTAGATTGCAAAACATAGCCTTTGATCCCAAGCGAATGGGGGCAGCCGACTGTGATGGTAAGTACTCAGATGGATGTTGTCGTTCGGGACCTCCCAAGTTGCACCATCCCCCGTGCAGCACCTGCTGTGACTCAGATGAGTTACGTAGTGAAAGTCACTGCCTTTCATTCAGGAGACAGGAGTAGAGGATACAAGGGCCCCTGTGCCGAAAACGGTTCTCTCTCCCCACGGGGGTTTCGCATTGATTAAGTGACTGCGGGCCAAAGTGCAATTTTTCGTCTTCTCGAAAGCCTGACGTTGCAATCTTCAACCGAGTGTCAGATTTCATGCCATTGCGTTTAATAGTCAACACTGACAGATATTTCTTCAAGCGGAATGTAGCAGAATAATTCTACGAGGCAGAAATTAATGCGATGGTTCTTTGTTCTGATTCGATAAATCCCTGTTCTCCAGCGTCCTTGCACGATTATTCATGCAAGGTTAACTGAAGACTCGAAATAAACTGGACTCTAAATAATTATCAAGTGACATTTGCGGGTATTGGCGAAGGTAGCAAATGCGCGTTCACGTTCGTCAGGGCTTTTTCGAGGTTGCAAATCTTTGCCAACTGTTTTGATCGTTTTTTTTCCCGTTTTCTGACAATAATAGCAGAGTCAAAAGTCTGGTGACTGTTTGCGACCTTGAACGACGTCTCAGGAGAAACAAATTAACTGAACTAACTTTTACGTTAGCATCTTGCGACCTTGGCCTATTGCCTAAACAAACTCTTCTGTTTAGCATTCTCGACAAATATCATCTTTGTTTTGTGCATTATATAATATACAAGTCCTTCTGCCACTGACGAGTGGCCTCAAGTTGATTGTAATAGAAAACTCAATCTCCTCTCCGGGTCCTGAGAGGCAAAGTGAATCTGGTGCTTGAAAGGAGTAATAACCCTCAAGACGAAATGAATCAGGTGCTCTTCAGGGCCTGACTCGTCAGTTGGGCGTGCAAAGAGAAGTGCTTTTGTGCACGCTCGTTCTCACACTGACTGCCATGTCGTCTGGTGCTTACTCTGCACTCCCTTTTGTGACAGCGGGACTGTGTCACGTCGCTCCAGGCTTGGCCAGCCGAGAGAAAAGGCGGGGGGACAAGTCAAAGGGAAGCAGGCTCTTTTTCTTTTTGTCTTTTGTCAGCCTTTAAAGTCTGCGCTCAAACACTCTGGGACATATGACTACATTAAATGGTGTGACTGTCAGACATATAAATCCAGTGCCGTCTTTTCAGAAGCGTTGATGCTAAAGCTGTTGCTTTGCGTTTGTGTTGTAGCTCATAAACTACAGTGTCAAAAGCGGATCCCTTCCAAATAGCCAATAAGAGGATCTGTTGTATACACTATCAGGAAGGGGATGAGACCAAGATTTTCAAAGGTAGAAACTGAGACAAGACCAAGACTGCGTACAGTATGTACAGTATATCAAAGATAAATCAAAAAACAGAACAAAACAGCCTTTTTTAATTACGTTTGCAATAAAAACAAAATCTATGTTGTTTTCTAAAATAAAAGCAAATCTCAAATTCAATCAAATTTTTCTTTGCAAATTATGCAATTTCTCACAGCAGCAATAGTACCGTAGTAGTAGTGGTCTTGACTGGTCTTGATTGAAAATCACCAGTACTCCCTGTCTGAGGCAGGGGGGAAATTACTTAGACCCTTAAAAGGTAGTCTTGAGACCAGTCTCAAAACCCACCTCGAGAATTACAATTGAGACCGAGACCAGACCAAGATTTTGGAGGTTGAAACCGAGACAAGACAAAGAGTTTGGGAGTTCAAGAATGAGACAAGACCAAGAGCAGATATATCTAGGGGAAAACTCAACAAAAATGATCAGCATCAGTTTTTCTCTATTGTTCGCAAGAAAAAAATGGTGGTAATTTTTGAAATACAGTACTACAATGAAACAAATTTCAAATTGAAGCATTTTTATTGTTGTACTGCCATGCGCGGCACAAGAAAGGAAGGCTCTCCAGTGTGTGATCGAGTCCTCACAGCACCTCTGTGGAGGAGCCTTACCCTCACCGCAGAACATTTACCAAACCAGGGTTCTGTGGGGAACATAACATAATCAATGACAGGACACACCCACAAAACGATCTGTTTAAAATGCTGCCATCAGGTAGACGCTACAGGACCCTGAGTACCAGGACTGCCAGACTGGCAAACGCCTTCTACCCACAAGCCGTCCGGATTCTCAACAAATTCCTCACAAACTAATCTGTCTCCTTCTGCACGTATAAACAATATCTTGCACTAAAGATTTTGCTCTACATCATATTCTGCACAACATTATCAGCACCATTGTCTCTGTTGTTTATCATAATAGTATTTATTTATCGCTATTCATTTATTGCTCGATCATGGAACGTAGTCTGCTGCTCGGGAAAGTGAAACAGAATAAGAATTTCATTGTGTGGTACAACTATACATATGACAATAAATCTCTTGAATGTTGAATCTTGATTTCTCACTGAGCAAAGGAGTAGTGGTCTTGACCGGTTTTGATCAAAAATCTTTAGTCTTCTCTTTATGAAATAGACCAATGGAAAATGTCTTTGATTCCAAGAGGAAACCGAGATTGTTCTCGAGACCCAGTCTTGAGCCCGAAACCGATCTCGAGGACGAATGAAGCTAATCCTACCATCAGCATGTAGCAACATGACTGCGTGGCTGCTTGTTGACACTTCAGTGGCTCTGACTCGCTGATACGCCCTAATTGGTGTGAGCAAGATCTGTTAAATCACTACACAACTGTTCGTGGACACGTGTTCTCCGACAGCTTGATGGTGCAAATTGCCTCTGCCCGAGCACTGTGTCTTTCCTTCACCTTGTTAAGTGTGTGGGCCTTGCAGAGATGCTGTTAAAGTGAAGGAGACTTATCTTGTGGGAGGCTGAAAACCCTTGACCCCCTGACATCAAAATCCATGTATTGCATTTAAAATTCTATTAGCATAATACGAGCAGGCGCTTGGGGATATGATGCAGAGATAGAGCACAGCGTGTCATCATTTCACACTGGTAAACAAGGGCGAATTTGGAATGAGGCTGACTCCAGCACTGTGTTTGTTCCATCTTTCGACACTTAGGTTTTCCTTGTTTGACCTCTTTAAATGGTTATGAACAGTGAGTTTTTATATTTGTTTTAGAAATAGTTGATTCTATCATTGTTGCACTGGCTGCCTGCGCAGATCTCAGGCGGGTCAAGTGATGTTCAGGTCAGCTATGCTCTCCTGAGACCCCGCCTTTTTCATTTGTGTCCACTGTAGTGGACATTTGTTGTTGGTCTATATCTTTTGACTCATTTGAGCTACCTTACTAAGTCCTAATTTGCTCAGCAGAGGACAGACTGGATTTTCTTGTGATCTTTCGTATTTAGGTGGCATGCAATTCACTTTGCTTAGACGAAAGACGACAGTCCGTCAGACTGACAGATTATCCATCAGTCTATCACTGACAGACACCGTTTTCAAGTCAACTCAAAGTGTTTACTGTTATTTGCACGGTGTAGAAACAGATTTCTCCTTACAATGAAATTCTTACGTTGCGATCCGTGTGACAAATGGCGAGGAACCTTAAAAATGTCAAACAAAGCAGTGACTGTTTTCTTTGTGCAATATTGCATTTGTCACTCACTGGCAGATGTGAGCAATCCGTCGGTCCATCGCTAACGACGAGAGACGGACCAGCAAGGATTTGTCAAATCTCCACCACGTGGTGACGAAGTAACGACGGAATAGTAGGTGAATTAAATGTCCTACCAGTGGACTCAAAAAAATTACAGAATGATGATAAAGGAATGGGGCCCAGGCTATCGACGAATGATTATAAACGGACCAGCAAATATTTTTGGAACGCCAACCTCGTGGGAAAGAAGTGATGACGGAAAAATAAAATAATGAACCGATGGACTGATGATTAATTTTGGATCGGCTTGAAAAAAGACAGGATGGTGATGATGGAAGAGGGCCAAGGGCACTAGCAAATGATTAATTATTGTGAAAAATTATTAACATGATTGATGTCTTCATATAAACTGGTAGCCCTTTGTCTTACTCAGTACCAAAGAAGTAGCTCTCAGTTTCAAAAAGGTTAGTGACCACTGTTGTAGATAGTTCAGCTTGGAAAAAATGATGGAAGGGGGTGTAGGGTGATGACGAATGATGCTCGAGTAATTAAAAATAAATATACAGTAGCCCCCCGTGTTCCGAGATTAATCTTTTCCGTATGGCGGGCAATCCAAACTTATGTTAATGCCCCAGGTAAAAACATAAAAATTGTACATACATATTAAATATATTTTTATACAGATATTAACATATATTGTTATGCCCATATTCCCGAGTAAGGCTAGCCTAGGCTAGCTTTAAATTTCTTGATTATATCCAGCATCGTTTCCATGTAAATAATTTTCTTACTTCTTTCTTTAACATCACTAGCAATCTTGGGACCCATGGCTAACCCATTCAACTTTGAATTAAGCAGTAAAATGCACTATAAATACGGTTTTGTAACCACTCGCGATGGTAACAAAGTGTTACCATTCCGCCATTTTGAAATGAGTGAGGACGATCAATAGCACCTCTCCGTGAGGAGACGCCAACCAATAGCAGACCAGCATTGTAGTCACGCGTTACATGGAAGCAGTTAGGCGGCAATAGTAAATAAGTCGAATTGCCTAAAAACGCCAGCAGATGGAGGCAAAACAACACAAATACAGCCAAGACCCTAGGGTCATGACAGTTGTGTTTGTCGCAAAACCGGGAAAATCCACGAAAAGGGGATGAAAAAACTCCACATCGTAACATGAAAAAACTGCAAGCCAGGGACGCTGTAACATGGGGGTAACACAGGGGTCCACTGTGTATATATATATATATATATATATATATATATATATATATATATATATATATATATATATATATATATATATATATATATATATATATATATATATATATATCCCATTGCGCAAATGTGGACTCAAATGAATAGGGTGGCTCTCAGGAGGATGTCTCACAGAACGTCTCGTACTTTTTACTAAATTCTCAGGGGAATATATAGCACAGATATATTTGTTCAAGTTCAGTCACTGCGCAATCCTCTTTCAGTGAGGTGAGCAGATCTGTGAAAGTCACAAGAGGAAAGAAGGTGTTTCCTGTTCACCAGACCTCCGAGGCAAAGGCTGTATTTGCTCAGGTCCACAGCACGGCACTTTTTAGCCTCTGTGTGTGTGTGTGTCTGTGTGTTTGCCCTAGTGGCTCAGTGCTGGCTCATTCTCCGACTAATGATGCCTCACGGATGTCGGTGTATTTCTACCAGACGCGGAACAAAGGTTTCTAGTACTTGTACTCCCCCAGCCATCACTCGACAAGCTCCCTCGACACTTTGAACATAGGAGCTTGACACAGATAAAAGCCTCAATGTTCAAGTAAACACAGAAACACTCTCCACACTGACAGTCCCGATGCATCTGTTGACATGTTCTGAGCAAATAAACGGATTTTCCAATCTGGTGGCAGATTTCGGAGAAAGGCATACCTTTATCCTGCCATGTTTATTCCATGCGTCTGTCACTGTTGATCCACAAATAGTTCAGAAGGCGGCTGAATAGTGCTAAAATGTTGATATCACCTGCGGTGTTGCTCTGTGACGATAAAACGCCGTGAAACGTATCATTTTCTATTTCACTTATCGGACCCTTCAAAAACAAGTTGCTGGTGACCAGCAAGAGCAAAACTGCAGGCAACTGCAAAAACAAGATTGGAAACGCTGAACCTTTGCTCTTTGTATACTTTTACGTAGGAATTGCCTGGAAAACCAGAAACCGAGACTCACCATTCGACGGAACCCGGTTTGCCTCGAGGGGCTTGCACGGTTCAGTTGATTCCGCCTCCCCTAACTCATTCAGCACTTCTTGTTATGGAAACGTGCAATTACCTGCTGGTAAATGCAGCATCCACTTCAACCTGTGGGCCTGGAAGGGGGCTCCTCCCACCTGTGGTCCCTTCTGAAGGTTTCTGATTTTCCCAAAATTGGGTTTTTTTTAGTTTTTCCTTCTTCTGGGAGCTTTGACAGGGGATGTTGTTTTGTACCTTACAACGAAAAGATGTATCTGTATGACTTCTTTTTTTCGAAAGAAGTCTCGACATGATCATCTGTGAAGCCCTTTGAGACTTTGGTGATTCAGGGCTACACAAATAAAATTTGATTGATTTATTGATTGATTGAAGTATGCGGTGTGGCGTGATGTACGGCCAAGCAAAGTAGCGTGGTGTGGGGCTGTTTGTTGCCATTGGAAAAGTGGCGGATAAACTTGCGCGATCGGACCAGAATGTTGCCAGGAAACAGCCAGAAATTGTTGATAACTGGTGACCAGCTGGAGTCTCGCTGGTGTCACTCGCTACCAGCAGATTAACGACAACATGTCGGTCTTGCTGGGTGTTATTGGCTCAATGAGTAGAGTGGGCTGCCGCGTGATTGAAGGAATCTTGATTGTTTTGTTTTGGCTGGTTTTTTTTTTTGTTAACCACACTAAAAAGCTAAAAAAAACTTTGGATCTCTTGCCTGGTATGACACAAGCTGACCCGAGCCGTATTTCATGCTCTGGCCTTCTCTCTTATCTCCAGCCGGCTTTAATCCTTTCCAGATCTTTGTCGGGCAGCCTATGGAGAACCTCTCCTTTTCTCTCCTTCTCACATCGCAAAAATTGACCCCCCTACCATTTTACACCCCCGCCCCCTGCTAGCTGTGTTACTTGAAAACAGATACATACGCATGTGGCTTTGCCAGCCGTGTCAGCATGTCTCCAGCTGGCTTCCTGCTGAGATTCAATCGCTGTCGGACAGATTGAAAGGTGTAGATTACATCTGCGTGCTGCTGCATCGTGCCTCCCGGCAGACATGCGGCACCGGCGCAGATGAAAACGGGAGGCTTTAGCCGTAATAGGACACACGGTCACCGAGCACACGAGAAAAAGGAGAGGAAATCTGCTTTCAGCGTTTCAACCTTCTCAGACTAAAAGGAGCTGTCTGATGCTTCGGAGACACCGCTTGTTCATCGTCAAATTGCTACACTTAAAGCCAATAAAGCATGTAACGACCGAGGGAAAATAAGACTGAAAATTGACTGGAGCTCCGTGGATTTACTGTAAGCCGGCCGACGGAACGTAGTCGACATCTGCCACGACGTGAGTGGCAGCTCTGTGATTTGTCCTGACAGCAGAGTGATGGAATATCCTACAAGAGTGTGTTGTTAGTTGATGCTGCGTGTGGCCTGTTATGTCAAGCTGTGGGAACTGTGTCAGGTCCTATATAATGGTTATGTGCTACAGAATTATCCGCAGGCTGACTGGGGGCTACGTGGCTGCGCAATGCAAGGCAAGATAGAAAAGGAACTCGCTGATAAGCTCGAACCCAGGGAGGCTGAGCTCTGACCCTTGGCTGCTTCCGCTGACCTGTTCTTGGTGGAAAATGTCAAGAGATGATTATGGAACGCCATCAAGTCATGGTCAAACATTTTCATTCCGGGACCTTGGTACACCTCCGATTTGTAGGAATTCCTCTATTAACTCCACAGGCAATGTTTTTTTCCCAACACTCTCGTGTAAAAATGTTTTAGGCTACGTTCACGCTGCAGCTTGAAGTGTCTTAATTCCCATTTTTTTTGCCCCTACAAGATGTGTATCTGATCTTTTAATGGCAGTGTGAACGACACAGATCCGATTTTTTCCTGAAATTGATCAATTTCCGATTTTTAGTCATTTGACTTCCGACTCATAAGTGTCTAACGATAATATCTCTTTCATCTGGCTCGTACAGTACGTAACAAATAAACGACAAACGTCACAATTCTGCGCAGGTTGGAAAAAACTAAAGGTGATGGCCCAGCTTGCGAATTTACATTACCTAACAGAAAAAGAGTGAACCATGATTGGTTATTTCCTGAGCAACTGTGGTGTCATTTTCACATGACATTACATGTTGCAAAACGGATGCTGGATTTTGGCTGAATTCAAATTCTATCAAGGGAATATTAACCCTTAAGCAGCATTTTGTCCAATCCTTCAATCTTTATTTCACACCAAAGAGAAAGCATTAAAAGAAGACACTAGGGAGCTGAAATTGCACCCAGATGGTGTCAACATGTCAAAGTTCATCATGGCATGACCACTTATTTACAATGTTGGGCAAGTTACTTCAAAACTGTAATGCATTATTTATCACTTATTACTGTTATTGCAAAGTAAACATTTACTTTACAATATTACTGTATTTGAAATGTAATGCATTACACGACTATTGCATTACTTGTATCTTCTCACCATTAACTGGAAATTTGGGTTTGCCGTTCTAAACTTAGCTCATTACGCTCATTACCCATCCAGTGAAAGGTTGTCTTAAACATAAAGCCAGTACAAATCAATTCATGTGTTGTTTTGCAAACCTTTGAAGACAAGATAGATTTTTTTGTATTTTAATCCCTTTCTTTCTTAGCTTCATAGCATAGTGATGCATCGTTTATGCTGTAGGCAAAAACAGTGAATTTCAAAATATGATATCAATATTGAAATTCAGTCTAGGCTAGGTTAGGTTAGCGACACGCTTCTAAAACAGATGGTTTCGGTGTGGCTAACGTTAGCAGCTAGCCTACATCATTGTTATTGTTTTTAACGTACTGTTTAACACGCGTTTTGTATGCTTCGTCTTGATACATTTTGAGCAGAACTATTTCGACTATTATTAATCGCGGTTATACAGTGAATATTAGCGTGAGCTTACTTTGTCATTATCGCTAGTTGCGACAGGGATCTTGCTGACAAGGTTTCAAAATGAGGTTTCCAAAAAGGTTTCATATTACAGTAAAGAATGTGTTTGGGATGACTTCATCTTTTAGGTTTAAGTAAGGACAGAAGAACAATTCTTGTTGAACAATCCACCTGCTGTACACGAGGCAGTTTGCCCTAAAATGATCCTTGTTTAGACTCCCGTGATTTATTCTGTGCCAGTATTTAACGAGCTGCTTCCTCGGTTGCGCTTTGGCAACACGGCATCACAACCGCATGAAGCGCCCCTCCGAATACTCGCTCGCAAGGCTTGAAATCGTGAGGCGCTGCGTTGCTTTTGATTATGCTAGACTTACATGGATGAGTGCAACACACACACACACACACACACACACACAAGCTGCCCTGGGCTTGGTTTCCTCTGTGCGAGTACTCGCTCCGATGCACAAGGACAAGCTGCAACCTTCGTTGACATGACAAAGCGGCAGGCTGTGTAAGAGTCTGATCAGACACAGCTGTTTGGCTCTTAATGGCGTGTGTCTCCTCACATGACAGACTCTTACAATGTAATGACCATCCATTAGGGAGATGTGTTCGTATATATGATTTACCAGCTTTGAACT
The DNA here is from genome assembly GCF_059441005.1 of Hippichthys cyanospilos. Taxonomy (NCBI): domain Eukaryota; kingdom Metazoa; phylum Chordata; class Actinopteri; order Syngnathiformes; family Syngnathidae; genus Hippichthys; species Hippichthys cyanospilos. Next base: position 9,022,633 of record NC_142377.1, on the reverse strand, counting down.
CAAGCCTATTAAAATGTACATCTTAATATAGGTGATGTGTGGACAAATGTGTAAATAACATTCCTTCAAGTATGAGTAATTGCAGAATGATGGCTAATTTGTTAGCGTCATTGTATTGCTTATGACATGTTAGCAATCAGTGTTTATTCAGATTTTCATGTATGCTATTCATAGGTTGATTGGATTATTTCAAATGAAACAAGGGGAGCAATTACAGAGCGGCTGCAGGGAGCGAAGAAGTTAATTAACGTTGAGGTTCTCGCTGTAACAAAGCGCTTTTTTGTTCATTCCATCGCAATTAGGATCAGAATTAATTGACTCCTCCATTGGATTTTACATTATGACGATGTCTAGCCATTGTAGAATATTGGATTACGCAAACCAACAATGCAGTCTCAAATGGGGGTAACCTGAAGACGCTTCAGAGGGGTGGGAGACTTTTAAACGATTTTTGCAGGTATCAGCACATATGTATAATATATTCTACGCAGCCCCACTAGTCCAAACGCGGCATTCTAATTAGCTCACCCAGGTCAGTCAAAATGGATTTCTGACTTATATAGTCATCAATAGCGCAGCAAATTAATTAACTCATTTGATGTTTGACGTATATGGCTGTCAATGGGAGTGAAAGAGTTAATTTTGCGTTTTTAGAGTATGATTTACGTTTTTGTTTTCCTTGCCTGAAAATGACATCAGTGTAGCTCAGGTAACATCCAATCACGGCTCAGCTTGCAAATGTCACGTGACCTAACGGCTCAGCTGAACCCTGATTGGTCGTTCGCTGAGCCCCGAGCACCTGTGATGTCATTTTCGGGAAACAGCCAAATTGGAGGCTGACGCTTAATTCAATTCCACAAACGCAAATATTTACCAGGAATTCATGTGAACATGTTTTCCAGAAATATTTTAGGTTTGATGCTTTTTAATGCCGTGATAGGAACAGGTCGGGTTTATTTTCAAATTAAGAGAAAATTCAATCTTGCGGTGCAGAGTGTTTTCGGAAAAGGCAACCCCCGGAGTGGCAGCCGATTTTGAGCATTGCCACTCATATGTCAAGGTCGACAATCTATCGGGGGCTGTCAACGCAAACTTGTTTGGTACCATATGAAAGATTCTATTCTTCAATCACACCAAAAAAAAAGTATGTTTCTACCTTATTCCGTTCTTTAGTAATCACTGTTTGAAAATAGGTACTGTATTTTTCAGTCTATAAGCCACAAATTTTTTGTCATGATTAGACCCCTGTGGCTAATAGTCCGGTGCGGCTTCACTGCAGTTTTTTTTTTTTTTTTTTTTTGCAAGCCACCAGGAGACAAAAATGGTACAGCAAATGTGTGTATATGTTCTTCCATTTTTTTTTTTAATATATTGGTGCTCGTTCAGTATGCTGAAGATAGGACGTGGCCGGCGTACAGTCCGAGAAAATAGATAATTATTGATCATTAAGAAAAAAAATAAACAAAATAAAGGCATTTGATGAAAATTCTCATCATTGACACACAACTTTCAACCCTAACCCTATTTTCAAGGACGAGATTTCTCATCCGTGGCACTGAAAGAGTTAATGAAACATGAAGCAACTTATCACTAATTTGTGTTATAGTGACTCTTACATGCATTTATTTTCTTTAATTCTATATAGATACATATTGTCATTAATGACACAATTTTCCGACAGATGAGCCAATAGGTGAAATAGATGATGTTACCTTCTATATCTTTTAGAGTTGCGGAGTAAAATACGCCTAAAGATACCGTCACAAATGTGATATCAAAGTTCAGACATGGATGACACAGTATTCTCACGGTGCCTGAGCAAATAATTTACAGGGGGTATAGCATTGAAAAAAAGACTAAGAACGACTGGTAAGTTATGTTTGGAAATATTATTTGCTGACTTAGGCAAATATATAGTAAAACTGCCTGCGGTCAGGGGTGCAGTAAGGGGAGAGAAAAATGATGTTGATTCTACCGTTAAAGAGTCCATGACTGACAGGACGCCTTGAAATAGTATTTTCAATTTACGCATTGAAGTGGTGGCAAGCAAAGTGATATATTTTCAGAGGGCCACAAAACCGTGGCGCCGTGCCTGGCTGCAGCCCCTTAAAAACAAATTAAAATTCTACACTTCATGCGGGGACTGATTGGGAGAAGCCGTTTCGGAGTGAGTGAGTGAGCGGGTGACTGACTTGAGTGAGTGGCGGCTAACTGACACAAAATCCAGTGGAGCTGAGCCAGTTTGATTGACAACCGGAGTAAAATGGTTGAAGACAAAGCGGTGATGTGACGGGAAACGGGAGCGTCGGGGCTAGAGGGTTCTCGATTACATTGTCAGCTTTGTTTCGAGCTCCATTTTTCTTTCCTCAAAGCTTTTAACCTGAATCTTAAAAAAAATTCTCATATTTAGTGGTCAGACTGCACTGCACCATAATGCTAATAAAGTTATATCTTCTAATGCAGATTGTGCTTTTTCAGTTCCTGACTGTGCAAGTATCAAATATGAATCTTTCGAGAGATTAGCAAGTGATGGTCGTCATTCAATTTGTATTGCTACAAATGAAAACAATCATTTTCAATTGTGGGGACAAGGGGGTACATGAAGGCACTTAGTGTTCTGCAGGTGTCGGCAAATCCGAGTTCATGCCATGACGGGAACAGTACAGTTTTCATTTCAAATTAAGAGCAAATGAATTAGAACATCAAACAACTAATTGCTATATTGTTTTGGAATCTCTTTGGAAAACATCACAGGCCTTGATTAAGTTAAGTGTTTATACGGAAAGAGATTATATATATATATATATATATATATATATATATATATATATATATATATATATATATATATATATATATATATATATATATATATATATATATATATATATATATGTGTGTGTGTGTGTGTACACGGTGGACACCCAGCATTACTGGTTTACATTTTCTTCACATTACGATGTGGGATATCAAGTTTTCTCGTCCACTCTTTACAGCATGTTCCCGCTTTACGGCATCGAGAAGTGTCATGACCTATGGGGTTGACTGTGTTTTTGTCTTTTTGCCTCCCTCTTCAGGCGTTTTTAGGGAATTGTTTTTATTTTCTGTTCACATCAAACTGCCTGCGCCGCAACCCGTCACTAAGATGTTGGGTTTTTTTCTGAATATCGGATTATTGTTTAGAATTGTCAGTAAAAAATGTGAATACTACACGTAAGCAGTCACACATGCACATGGAAAACATACATGGACTCAAGAAAATCAGTTTCTGCACCCACTATGTGAAGGGCAAGTGTGCAACTCTTGTATGCTAATTAAAGGGAAGTCAATTCGAATGGCTGTGAATGTCGTCAGCACACCCACAACGGCGCAAACTGCCCCAAGCTGTGTGTGTTTGTGAAAATATTAACACTTTCTCTAACTCGTCCATGCGCACATTTAAACCGCGCTTCGTGCTAGATTTGCGCTGGGCAGGAATATAGAGACCTAAACTTTAAAAAAAAAAAAAGTTTTTGAAAGAAAAAGGATTTTTTTGTTTGTTTGTTTTTTCTCAAAATCAGTTCACATCAGTGTTAGCTTTTGGTGTTATTGAGTTAGGTTGTATTTGCTTCTCGCTGCAAAGGCAATGTTGGCTATGCAAACGTTTCCATTTGTGAGCTCATCTGTGCATGAGGATGTTAGCCAGAGTTACCTACTCATAAAGCCGGCTTTCCAAGTAAGTCAGAGAGCTTCAGGCTTTCATATTCGCACACGCTTAAACTCACTGATGCGCAACTGCCATGATGGATGTCTCTTTTTTACTATCTGGAAATTACCCTTATATTGTCTCTGCCATACCAGGTGCACTGTTGGGTTTTTTTTTGTGCTTCAACTCTTTCTCACCAAGGGGTTAGAGAGTCCTTGAAAAGCAATTTGTCTACTTCTCGACTCACCTTCTCCGCTTGCTCCTCCTGCTATTTTCTACTGTCGCCCCTTCCTCTCTCAGGGTATCATTGCACTCTATCTTAATTTTCTACGTGACTTTTATCACCTGCCGACTCACCCTTTCGGTTTCAGCACCTTTTCTTTGTACTCCCATATTACTCTCTTTCTCCACTGTGTATCAAACATGGGTCCAAAAAAAAAAATCAAACCCGGTTGCTGGACTTGCTACGTAAATCTCTTCATAATCGAGCCCAAGGGTGTTTAAATTGAGTGAGAAGACTGAACGAAGGTCATCCAACCATCCCCACAAGATAGTGATGGATGTCTCGTCTCATAGCTTGATTTGCCGAATCCCAGTTGACTTTCTGGGAAAAGGGGCAAGTCTGGCTTTCACGTGGATATAGAAGTCTTTTTTTGTCCATTTTGGTGTGCTTTTATTGTCCAAACGGGGGAAAAAATCAATATGCATGGATAAATATGATGCCACTGAATGTTATATGTGGTGAATGTAAAAAAAGTGTTAAAAAAACGATTTAGTTTTTACGTTTCAAGAATGAAACAATTTTTGGCTCAAAAAACACGGGTGTCATTAGAACAAAAAACAAAGCAAAAACCACTTTTTGTGTTTTCATGGAGCCAGACGTCTGTCGGGAATATCAGTTTTGAGATTTTGACAAAATTTTCTGATTTCAACAAAAATTACTCGTCTCAAACGTCATTTCACAAATGAGTTACATGAATTTATAAATACAAATTGAAAACATAAAATTGAAAATATTTCTTTGAAGTCCCAAAAATTCCGATGGTCTGAACCTTGGACTTGCAACTCTGTTGTCCAAAATTCTAACTCAGACCACTTCAGTCAATTTCAGACTTTCTTCATTTGTGCATTTTGATGATAGCTGAAGCCTTCTGATTCTTCTTGAAAAACCTATAAAAGCATTTAAATAAAATATTTTCATTGATTTCTCAATGACCAACCACCTGCCAAAATACTAATGTTAAAATGACTGCCTCCATCCAGCAGCTGGATTTGATCATAGAAAACCATAAACACCAGGCTTAGTTAGTGGAAACACTTTCCCCACTGCATGTGATTTATTGTGTATATGTGTGTTTTTGTGTGTGTGTGCATATGCACATGTGAAAATGCTAAAGGCTATATCACTGTTATTGATTGGAAAGGCTCACACACCAAGAGAATTGATCTCGAATTTGAGAGCGCCTGACATTTCTTTCTGTTTAGCCAATTTTTTAGTCAGATCAAGATTTGTGACCAATAATGGCTTATTTACCCAACATAGCCACTTTAGGGAAGATCAATATGACTTTATGTCAAATTAACTTGTGTGCAATTTAACCTAACTAAAACAAAAAGCCCACGAGTTTTTCTCTTCAGGGAGCACTGTCGTGCAGAAAGAGCCCATCTGGATCCTTCATTCCGAGGTGTCGATCCGTCAGAGCGATAATCAGCGGGCGGGTAATTGACATTGTCCGATTTGTTTCCATCTTTCTTCGGCTTGCCATGTGAACGCGAGATCGGTGCTTTGCGTCGACGATGCACATTCTCAGCTTGCAGGCCTTTTGTTCCGTCGCCTTTTGTGGAGACTGGCCCGGATTCATTGAAACTCTCCACTGCTGAGTGAGCTGAAGGAGCTGCTTTTTGTCACACACCCCCATAACTTGCGCACACACACACACACACACACACACCAGCAGCACGCACAAAGGCTGAAGCTCTGCCAGCATTTCGTGGGATAATCTACCTTCCTGAAGGTTCGCTGCTACACCCGCCCTTTTCCCTCTTTCCCACTGCAACACCGCGTCTTCTTTCTCCCGCCTCTTTCTTGTCTGCCCGTCTTAGCGGGATGGGGTTTCCTGCCTGCCAAATTTTGGAAGCAGCCGTTCCAAACAAGAACATGCATGAAGACATTCCTCTACTGAAATGAAAAAGTGTCCTCAACTGCCCTCCCCCATCGTTTCCAACCCTCCGAGACCCTTGGAGGGTAGGCACCCTCCAACATGCGCAAGAATTACTGCGGCCATTGAGCGCGGCTATGGACATGGAAATAAGATGGCTGTGTATGCACTAGAGAAAAAGAAAGACTTGGAGCGTGCATGACTATGGATGAGATGGATGGAAATGAATGAGCATGAGAGGGCGTTTAGCTAAATCCCTCCAAAAGGGATTTGAGAGATTAAATCTTATCACACACCATATATGATCATAAATCATGCCAGTGAATTTCTTTGATTTTTGTGGCGTGAATCCCAATCAGGAATGAAAGCGCGAGATTTTTTCGCACAGTTGAAAGTTTAACTCCCAGACGCTGATTGTCACAAATTCGCGACAAACCAATTCTCACATTACCAACACATGCCTAGAAGCCTTTTACAGGCATTAGTTTCTCCGGTTTCCATTCATATAGGACTCTACATACATTTTTGGACCACTAAAATTGATTTAGAAATGATTGCAGCATCCATCTTAATCAGGTGTGTCCAAACTATGGCTCGCGGACCATTTGCGGCCCATCATCCACAATTTGTAGCCCATGGCTTAGACTAAAAATACATTTTGAAAAAATGTAAATGCAATTTTGCAAAAATGTGAAAAAATCTTCACGCATTGAAGCCTGTGCCTATTTCTTACTCCACCCTACAAGGAAAAATCCCTGTTGCATAATACGAAATGTTTTTCTTTGCATTTGCCCTAGCATTGAAATTTACGATCGCGAAAACAAGCCGTCTGAGACATAGATTTGCTATAGTGAAGAGTCCTATTGTGAAAAATTTCTGGCTGCAAACATGATTCCATTGTAGAGGAGTTCTACTGTATACCTAATATATACCGAAGTATACTTATAAAGCAACTTGCAACAACTGTTAATTATTTTGACAGCGTACATGCGGGTTACAGCTTAGTCTAAAAATGAAAAAAATAACCGAGTGCATCAAAGTGTCTACCACTAAAAAACAAATGATGAAAATTCTTATTTTATTGCAATTACTGTACACTTCACATGACAAAAATAAATCATCCCTCCCCCCTCCACACACACACACCTTGTGCCCCCCCAAGGGGGACCTGCCCCACTACCTGTGCTACAGCCAAATTAACATTCTCAGTTTTATTATTAAAGCAAAAATCTACTCCTTTTGTTATTTTTTTTCTTGAAAAATACGTTCCAACCGGCTGGCAGCTAAATGCTTTTACAATAAAGAAAAACACAACGCTATTAGATGCAAATTGGGGCCGGTAATCGCTGAAAGGTCAAGTAGGTCTAATTTAAAACTAACCACCACTTGGGTGTTCTCCTAATGACAAAGCCGGGAAGGAAAAAAGAAAACAATATGATTAGCAGAAATCCGAAAACCAGAGCACAAGAGAATATTGGACAAAAACAAACATTTTCGAGGGATAAGTGATCACTTGAGTAGGCTTTAAATAATTGAAACCGTTATTTAAAGACTTGAGAGTTCGCCACTCCAGTGAGTGGTCCATCAGTAGTGGCATGTTATGAGGAAAGTCTGCGTGAGATGATTAATCGCTTTCCTCCGCTGTGCGTATGGATCGCTGCCAGAGACTGAAGATGCATCCTTCTCATCTGCTCTCCCGCTGCCTCTTTAACAGCCAATTCTCCCACCTCGCATCAGTTTGCACTTTTTGAAGGGAGAATGATGCAAATTTCCTCAGATTTACAGGCAGCTGTGTTTACCTTTTGAGCACAGCGTGCGCTTTGTAACGCGAGCCCACGTACATGATTCAGTGACAGAAATGAGTAATGAGTGAGAACCTCTTGTAAAAGGGCAAAAGGTGTTTTGCTGTTTGGATCGCCGTATAGCCCTTGAAGAAAGAACGCTCAAGTTCAAGCAGGTTGTGGTTTTCATTTGGCATTCCCCTGTTCAGCCTTCGCCCTTTGAAAGCAGACTTTTGTGTAATCGCCTATATAGTCTGTTCGAGAATCATGAACTAACTGCATTACATGTGACCGGGCTTTAACTGTCATGTTTGGTTACATATACAAAAAAACATATGCCGTTTGGAGTAGTAGCGCAAACAGAGATTTTCTCTGTAATGAAATTTGCCACATCACACACTCAAGAACATGTGGGTGAAAAACAACTCAATCTGGGTCTAAAAGAGAGTGCCCCAATTATTGGAGGTATTAATTTTAACCCCAAAACCTGGGTCCAATGAATGACAAACGAAACAATCCAGGACTGGAGCCAGATGATTAACCCGCTGAGCGACCTTGGGTTTGAATAAAACCAACAAATCAAACACTGTTTTTGAACTATTAAGAAGAGCTGGAGACACACCTAAATGACCCAAACAAATCTCTGGCCGAATAAATAGCTCAGAAAGTTGGGCCAGTCCTTTTTTGACACAATTTGGCTTGATTTGTACACAAATTACAAAAATTGGTTATGTTGGGTCAATTATTGGTTCATATAAATTCACGAGGCAAATGAGTAAGCCTGTTTTTTTATCTAATTTGAGCTCATTATGTACACAAATTACAAAAGTTGGTTATGTTGTTGGTCAATTATTTGACCCAACTTATTAGTTCATGTAAATTTACAAGTAAAATGAGTAAGGCCGTTTTGGATCATTTTGTCCACAACGTATCCAAACAACTGTTTGTTTTGTAAGTTATTCATTTGACACAACTTTTTACCCAACGCACAAAAAATGTGTTCTTTTGTGCATTATTTATTGTTGGATTAAAAATAAAAAGTTGGATAGTTTCAATTATGTTTTCCCTAAATGACCAAAACCTTTTTGTTTTGTAGGTTATACGTTTGAGCCAACTTTTAATGCCAAATAAATTACCTGAGACGTTGGCCCAGTCCCTTTTTGACCTTAAATACACCAAAAGGTTGGGTCAGTCCCATTTTTTCAATCTAATTTGGGCGAATTCTGACTCAACTATTTTTAGAGTGCATATGAATATGTTGTATTGGACTAGATCAGGCTTGCCATCATGTATTGATGTCACAATTCGTGTCAGGGGACCAAGCCTTTCATCTCAGACATTGAGAAATTTCCCCCAGCAGTGCAATGTGAAACCACACATCTGGTGTCAAACTCTTTTGCACTCTTAAAAGCCGCCTGTAAAATGTCATGAGTCATGATTTTGTCTAAATGTAAAGAGTAAATCACACAATGTGGAGCCTTATGATGCCCTTAAATGGTCAAACATAGGTTTGATCAACCTGAATGGTAATTGGTTGTGTAAAATTTGTGTTTTAATTTCATTTTTGTTTTTTTCAAACTGCCTGGTTATCGCAACATCTTGCCTTCAGCACAGACTGAACATGCCTGCATTTTAGAAATGTTCAACATAAAACCGGCACACTCTGATTGTTAGAATACTGCGCCAACACAACAGTGACACACCTGCTGGTATTTACTCGTGCAGATTGCCCCTGGTGGCGACTAAAATAGCAGTTCCAACTCAAAATCAATACTTCGATAGTGCCTTCTGCCTAGCTTTGTTTACCAAAAGATTCCCCCCTGGTGGCGAGTTAAAAAAACTGCAGATAAACCACACTGGCCAATAAGATGCAAAGCTCAAAGTGTGAGAAAAAAGAAGTGGCTTATAGTTCAAGATTTACGTTGCAAAATGCACTTTGCTGGTGAGGGTGTACTTGACTGAAAAAAATACTTCGCATGGGGATCATTAAAAAAAGAAGATTGGGACCCATTAGCATAGCCTCATAAATAATGTTTTCACATGTCACAGTGCTCTTTCGTCAAATGATCAAATAGTTTTCAGCAGCTGTCACCAACGATTCAAATCAACAATCTGACCATCACTAATTTGTTTTCTTCATCTCATGCATTATTGTAGCAACATTTGAAAACCAGTGGCGCCAGATTTGTCAACATGAATGCTCCGCTTTGCTTTTTTTTTTTTTTTTTTTTCAAGGCCGGTGATTTGTTTCACCACGCACTCTTCATTTCTCCGGAACTATCAAAAAGAGCTTTGTCCGTTTTTTTTTAACGTCTCTAAGAAGTGAAACATCCCTTCTCACATGTTCAGTTAATTCGGGATGCTATTCTCAGTACTATTCACACATATCATTATTGTTATAACATGTTGTACCAGAAAATCAATCCAAAACACTTTTGGAGGACTTAATTACAGAAGCGGTAAAACCAGAACCCAAACTGCCTTTGCTGAATGGTAGTTTTCAATTGGCCATCACGCTGAATCCCAATTAGCACATTGCGCAATGAGATAAGCAGCAGTAATCACTGGGCGGAGGCAGAAATATTCACTTGAAACAGAAAAAGGGGATGCACAATGGGACCTGGAGTCGTGGAGAGCGGCTAATGAGCATACGCGATTCACGCTAGCTCTCCCCCGCCGAGAGCCTTGACTTGGGCAGAGTGAAGGCTCACAAGAGGTGCAGCGACACATTCCATGACGCTGCCTGACAGGGCCGTAAACGGTGATTAAAAGTGTCTCTGTAGCGGAAGGATGTATCAAAGACGTTGAATCAATCAAGAGTCAAGTGTAAACATATTCGTCCGTGTAAACATGGCAGTCATTTATGACATGTTTTATACAGCATAGATGGAAGCTTCCGCAATAAAACAACTGAAAAGGACATCGCATGCTCAAGGTAATGGCCAATCGTGGCTCAGCTTGTGACTGTCCAGTGACCAAAATCATTGAAGGGGTAGTTGACTTATTTAGCCATTTTCAGTCCGCTTATTCAGCCATTTCAACAATAAAACTTGTATTTCATCTATAATTAATTTGATAACTAAGTTATTTTTAATTTCCGATTAATACCTTTAAAAACACACTTTTCCACACGTAATCGACTGAAAATGGCATCACATGCTCATGGCTCAGGTAACGGCCAATCATGGCTCAGCTTGCGAATGTCACATGATCAGTCATTCATGGAGGATTTTCTCTAACCTTGTCTGTCAGCCTGTCCATCTTACAGATATATTTTTTAATGTCACTCAAGACCTAATGACCTTATCCATAACAATGACGGCAATGTTATTTTTACAATAAATGGTTCATTGTGTACCAGAAAAAAATGGTTATGTCTTGAATTTGAAAAACATATATATTTTATTCTTAACTAAAGGAGGGTTCGGTGAATGCACGTATGAAACCGGTGGGGTTCAGTACCTCCAACAAGATTAAGAAAGAACCATTGACACACTCAATCTTGGTGCAGCCAGCCTCCACCGCTCTAGCTTCTCCACCTGTTCCCTACTCTCAATGCAAAACACAATGTCATCTCCAAACATAGTCCACGGTGATTCTTCTCTAACCTCGTCTTTCATCCTATCCATATACATTTTTAATGTCACCTCAGACCTCTTGATAATGGGCGCATCCACGACAACATTCTTACTTTTACAATCCGCTGTCCTGCAGCATGCGATTTCTCCTTGAAAATTGCCTCCGAGTCTTATTTTTTTCCCCTCCGGCCACTGTTTTCAACTCGCAGCCGTTGGCGTCTTTGATGTATGGGGTGAGGTGAGGTGAGGACTGTCAAACGTGCCAGTAGTAGTTATTAAAAGAGCCCTGAAATCTCCATCCCGACTTTTAAAGCTGCTCGCGCCGCGATTGGCCGAGCGCGGTCACGTGGCGCAGTGCAGTCAGTCTCTGTGCGGTGGCTGGAGCCAGCCAGCGCTGAGTGGAGCCTGTCTGCCAAGCAGCTTCAGCAGCGGCTCGTTCTGGATCCCAGCGCGCTCACTGACAATTCAACCAGGGCCCCCTTTTTTCCCCCCTCTTTATTTTATCGGATTATCGTTCACCATGGGCGACAAAAAGAGCCCTACCAGGTAATGCGACCGCCCGTCGACGGATTTCCACCGCCTCGAGTCGCCACGGGCGAGATATTCGGACGCGTTTCCTTCACTTGGGATCGTTTCTCCTCTCTCTTTTTTTTTTTTTTTCAGTCGCTATGCCACAGCTAGCTAGAATAGTGCAGTCGCTATGGCGGCTTCTCGCGCCCGACAAGCCAGTCACTTAACAAAGGGATTTTTTTCACAGGATACGCCTGGCACGCTCCGAAAGGTTCTTCCGTCTCCGGGCGGTGTGCTGGGCGGCCCAATGTCGAATTCGACATTGTTTCGTATCGCGCGATACGTTGAGCTTCGATGCCGAAAAAAAAGGAGAAACGAACGCTGCCCGCTAGGCTAACCGGCGATATATACAACGAACCGAGGTCCGCTTGTGAGCAATTAGGAGATTACCGAACGAGGTCGCTCGCTCGCTGGGTTGGCTCGGTCTATATCGCTCCGCTTGGCGGGACGCGAAGCACGCCAAAAATTGGGGGTGAACCCCCACTGTTTCGCGCTGTGGCTTTGAACGAGCTTGTTGTCACGTCCGCCCCCCATATGAAAAAAAATCGCCTTGTCTGGACGCAAACGTGTCTCCCGCGTCTAAAGTCAATGTGTTTTGTTTGTCAGGCCAAAAAGACAAGCTAAACAAGCTGACGACGGCTACTGGGACTGTAGCGTCTGCACCTTTCGGAACACAGCCGAGGCGTTTAAATGCAGCATCTGCGATGTGAGGAAGGGCACATCAACAAGGTATCGTAGCCCTCTCTCTTTTTTTCTTCTCTCCCCTTTCTCTCTCTCCCAAGCTGTGTCTCTTTCCTTTGGATGCACTGGTGCTGCGTCGATATTTATAGGAATGCAACTTGGATGACAGTGGGACTTTCTGCTAGTCACTTAACGTGAACGTTTGCATTGCATTGGAATAGGATTTGCAAGGTAAGACATCCTACTGCAGAACATTGGAGGGGGGTGCTTGGTTGAAGGTGCACAGATGGAGAAACGACAACCGGAAAAAAACGGTTGAAAGGTGTGTGTGTTCCATAGAAGTCTCTATTTTCTGATTAATTGTGCGTGGCATGCTTGCATAGGGTTTAATTGAAGGACATTGAAGAATTGGACATCGATTTGATTGTGTTTGTCATTCGGCGCCCTGCATGGCGTGATGGTTGTCATTGCACATTTTCCCTTTCTTCGTGCGAATGAATGCCAGAGAACTCAATCATTGAAGCTAAATCAACGGTTCTCAATATGTGAGATTATAACTGGGTTCTGTAGGAAATCTAATGTGTTAGTAGGGGTTATTCTTTTCAAATCAGGAGCAAATTAATTGGAACATGAATCATTTGCTAAATTGGATTATAGTGACTCCTTCATACGGAACATTGTATGTCTTTAATGTGTTGTTTTATGCGGATGCACATTTTCATTGGTGACATAATTTTCCAATTGCCAGAAATGAAACAGATGATGTTACACATTCTGTATTGTATGAAGTATGCCTCGGAATACCAACAGAAATGTTGTTCAAAAGGAAATACATCAGACACAGATTAATCAGCACTCTGACTTTTGTTTTTAATCTTTATTTAGCAAAATTTTAACAACATAAGAATCTGTCAAAATGTGTTTGGAAAGGCCATATTTCCCTGTGTGTGTGGGGGGGGGGGTGCTTTTTTTGTAGAACACTTTTATATTTAAATGCCTATTGAAAATCTGGTCTAAAAACACATTCCTCACTTCTTCCATTTCGTTTTCTACTCCTGGAATCTCCCCTTTCTGATTAGCTGATAAATTTCCATTCAAATAAGCCACCGTCTTTTTTTTTTTTTAAGGCATGACAAAATTCAGAGACATCAATCTGTCAAAATTAGTCATGTTTCAAACACCAGCACCTACCCTCAAAGTTTGACTTCAATTGGGCAGATGGAAGTTTATTACTGTAAAAATCAGATTGGGCAAAAGAATAGGTAATATACAAAACTAATATATTGTATTTGTATTTATTCCTTCGGAATCTTTAAGTGCTCTTTCCTTGTTTCATCAGAAATTTCACAAATTGGCGGGCACTTGTCGCTGCTTTTGGCGGTTTATTTGAATGATTTTCAAATGAAGAGAAAATGAATTGGAACATGAAACAACTCATCTGTAAATTGTGAGACATTCCTTGGCAATATGTTGTCATTATTTTCTGTTTTTTACACGAATGCGCTTTGTCATTAGTGACAGTTTTGCAAAAAAAAACATTGTACTTTCTTTTAAATGATTCATATGGGCGCGCTTGCGTGGCATCAGTGACAATAACAACACCTTGAGGTGACATTTCTCATAAGAAAGTGAGATGAAATCACCCTGTCAGTTATGGTGATGGGATTCCCTTCAGCTTCTTAATCACAACACCCCCACTTTCCTGGCAAAGAAAGTTGCTGATGACAAATGCGACACAAGTTTGTTTGCACATGTCATCGAGAGCAAAACACAGATGAGTCATCTCGGGACTTGCCTTTGCATTCTAACCTTTCCAGTTGCGCGTTTACAACGAGCGTCTGTTTGGCCGCCGCCCATCATGAACGGGGCGGCATACCTCCGCCGATTTACCGAGAATGCGCAAGATAGAAAGAACTTCCAGCTTCATTGTCCTTCACCCCTCCCCCCCACACCTTGGTGTCCTTTTCCCCAGCGTCGTGCATCCAAAGACTCCAGCTTATGATATATGCTGAGCACGCATGCTGAGCACGCTCGGCAGAAGAAGGAAAATGATAAGCGTTGTCATAGTGCCTTGGCAAAAATCCACCGGTGACGTCACCGCCGCGCTTGTCATGTCGATCCGTTTGATCGGAGGATAGAACCTTTGATTCAGGCGGTTGTTAGGTGGCCTTTCACGCTAATGAGTACCAGCGCTTCCCACTGAATTCAATTACGGCGGCGCGGCGGAGGCATTTTCCTGTGATGTTGCTGAAGTCACATATACCGACTGTCTTATGTTGCCGATTTATACGGGGACTTTCTTTAGTGAACAATTCACTTCATACAGCGCCGGATAACCTGTTTGCAGACGTTTTTTGGTGGAAAGCACAGGTTGTGCAAATCCGTCATGGTGTGGCTGCTATTTGATCAAGATGGGACTGTGATGGGTTCATTTCAGAGAAAGAACTTTGCTAGTGAAAAGTTCAAATTGTTTTGGACAAATTGCGCTATGAATTGCTTGCACGCTTCGCTGTGCAAATGTTTCTTCACCAATAGTATCTTGCATCAGTTGGATTAACTCCTTTCCCTACCATTGTCGACTATAGACGTCAAAGATCCATTTGTACTTGGCTTGGAGTGCGATAGTTTATTTGTTCGCTGTTGCTGACATTTATATGTTAAAAATGAATGTTGGAGGCGTTTAAAAATTGTCTGAAGACTTGGTGATGCTTTGTTTTTATTTAATATTAGTATTTATTATTCATTGTTTTGTTTTATAGGTTTAATTGTTAACTGTTTTCCACCGTGTTATTATGTGAGCAATTTTGTCACATGTACAGCACATTGTACGCAGCAATGGCTATTTTAACCCTTGTGCAATATTTTGACAATTTTCTGGGGCCATTTTCTTCCATATCATTACTGTATTTTAGCCAGAGGTTTGCACACTCCTCGTCGTGCAATAACTAAGTGGGAGAAATTTCAGCTCCTATTGTCTTCCTTCAATGCTTTCCTTTTGATCTGAAATGTCTTTGATGCAAAGATAAAAAGTTAGGAAAAAATACCCTACACTGTTTTTTAAAATGCTGTATGAATAAAGTTGAGTATTTTACACAACTACTCCTGTAGAAAGCTTGTGTAAAATCATCTATTTTATTTCTGAATCGTCTGCTAAAAATTCCTTCACAATGACAATACCCATTCACATAAAATGTAACAAAAAATAGGCATAAAACATTTTTGCAATTGAGTCACTAAAACACAATTTAGCGATACGTTGCCTCTTGTTCCAGATAATTTGCCCTCAATTTGAAAAGAAAACCGTACTGTCATTACAAAGCATTAAGATGGATTTGCTGCAGAAACCCTGTTAAAATCCGACGCACCACATGTAGTAGCTTCACGCACCCCCATTTAAGAACAGCTGAAGGTAATTGACAATGCAACATCAAATTGGCAACGCTTTGCGACTCGCGGCGGCGGTTTGTGTTGACCCTTGCGGATTAGCTCTCACTTGTGTTCTTGCGGTTCGGGATGGGGCTGAATGAATCTATTCAGCTTTTATTTCTTGGCTTCACTTCAGTGCAGTTCTTCGCAGCAAAGGGAGATTGGAGGTGCAATAGACCAGAGGATGACATCGTTCCCTCGAGCAGATAAAAATGTAACCCAATCGGCATCTTAATAGGTGGCCAACATTTTTGTATACTTGCTGGCTGTCAGTCGAGCGAAGTCGGCGCAACCGAGGAAATCCTAGGTACCAATTAGCTTTCTTTCCCTTGCTGCATTCCATCAGAATACGACTAAAATCATATACATAAACATACGCCACACTTAGACTCATCTCTTATGGTTTAAGGCCTGTGTTCTCACCATTTAATGTGTGATCTTTTACATTAGTAATAGTATGACTGTCAGTTATTTGCTTTACAGTAATACCTATCTAAAATTACTTCAATCATCAATTAATACGTCAAATATTTGGATGATTAATCAATTAATCTGATTTTAAAAAAACATGTTCACGTTTCGGGCTCTTGATTGAAAAATACACACCCAGTAGCGAAAAATGCACAAAAAAATTAAACTCGGTTACCGGCTTGGTCCGTAACATCAGAAAATAAACACACATGTTTATTATTGGTTTCCCAAGTAAAAGCAAAGATTTTGCCTTGACTGAACACAAAGGTAATCTGTCCACCAAAGGCTCTTCAGCACCTATTGAGAAGCTCAAATTCCTAGCATATGGATCATTTAAATTTAAAAAAGGTATCTAAACAAGTGTATGAACAAATTATCCTGTGATTTCATTATCAGTTGTCGATAAATCGTTGCACCTCCACATAGTTCAAGTACATTAAAAAAAAAAAGACATTTAGAACAACACATCTACCTTCTTACGGAAGCGGCCATGCTTAGTTTAAAAGGCCAAATGAATTTGCACACTCACCACAGAAGGTGAAAACTTGACACCATCGCAGTTCCTATTATCCAAAGCACTATAGTAATTTCAACCTCACTTCTGGTCTGAGTTTATTGACCATTTTGCTAAATAACATTGCGGCCGCAGTAGGTTGATGAAGTATTCCATTGGATTCTTATTTCACAATTACAATATTAATCAGTGAACGGCCTTTTGGCTAGTACTGACAAATACAATGTTCCTGGAGGGCAAATCAGTCTTAGTCCAGTTTCTATTTTTAAGGCACAGTGTATTAAAATACTGAAGATTGTCTGGAGAGCTTGCATTGTACAGCACTTTCAAAAGCATCTATTGAATCTGCACTCATCGGTATGTTGTGAATTTTATAAGTAACATTGTGGCCCCAGTGCATTGATGAATGATTCTGTTTAATTGTTATTTCACAATCACAATATTAATCAGAGTACCGCGCTTTAGCTAGCACTGGCAAATACAATATATTCCTGGAGGGCAAATCAGTTTTAGTCCAGTTCCCCTTTAAGGCACAATGTATTAAATGATGTCTTGAGAGTTTGCATTGCGCAGCGCTTTCAGAGAAGCATCTGTCGGATCTGCATTCATGCACGAAACTCTACAGGACTATGTTCAATGATCGATAAAATGTAACCGTGTTTTTAAATAGGCAATATGAGACAGATATATAAATACTTCAAAGATTTAGACTTGTTGACAGTAATTATATGGCAGCTGTTTAAAGTGTTATGACACTTGACCAGAAAAGCAAACACTGGAAGTTAACGTGTGGTCAGCAGACACCGGTTCAAAGCAGTTAGGCCCCACCATCACCATATGCAGTCAAGTTATGCAGAGCGCCGACGACTTGTTTTACACTTGTATGACAGTTAAATGAATCTTGATTAGAATAACGAATGCACGACTTAAATGTTATTACGGGTGTTTTTAGAGCGCGGTTTATGGATGTTGAGACAGGAGGATATGATTCATTATGATTGACGGGGAGAAGTTTGAATTACACTTCCAAATGAGTTGTGGGCAGGGTAAGCCAAGTACTGTAGCTGCAGGTCACACTTTTCATTTGTGTTTATGGCGCCAAAGAATGTCAGCTTACAAGGGCAAACTCCGACTGTGACATTAGCATCTCGAGCCGGTCCCTCCCCCATCGGAGCGCAGCCTAACGAACCTGTTGACCCAGTCCTGCGCTGTGATGTAACTCGACACCCAAGTAGGCTAAATCGAGCTTCTACTTCCCTGGCTTCAGCGAGATAGCCCTTCGCCTCTTGCACCTGACCCCGATGCCCATCTGCAAGACCAGCCGCCGCTCGACCCTTTGCGTCCCCCCCCCCCCCCCCCCCCCCCCCCCCCCGAGAGTTTCTGCTGTCTCAACTCCGGTTGCGCTGACTTGTGTAGTTTTACATTGGTTTGCTTTGTGGTGATGTTTGGTATGCTCTTCTGGGAGCCCCGGGGCCCTGGGAGCAAACATTAAGAGGCC
Organism: Hippichthys cyanospilos; assembly: GCF_059441005.1. Lineage (NCBI taxonomy): Eukaryota > Metazoa > Chordata > Actinopteri > Syngnathiformes > Syngnathidae > Hippichthys > Hippichthys cyanospilos. The sequence continues at coordinate 9,004,270 of NC_142377.1, read as the reverse complement.
TCTAAAGTTGATAAATGGGAGCCATCACATGAACTGAGGTACCTCACTCGCTGACTGCTGCAATGTTGTGTTAGCTCTCTTTTTCAATCATTTTAAAACGCCGCCATCAAAATAAAATGTGCCGTCTTTCCGTGCCATCTAAAAACACTCAGCAAACAGGGTCAATTCACTTCTGTATTAATTGCTGCTTTCAACAACCTAAATGAAAATACTAGCATTTAGTGCATAGCTCTACGTATTGATTCATTTGTTGTGGTATTCGTAAGTTCTCAGTTTTCATGTGGAACCTGTTTGATTCGACCAGGGGTGTCCAAACTCGTTCCTCAAGATTATTTATCCTGCATGTTTTCGAGATTTCTATCCCCGACATACCTGATCCAAATGATCAATATCATCAGACTTCTGCTGAGCTTGATGGGGTTGCACACAAGATCGAGTTTGGACACAAGGTCGGGATTTTTTGGGCCAATTAAATTAGTTCACAGCTTCAAATGAATACTGCAAATGAGGAACTGATGCCACAACAAAAGTTCCTGGTAGTCTACAAAAGGGAACACTTACCATAAATGTTGTCCCTCAATGACTTTATCGCCTATAGTTAGTGTAAGTGAATGCCAAATCTCATTCAATCTTGACCAATCTGATGAAATCAACCTAAAGTCTGGTGTTTGCACAAATCCGAACATGTAACCTCAATCTTTGATATCTCTTTGATGTGGGGAGATATACATTTACTGTTGGGACAGCAACTAACGATGATTCTAGTAATCAATTAATCTGTCATTTGTTTTGTTGAATAATTGATGAACCAGATGTTAAAAACATGTTTGAATTTCCAGAAATACCCCCCCCCCCAAAAAAAAAAAAAAAAAGACAGGCCAAGGAAGGCATTAAAAAAGAAGGAAAAAAAGAAGATTCATGGCTAGTTTGTGCCATATAAAAATGATTCGGTGACTAGTTTGCACCATGTAACAATGTTGGAAAAGAGGCAAAAATGTTGATCATTGTTTTCCCAAATAAAAGCAGATGTTTGTAAATACTTAATTTTCATTCAGTACAAAGATAGTCTGGACGGCTGTTTCGTTGACTCAATAAATCTGGTCATTTAAAATGTTGCAAGGCTAAAATGATCAGGATTACAACAATGAAGGTCTCTGAATGATTAATCAATTAATAAAAAAGCTCACTTAATTTGATTATCAATTAATTGTGCACACCTCGACTTTTTCCTTCATTTTTTAAGCACGTATGCATCGCAGTGATGGCAATAACTTGATGCATTTATTTAAGAACGAGAAGCAGAAGTGACATTTAAAAATGAAAGTGATGGAACACACACCCTTTAAGTTCGCTCATACTGCGTGTGTCCGTGTTCTTGATGTTGCACAATTATTGGAAACTGAAGCTTGGGTGCGTACGTTTTTGTCAATCACAATAATACTCTGTGTACAGAAATCCACAGCATCCACTACTGTTACATGAAGACCAGTGCTTTTGGAAAACAGCATGAAGTAAGGAAGGGCACGCTTGCGCTCAGTTTCTTGCCAAGCTACTAGAAAAAGCAACCACCTTCACTTTCCAGCGCTATCAGCATTTGCACTTAAACTATACGCGGAAGTTGTGCGTAATTACACGTTAATTGCCAGATTTCAAAGTCCTTAATGACTTCATGGGATTTGGCAGCGCGTAAGTCATTAAATACAATAGACAATTTGGCAGTCTGACAATTCAGACAAATGTCGAGCAATGAATAGCGACACGAAGCGTTCAGGGAAAAGATCATGAAAGCAACTGGGTGTAAACCGGGGAGAGAGTCTCCAAAGAATTCATAAAAAAGGCTTTTGAGGACAAGCGCAAGAGGGAACGAGGGCATTTGTATATGTTGAGTCACCGCGAGCCGAAACATAACAAAGCGTACGGCTCAAGATTAGATGATTACTCGGGTAAAGATTTGTCTCGGTGAGAGTGTGCATGCGAGTTGCAGAGAGGGGGGGGGGGGGGGGGGGGGGTGCGGATGGCTTTAAGGGGGATGTGCTCATTCAGCCACGAGTCTCAAGGGGCTCCAAAGCAGAATGAAGCACATCATTATCCTTTGAGGGGGAGCCAGTGTGGACGGTCTTTCCTCTTCATACCAGCACCATCAAGCTTGGCAGGGAAATCAACTACGAGTACAATAAAGAGCCGCCGCGCTTGCGAGGCGCAATGAAGAGTTGCTGCGTTCGCAATGAGAATGAAACGCAATATTTCCTGTTGACTGCAAATGAGATGCGCTGGGGCAAATTTAGAACTCGAATCTCATAACTGCTTTTTCAATACTTTCCAACATGTTTGTTTCGTGTCGTCGCAATTTGGGAGGATGCCACTAGGGGGTCAAACAAATCCTTAAGTTATTTGAGTTCCTCGTTTCATACAAATAAAATCTCAAGGCTTTTATTTCTGCCTCGGTTATTCGTTTACTTAGTGTAATCGTAGCAACGGGTTTGCATGCTACGTATCTACCATGTAGGCTGGCGAGAGCCATCTGATTACTTTTCAAAAATGAAAATGACTCAAGTGATACAGTTGCTTGTTCCCATTGATCATTTTTGCATGAAGCAAGCTTATTCAAATTTGCTGTTTTAGCTAGCTAAACTCGCTAATGTGGAAATATTTGTCTGAAGTCTCACCTAATGTTGAGTGAAACTGTCTGCTGTTTGCCACGGTTTGAATAAAAGTAAAAAAATATAGACAACAAGAAGACTTAAAAAATCAATTTAAAAATGTTTTTGTGTTATGGATTCATAATTTTTGTTAACCAAGCAAACTATACATTTAAATTCGATCCTAATAAAATTAATACAATTACTGAAAATTCTTTTGATATTGATAGCCCTGGATGCAACTCTGTAGGAGGAATGAATATTTACATGAAATGTGCATCAAGCAAACCCTCCATAATTCTGAAAGGTATTTTTTTTTTTTTTTTACATCATATTATCCTTCCTCATCCATTGACTGTTGTAGTTGAATGAATCTTTTGTTTGACAAGTTTGTTTTTGTACGCGTCAAGGTTGCAATACTTGAGGCTGGAGTTAATGAATGTGCCACATGACAAATTGTTAGTGAGAGTCCAAATAATGTGCAGCAACACTTAACGCACAACCACTGCTGCTGTTTTATGAATATGCATATTTCTAATGCTTATTACTTCCAGTGTTGATTTTATTGAGGTAAGTATCGATATAGCAAAGTTGCTTTATTTGTTAAGTGTAAAAAGCAGATGTGACTCTGTCCATCGGCATATAACTTGTACAGAAGGGGAGGCAGTTGCCTACTTAAAGCCATCGTGATTCAGAAGAGGTAGCTGTGGGGGCTAATGTGCGGTGAGAAAGTGAGGGCGGTTGCAGGAAAAAAGACGAGAGAGAATAATGGAGTGGCACTGACGAGAGGAGAGAGACAAATGAGTGATGTGAACAGTGTGACACCTTGATACAGCTGGAAGCAGCTCATACTTGTTCGGTGCCTTTCCAATTACATGTTGCCTCTGCGCTCAAGACTTCCATGCCCTTTGCAACCTGAAAGGTCAGTCATGGACAGGAAAACAGCCTTCTACTTTGGAAGTGTGTCCTTGTTTGGCTAGAAGTGCATTTTTGTCTTATGGTTTCGTAGTTTTTCGAAAATGTGTACTATTGGTCATTCCACATGCGTGGGTGTTATTTCTACAACTTTTTGACGAATATAAAGTGTTGAGATTTTCACTATGCAATGTTAGTGTTTAAACAAACGTGCCATTTTGGGGGATTCCTTAAAAATTATAATCTTGGACATGGAATTACACCCAATGCAAGCAAAATGTTGGTGGCAGGAACAATTGTCTTTTCAAATTAAGGGCAAATTAATTGAAACATGCAACAACTTGTGGTGACAATCGCATTTTGGTAATTGTAATTTTCAATATGTATCTAGCTTTATTTCTTTTTGTTAATGGAACTGCTGAGTAAATAATGGTTAGAAATACGACTGCAAATTTACCTCCCAAATTTAATGAATCAGACACAGATGGCACAGCATTCTGTTTGAAGTCTTTTGGGGTTTTTATTCTTGCTCATCCAAAAATGTTTTGCTGGGGAAAGAATTCATAGGGGGTCCATAACTGAAAGCCGATTAAAAAGCACTAGTATTGAGAAAAAATAATTAGAGACCTGCGATCAAGCTTCCTTCACACTAGGGATGTCACTAACAAACCTTTTTAGAATTGATTTTCCTGACTATTATTTTTCTATTCCTAGGGTAAAAACCTTTTTTTCCTCTTCTTTTCTCTACGAGCCCAAAAGAGTGGTTATAGTGATCGCAGAACCCTAGTAACGCACGAGTAGCAATAAATCCCTGAAATCCTTATCAGAAGATGCCGTTGAAGGCCTGAATGTAAAATGCTCCTGCGGGTTAGTGGGATGAAAAGAGAAGCAGTCTAGACTCGGGCTCCTCTTTAGGTACTGTCCTCGTTTAACCCGCAGAGCGCACGCAAACAAATGGCTCGATCCAATGCGACAACACTTTTGCAGTCGCCGCGATCAATAACCGACTCAAGGGTACACCGCATGCACTTTTATTTCCATTCCTTGGCTCAATAACGCATCCAAGTAAACAAGTAAGGGTTTAACCTCTGCTTTTTAATCATACATTTGTTTACACCGAAGCCCGCATATAATAATGTGCTATCTTGCATTTCGCCGTGCGCCTTGAAGAAAGAGCTTTCGATACGGGCACATCCAGTGGCTGGTTAACACATAAAAAACAGTTCTGCTACGCGGCTCTGCTTCATTACCCTCCCTCCGCTATGACGGGGGAGGGGAGCGCCTCCCTTGCTTCCACATAATCCTCAAAGTGTAATACAAGTGTTGACACAGATGAATGCGTGATGATCATTTGTTGGTTCATGGTTGTCAGCACATGATAGGGATCTTTTGTAGTTCAACAAAACCCCCACAGCCTCCTCAGATGTGCCATGGAAGTGATGTGCCGTGCGTATGAATACATGCTTGTCATGTGGCCACCAGCTATGAAGCTCAGTGACCAAATCGGCACACACAAAAAACAAGCCGTTTTTTTGGAGGGGCTAATTGTTATTTGGTGAATGTATTCTGAAAAGAAGTTTTAGTTTATTGAGTGCTGAGATTCCACTTTCATGCTTGTGCTAAATGTGATTATTGATTTAATGCAAATAATTCAGTAGGTACCATTAGTCCGTGCTCTTCGTTGGCTGTAATCAAGACTGTGGTTCTCTATGAAGAAATCCAGGAACTCTTGAGTTCCTTGTCTGGGATTCTGGAGTGTGGCCCAAGAATTTGTGTTCACACCCAGACAGTGGACGAGGTAGTTTATTCATATCAGACGGATGACGGGAAGCAGGGGGCGCTGCGGGCTGCACTACCTACTACAGTCCAACAAGTGGCGCTAGCTGAAAAGTTGAATGACAACCAAGCTGGATGAAACAGTTGCAGTTGGTGCTCTGTGTGTGCGTGTGTCCTTTTTGGGGTTTGCATTGTGGAGAGCTTGTCTGTTTTGCAATATGTGCTCTGCAATGCGGGGCATTGAGGGGAGTGCACGGACTGGGCGCCAGCTGTGGTGTGTTTCTGATCCCGAATGATGGAGCGTAAATCTGCGATAGTCAATGTTCAGTCCACGTGTGTGTGTGTGTGTGTGTGTGTGTGTGTTTATGCCTCTTCTTGGAGTTTAAACAAACTAGCATTGGATGTCCTCATCCCCATAAATACACAGGAGAGCCTGTTCCAGATTATCCAGCCACCTAAAAGTTTCTCTTTTTTGATTATTTCAAAATATGAAACTGGTGCTGCTGTGCGGCTGCTAATAGTGAGAAAAAAAACAACACCTTAGCACACTCCCAAGTTCAACCAAACAAACAGCATGCATTCGCACCACAGGCCTCCCATCAATGATCCTGGGTAGATAGACGAAGACCCTAGATAGACACCGATAAAAGCCTTACAGAACTTGAACGTTCGCAGGGGAGAGCACAAACTACCATCAGGAAATTCTCGATTCCGTTCCTGCGGTCTGAAAAGGGCTCCTGTGTCTGTCTTGTATGTCGATTTGTTCTGTTTTCAGCCATTGCATTCATTCTTCATGGCAGGAAATAATTGCTTGTCCTCCTCAACACTTGAAATAAAGAGCTGTGTTAACTAGGGATTTCCTGTTCCTCTCTCTTCATCTCTTTCACTCGCTCGCTCCATTAATTGCTGCATCTCAATTGGCAAAGTTGTGTTCTTCCACATGTTAGAACTGCGCTTCACAAATAGGGGTACATGAGATTTTAACAAGGTTTCTGCTGGTGATGTCATGACGAGTTGTATGATTTTATTTTTGAATTAAAAGCAAATTAATTGGAAAATGAAGCAGCTTATTGCTGAATTGTTAGTGACTCTTGCAGAAGAAAAATTCCTCGGGACAACCTCTAGAAATGTAGTACCAAAGTTTAACCAATAAGACACGGTTGGCACTGCACTCTGTTTTTCATTCAATAATGCTTTACGCTAGTGTCATATACAGTGTGAAGTGTTTGAAACTGAGCTTTTACTAAATATTTTTTTTGGTGGGGGTGGTTCAGGTTGCAATGTAGCTTCGCCATGAGATCTATCTTAACTATTAGGGCTGTGTAAGGATCTTTTAGAAAATAATGCTAGTAATTTTAGGGCATCCAGCGAAGAATGACACACATACTGCTGAAAACAGCCAAATCGAAGCGTAAACATAGGGGCGGCCGTCAATGGTCTGTTGTTGTGCTAAGGGGAGGTAGTATAGCATACAAGGATTTCCCACTGTGAGGGCTTGCACTCACTCGGTGTGATTTGCCAGGAACATCTTGGCAGGAGCATGTTGTGGGAGCAATTTCAACAATTGGACTCATGAGTTCACTCCTGCTTCTGCTCTCAATTTGATCAAGTCTGCCTCTTGTTGCAAAAAGAATATTACACTTTTGATTGGATCAGGTTTGATCATTGTTGCATCCGTAATCACGTGAACCAGCATTTTTGAGAATTACGCTTTTGGAAGTCATCTAGTACATATTTAAAAAGCTTTGTCCGTCCATCCATTTTTCTACACCGTAGAGGGTGAGCTGGAGCTTACGCCAGCAGACAGTGGGCCAGCCGTAGTCGCTTGTTCACCGCTGTGCTAATTAACTTGAACAATCCAAGGTTATTGTGAACTTATCTACTTTAGACAAACCTAAGGATATTAAAAAAAAAAAAAAACTGTTATTGACTCATGTTGTGCATTGAAGTGTGAACAGTAAGTAAATATTTGAACACACAGTGGTAGCTGCTGCCACACAATATCAACGCAGACCAAAAGTTAACCACAAGCCCAACTTCTGCTCCCACTGCAACCAGTGGAGCTCATCAACAACCACAGCAGGTGGAGATTTCATCAATATTTCACAATTTTCCCCGATAAGCACCCACACTCATTTTACCTATGTGATTAATACTTTACACACTTAGTTTATTTATGTATGTCCATTTTGCTACTTGCGTATAAGAATTATTCATCATGTTGGAACAATGATTGTCAAAGGTTTTTTTTAATCTGAATGCCTCGCTGGTCTCCTTTTCTTAGGCTATCATATCCATAAAATACCATAAAATTCTTTCAAAATAACATTCAATCCAACAAAGGCCTTAAAACTGACATACGGCATCTGTTGCCTGCGTTTACCCCTGGTGCTCTGTTATTGCTGCGTCTGGCACAAATTAGCCGCTAGCCAGTAGCGCTCCAGCGCTACGTGAAATGATTCTGCACACTTTGATACTGACAGCCTGACAGTTGGTTTTCCGACTGGTCACTTTTTAACAAATCATGCTGACACAAATCGGTTGTTTCAGCTGTCAAATTCGTCTTTTATATCAACATTTATGAGACAGTTTTTCCTCAAATTTAATGTTTTGAGCGAGGAAACAAGTGTGCTGTTAAGCACAGTTGAGATGTAAGTAAATAAAAAGGCTGCAAAATCATAAAAGCTGCTCATTCATAATTAAGTGGAAATGTTATGTTATTTGGTCTTCTGTTAATTGTTTTTCACCCAGAAAAAAAGTGTTTGTTTCTGAATACTCTATTCAGTATTTTCTATTGCATCGCTGACTACCAAAAATACTTGATAGCTGCAGGTTAGATCTAGCTAGTATTTGTATTAACGAGGAACAGTTACATATGCTAGATAGTTGGACACTCGATAGTATGTTTTCCAAACAAAAAGCCAAGATGTGAGGAACATATTCAGTCTGTATTAGCATCTCTTATGAACCCATTAGAGGTCTCCTGTGGGCACTTAACACTAGAGCGGGGCTTCGTCCAACCACGGCAAGGTAATGCGTACTGGAACAGCCCACGTCTCATCCTCATTCACGGCAGCTGGCGTATTGATTTGCGAGCAGCCCAAGCATCGTGACATGATGCTCTATTACGGCCCCATTGATTGAATTGTGGTCAACTACACAATACCGCCCCCGGCTCAAGCACAGGGACTGTCTGAAATAGCCGCCGGCTATTTTTCCAACATGTATGGTAACACCAACCAATGGAAAGTTTTTTATTTTTTATTTGAAATCAAATAAACACTTTTACCTCCTACAACCAACAAAGGCCATTTTTTTCAGTAAACTTTTAAATCCATTCATTTCCCCCATGTCTTGCTAGTTATCTAGTGTTCAGATAACAAAAGTAGGGTTTCTCCAGTCCAACGTCCATCTTGCAAACTCCCTTCGTGCTGGCAAGGTGAAGTAATGACAAATATACTGATACACTGCCAAGATGACCTCCATTAATTACGTAGTTTAATATAATGCTCATTAGCCGGCTAAAGCATGCACAAACAGTTCTGCCCTGACAACAATGAGCTGTGATGCATTTGAGTTGAATGGGAGAATTCCAATTTGGCGTTAGTTTGCACCGGTTAATTCAATGCTCAACCAGAGTCAGCACCGATTTGTTCCATGCTGTAAAATATTCAAATTAATTAATCCGGTACATTACCGTATTTTCCGCACTATTAAACTTTTTTTCATCAAATTGCAAACAAAAGCTTTAAAATGTATTGTTTTGTATTGTTTTGTATTGTTTCTTATACAAAAACTCACATTTTTTTTTGCGTATTGTCCCCATATATTTTGAACATATAGCATATCAAAATTTCAAAAAGGATGTTATAAAAAAGTATATAGTATATAGTGTGTGAAAAACGGTAGATGTGTTTGTACCGGGCTGTAAAGATATAAATTCCTCTGACCGTCTCATGTTTGAAAGCGTTACCAGACTCCTTGCTTACTAAGCACTTCAATATCTTCGATTTTTCTAAGTATTTTTTGCAAGGTACTGGCTTATCGCTTCTTCTTCTGGCTGATTTGGAATTGATAAAGCTCATGCTCGGTAGCGCAGGACAGATTTAGCTGCCCGCACCTGCAAAGCCTCCGCAGTGTGGCGGCTCCATCACGTCCCTCCTGAGAGACGGTCTGTGACAAATGGGGCTGCGCCTGCCGTAATCAGATTAGAAGACCTAAGTGATGTGTTGCAAATGTCCCACCTTGTGATCCCGAGCATTCATTTTATGACGGCCGCCGTCTAATGAGATTAGCTGTCAAACGGCGCTGCTCGGAGGCCGCGTGAAAGCTACCTCGGCGAGAGCCGGGAGTGGCGGCCCTTTACTTGTTGCGTGAGCGCAGTTGGCCTCGGGGCTCCATCAAGAGGCTAATCCATATTTGGCTCGCCTCCACAGGAAACCCAGGATCAACTCCCAGCTGGTGGCCCAGCAGGTGGCCCAGCAGTATCCCATGCCGCCCCCGGCCAAAAAAGAGCGACGGGAGCGAAGCGAGCGCTCAGATAGGGAGCGGGCGGACGGCGAAGGGGAGAGCGCCATCGGGGAGGCTCGGCCTGAAGGCGAGCGTCCGGAGATCGTGAGGCCGGAGAGGGACACCCCTCCCCCCGACAAGGACAAGAGCGACAAGGAGCAGCCCGTCCAAGACAAAGCCGACAGAGAGAAAGACATCGTCCCGGCCATCGCAAAGAAGCCCGGCGTCAAAAAGAGCAGGTCAGTGGGCGCCGAGGCACGCGGGCGGACATTTTGCCGAGGGTGGCTTCGCCTCACCGGTCTTTGTTTCCGTCCGCCACTAGGCCCAAATCGGACAGCCATCAGAGTCCGCCCAGCGACAAACAGAGTATACAGTCTGGCAAATCGGCAACCAAGACCAACAAGAACAATCACATTTCCAGGTACGTGTCTCGCGCAGGTCACGCGGAATAAAACGGAAGTGGGCGGCTGGCTAGTGACCGTTTTGTTTATGAATGGACTCTCAATCGGCTAAAGCCGGAGGGCAGCCATCTCGCGCTCTGTTATTTTATTTTGCTGGGGAAAAAAACTGTTTTGCACATTATAAGAGAAAAATGTGAATTTCAATGTGCATGTAGCGTTCCTTCCAGACTCATTGGTAGAATCCTGTAAGGGTAAACTGGTTACTTGTGCTGTAATATCGACAAATAATTTCATTGCCGTTAAAAAATATACTGTAATAATCGTCACGTTCATTTGTATAGCTCTGAATCACCACATCTGGGGAAAATAAGAAACCTTCGGAAGGGACTGCAGGTGGGAGGAGGAAGCACTCGGCTTAACTGTTTTTCAGACCAATTCTTGCTGACACAGGGACCTAAGACATGAAATGCATACGTTGGTAGCGATAACCAATCATGGAACATTAAGGTATTATGTAGAGTATATACACTGGCAGCGATAAACCATTCAGAGTACTTTACGTAGGTTCCCTTTTTTTTATCCGGTGTGCCGTATGTATGGGTTAGCGCCTCATAACGCGGTGCGGAAAATACGGTAGCTGTTGAGATTTTTCGCCGGCACCAACAGCTGTACTCTGACTCCATGCGTCAAGGTGTCCGCGGAAGCCACTGATCTTTTCTCCCCGATTCTCTCCCCGAAGGCCCAAGCTGAAGAACATCGACCGGAGCACGGCGCAGCAGCTGGCCATCACCGTGGGCAACGTGACGGTCATCATCACGGACTTTAAGGAGAAGAGCCGCTCCTCGTCCACGTCCTCGTCCACCGTCACGTCCAGCGCGGGATCCGAACAGCAGCACCAGAGCTCCGGCTCCGAGAGTATGGACAAAGGCTCGTCGCGCGCCTCCACGCCCAAAGGCGGCGACCTCTCCGCGGGGCACGACGAATCCTTCTGAGGGCCGCGCCCCCTTTCTCCCGTCGACCCCGCCCACTCAATCCCCCTTTTCACCCCACGTACCGGACACTACGGATGGCCGACGGGTAGGGACTCGGCCTTCCCGCGGCCACCCCGCCTCCATTCCGGAGGACGGTAGCGCCGTGCACCTGACACGGAAAACGAAGGAAGGAGCCCCAACTCTACAAAGTTAACGCCCATGCTAGCGTCAAGACACTTGTATGTATTGTTTTATATTTGGACGCGGATGTGAGGCCGAGTCTTAACTTTTTTGGGTTTTCGTCGAGAACATTTCTCCACCAGGCACAGTAACCACCATTGTTTTGTTATTATTTTTGTACTCTTATTTATTACCTGTTGCACCTGTATACTTTGATATTTTTCCTTACGATGTTGAAGCTTGGCTGCGTAGCTCTGCCGACCGATCGGTCCCTCAGTGTTGTTGTTGCGGTTTGTAACCATGGCAGACCCCCCCCACACATAAACACATACACACACACACGCACACACCTACACACACACACACACACACACACAAAGGTGCTAGATTCACTGTGAAAGGTTTTGCAGATCTCCCAGAAGAATCCGATTGTCACTCTCGTTCCTCGACGAATTTTGTCTCACTCTGAACACTGTTGGGAGCTTCCTCATGGCGGCGGCGTGCGTCAACTAATAATCTTTTACAGTATTGTGTGTCCTTAACTGTACAGTGTAGGCTGTTGTGTAAAACACTAAAAGCTGTTGGTATTTACTGAAGTAGCGCGCGTCTTAAGTTGGACGCGGCAGAAGGACGGGTCCCTCTTGGTGAAACCATATGGAACTGTGTATGATTGTTTTTTTCGAAGCCACTACAAATTGACAAATTAATGTACTTCTGTTTTTATTTTTGCAAAATAGTCATTTGAAGACTGCCGTCATTGGGGGTAATCGTCAAATCACCATCGCGCTTTCATATTTGGTGATGAGCCAATAGAATGGGACCATTGGGTGAAATTTCCATTTTTCGTTGTGCGTAGGGAAACAACGTTCCAAAAACCCAAGGTTGGACATTTTCTGTCGTTTTTTTTTTTCAACCAATTTTTTAACTACATCGCTCCGAGAGCCCGCATTTTGAGAAAAATAAGCTTCTGCAGCATATTTCCTCTTATTCTGTTTTTCATGCTTGAAAACAGCGAATGAAAATGTTTTTTCACCAAGTGGTCCCCTCCGATTGGCCCGTACCCATTTTACCGCAGCGAGGCCCGTTGAAGGGTTCTAATTCACTTTCACCCGTAGCTGATACAACCGATTTTACTTTCAAGTGTATGAAAGTGTATAAAGAATAAATGTGTATATGATATCTTAGTTTTATTTATTGAAGGACCAAAGGAATTTCATATTGACATGATGCGTAGATGAATAACAATTTGAAATGCAATTACCGCAATGATCTAATGTTTGAGATGAATAACAGTTTAAATAAATAAAGACTAATATAATCCATTTAATGGTGTTCTTATTGTTGCGCTCATGCTGCGCACGTCACACGGGCGGTGAGAGGCGGGCCTAGTGAACCCCGCCCCGTGACCCTTACGTGACCCCTGCCAGCTTGGGTCCATCCCAGCATATCACGAGGGGATAATCATTTTTTGTATCACATATCGTTTTGGTTCTTTTTTTGTTAATTTGTTCACTGCCAGTTACAACGCAACTTTTCACGTGATCGCGTACTTTTCTTGCGTGCAAATAACGCCATCAGTGTTCAAAGTGGGGAGAAGGCAGAAATGTTGGATTCCGACACAAACCCCCCCCCCCCCCCGCCGGTTTTGTAATGCAATCTTTCTGACACGGGCCTTCAAAGCCATGCTTTCACTTGCCTTATCTGCAAGCGTGTAATACCGCAAGTGAAAAAGATTTCTGTTAAATTATTGACAAATGGTCTTTTGAGTATATGATGCATCGCTTGTACATAGTTTCCAAATCTGCAAACATTATGAAATGGCATTCGAGCTGAAGTCTTTTTTTTTGTTTTGTTTCTCGTTTCCTTTCCGCGCAAGCAGTTCTGTTCTTGTGTGCGACCAGTAACCTTAATTTACTGTGTAAAGATGGTTACATTTTTTAGCTTTGTTTGTCAAGAGATCCAAATATAGAATGCTTGTTTACTGACTGTATATCTTAAACGTGAATTCCCGACTCTGTGTATTATAGCGACGCGTTTCTTCCTATGAGATGTCTTGTACAATGCTTTGAAATCTTACTGCTCTGTTGAAAAAGAAATGTGGGAACATTTGTAGGACAGTACAATACTCCATTTTTTTTTTTTTAATCCTTTAAGTTATCCTCTTTTTTTTTTTTGTTTGTTTGGTTTAACTTCTAGCTGATGTGTCAATTGTTTCCCCTTGTGAGATGGTCACGTTATGTTTCTGGTGTGGAAATGTACGTAGCATTTTCAGCAGATCACAGCAGCTTCTTGTCCAGCTTCTAATGTTGAAATATGACATGTTCCTGGCATGTGCACGACTTTGCGCTTATAGGCTAACCTGATCATTTCCCTTCTTGCTTCAAATAGAAATGTCTATTTATGAATTTTGCTTGTAGTTTTTCACAAATAAAATTGTTGAAGTTATCTATTTCCTGACGGCTCCGTGTCTTTTCACGCAAACGCGTCTTCCCCCTCGACAGGACGCGTGTATGCGGCTGAGCTTTATTGATTGCGCTGCGCTGTGGAGTGTTTGTTGCCACAAGTGTACTCACACATGACATGAGCGAGCCCACAAGTTGACAAGAGCTCTCAATCATTTATTCCCACTTCCTCTCCGTAGGCTGCTTAATAGGCCACCAATGCATCATCTCAAATTTCCCACCGAATGCTGACTTCCTCTTTCATATATATATATATATATATATATATATATATATATATATATATATATATATATATATATATATATATATATATATATATAAAATCAATGCAGAGTTACAAAGAATGTCAAAGACAGTAGAACCTTTTACTGAATTTTTTTGCGCTATTATCTACGAAATACACTGTTTTGAAGCATGAAACACAGCAGCAAAGAAACAGCAAAAAAAAACAAAAAATGGAAAATTACGCCACAAATGTTTTTGTTTTTTGTTTTTGTCAAACTGGGAATGGCTTTCATTATGGTATGTAATAATTGATAATGATTGAAATAATTTTATAGTAAACAGCAGATTAATGGCTTGGGTCCTATTTTTTTTTTTTTTTTATTCTTGACAAAAATCATCCTGGGGGCAAGATTGAGTGGGCTATATATTTTACACCCCTCGGTTAAGTACAGGAATAGACCCCCATAATATATATATATATATATATATATATATATATATATATATATATATATATATATATATATATATATATATATATATACAGAGAGAGAGAGAGAGAGAGAGAGAGAGAGAGAGAGAGAGAGATAGTTTACCTTATCGGAAGTTATTTCATGATGAAGCTGTCAAAATAATAGATAATGTAATGAAGTTGTACTCCACCAAGTCGTTCACTGCTGCCTGTATGAGATGTAGATGGTGTAAACTATTGCGGATAATAATGGCAGTTTTGAGGTGAGTACCACTTGGGAGGCACCGCTTTTGGCTTCGCATTGCAGTCTCAAGCTGGAAACACACTTGTGTGTAACATGAGTAAGGTGTTGCTTCAAGCTGGATCTTGAAGGGAGCGGCTGGAATCCTTCCTCCTGCACTTTGACTTATGATTGCTTCCGCAACACAGACACGGAATTGCAGAATATCTCCCGTGAGGGATGTTGACTATATCATTAAAAAAAAGAATAAGAAAATGTTAGAATACTGCACCAACACAAAGGTAACACGCCCCATTGTGTTTACCAGAGAAGAGTGCCTCTTTGTGGCAAGTAAAAAAGCAGTTCAAATTCAAAATCAAAATTTCAAGTGACTTTTTGGCTCTTCATTTGTGTACCAGGAGATTGACCCCTGGTGGCAAGTAAAAAAAATGCAGAAAAGCTTCACTGCTCTATGAGCTGCAGTGTTTAAGGCTCGAGAAAAATAAAGCTCCTATTTTCTCAAATTTATGGTACAATCAATTGACTTAGTTAAAAATCTTCCAAAAACGCCACAGAACATTTCAAGGGGTTGAAAGCAAATACATATCTATATTTGACGATGTTATGACCCTTTCAAAGCCAGCCCAATTTGGGCGACATTAACACCAGGCTAGTGAAAAATCCCAGGACACCCAGGGCTACAGCAATGAAGTACTTTTACTTGATTACTTCCCTCTATTGCAGCGAGACCGTTATTACATACTCAGTAAATTGTACCTTGTCAAATTTCACTGACTTAATAATTAACCCATGGCGGAAAATCATATTTAATTGTAGCCTAATCCTCCCCGTTCTTCCACGCGCCAAGTAATTACGAGTTAAAGAAGAGGTCAAAGGGTTCTCCTCTGATCTGCAGCATCTCCTTCACGAGTGGGAAGAACGTTCAAGTGTGGCCTCCTGCTGCGCGTCATTAGCATGCGATTGACTCACTCCTCATCTAATTGCAGCGCATGCGGATTGGCCCTACATGCGTGGCGGACACCTTTGATGAAATCAGTGAGACGTTTGTGTGCCCAAATAGCACAAAGCACCACCCACTCATCTCAAATTCGCAAATAAAAGCCCGATGATGAAGGATTTACCGAGCGGCCGTCTCTGCGCTCGTAAAGTGGAAGAGTAAATTTAAGATTGAACGACCTCTCTTCTTCCAGTTTGTCTGTTGGGAGATTTTTTTTCTATTATTTTCACAGCTGGTGCAAATATTCTGTTTAATGGCATGATTGATTGCTTGATTTGTGCAAAAAAAAAAAAAATAGATAGAAAAAATGAAGAAAAAGCAGCAATAAATTATGTAATTGGGCACATTTAAGTTTGATTTATGAAAAAAAATCACATGGAAATAAGACAAAAATAATCAGCAGTGATTTAAAATCACTTTAAATGTAAATTTGACTTTGCTTAAAAGGACTTGACATTTATTTTGCCAATTTTAGAAGTAAAAAAGTGAATATACTGACTATTATTCATCTGATAACAATTATTTTTAGATTAACCTAAAAATTAAAATATTTAGTAAAATAAAGAATAAATAAAATACATAAATTATTACTTAAAAAAAAACATTTTAAACCCTTTAAACATCACCTGTGCTAACGACCAATCATGGCTCACCTGTTAGTCATGTGACATTCTTCAGTAGAATTGATTAGTCATTACCTGAGACTTTAACAGTGTTTTTAGTAAACAGCAAGTGTAATCAAATTATCTTAGCCAATCACAAAGACGTAATATTATGTTTGCAAGAGTTCAGACATTCGATCCCAGGTACGTCTTTATTTTTTTTTTTAATATTTTCACGTTTTCAAATATAGCTGGTACTAAAAGAGTTAGTGATAGACAAAATTTGAACTTTTGACTGTGGAAAAAAAGGCTCAATAATTGGACAAACCCTTGAAATCCCGCAATTTCTGGTATAAATCTTAACATTCTTCAAAAACAAACCATATCATGATCTGTATTTGGAATTTTGATTTTTATTCTTTTTCTTGTGGTTTGTTTCCTGTGTCTCGTTAAGTTATTGTTTCCAACTGTCTTTGTCGGACTCGTTCTTCGCCTCAACCAGTCCGCTCCCTCAGACTTGTCCAGCTGTTCCTCGTTGCCTCATCAGTTGGAGTTTATTTAGCTGCCTGCTTCCTGCCTGTCCTTTTTGGCTCATTGCTTCTGTTTGTAGTCTCTGTCGCGTATCAAATTCATCATCTTTGTTACTTTCAGTCCGCTTTTTCGGCTTTGGATTTTTTTTTTCACTGGTTCCACATGCTCTTGTTTTTATTTATTCATTTTTTACATTACAAATTACAATGAAGCAAAGTTGCACATGTTATTGAATCAAGTACATTGGAAAATTATATCAACAGTCTAATAATGTAGTTGTGTGTCTTTTTAAAGGTCAAGCGGAAAGATTTGATAGGTTCTCTTAAAACTTGTGTTTTTTTAATTTTGTTTGTAACATGTCACTTTCTGGAAAATTGTCGTTTCAAGTATGTTTAAAATCTCGGTTGTATTGAGTCTAGGAAAAATGAGTATTGCAGCTGTTGTTATTCCATCCACCGCTAGGGCTAGCGGAAGTGATTATAGCTAGCAAGCATGCTACATCATCAGTCACTGCATGTCTGGTTACATGTGTTGCAGCACTATTTGTGTTCAGATATCCATTAGCGTGAAGATCAGGGACCTGAGATTGAAATAGTGGAGATATTTTATCGTGGGTTTATCGAGAAAAAAAACAATTTCCATCTTAGCTCACTGACTTTCACGCAGATAACAGAACAGAAATGGTGCAGCAACACATGTAGACATGCACCCAGTCACACCTTAAGGACAATTTAGAGTGTCCAATACGCTCGCCACGCATGCTTTCGGAGTGTGGGAGGAAGCCGGAATGCCCGGTGGGGGACCCACGCAAGCTCGGGGAGAACATACAAACTCCACACAGGAAGGCCAGAGCCAGCTGGATTCGAACTTGTGTCCCTTACCTGTGAGGTGGACGCGCTAAACACTGCTCCACCCTGTGGACGGACAATTTTAAAAACAAAACAAAAACAAAAACATTCATGTATTCTTTGTCCTCCGCAAAGAACCACAATGATTTCTGCTGAGAGGACGTGAGCCTCCTTTGGCCAATTCATTTGTGTCCACTGTTTGGACAGCAAAGTTAAACGCATTTCCGTAAGTGTTTTACGAAGCTGAAGAAAAGGTTGCGGTCCGCCTTTCGATGGCTGTCGGCCCGCGTGTGCGCTAGCGCTTGCTAAAGGGTAATTGTCTGCGCATGCATGCAGAGCGTGCGCTTCACTGGCCCATAATAAGTATGCATAAGTGCAGTGTGAACACGAGCTGCCGTGCAGTAAATCATTGATGAACCTTGGACCTTGAGAGGCTTGTAAAGCAGCTTTACCTGCGGGTCATACAATGCTCCTTGACACCTATTAAGCATCCGCGTTCGACTGCCTTTCACTTATTCGAACTCCGACGCCATTTTTATAGCAACCGAGCAGTAAAGAAGACAACGGAGGATATATGTATTGCTGTCTATTCCCTCAGAGTATTCTGGGCGGATTGTGTTATCATTTTTGGCTAATTACCGCTGAACAATTGCCTCGTCGTTATATGTCAACCACAAAGTGCGTAATCAGTCTTGACCCGCTCGCTGACTCCGTTGTAAGTATGCCGCTGTATAATACGCGGCCTGTTTAATAATTAACAGGACTAAACTGTGAAGGATTTGCATATCCACTTAAAAGGAGCTAGCGATAGCTACGCTTTCACAGCCCGCTGACAAGTGATGGGGGGGGCAAGAGAAAGGGGTGTCGATTATGAAATTGTGACATGTACGCCGTGCAACGTGCGTTAGTCATCCGAATGGGCTTATGAGGGAAACAATGTCCCGTGCAAAATAATAAACATTACTCATAATTACTTACGACAAGAATAATCAATTTGCACTTTATTCTGCACATAGTCAAACATAGATGTTTTTCTGGCACATAGCATGACTATGAAAAAAAAAAATCATATATATATTGTAATGAATAATGGAGTACAGTGTTCAGATGAAGATTAAAAAAAAAACATTTTTGGGGGTTAAGGAGCAATTATGATTACAAAAGACAATAAAAAACACATTCCCACTGAATTTGTTTGCAATTTTTCATTTTTAGATCAACTTATTTAACTTAAAACTATCGCAGCAGATTACTCTTAGAATATAACTTTTTAAACTATATATATATATATATATATATATATATATATATATATATATATATATATATATATATATAGTGTATATATATATATATATATATATATATATATAAGTGTAAATATGCCTCTACTTAGTAATCTTGCAGAGATTGTGGGTGTAAAGGCTGCGCCGTTGTGGGTGTGATCGCAGTCGGCTCCAATTATGGTCGATCAAAATAGCTTCTCTAACTCCTTTACGCGTGGTATAGCAATCGTGCACTCACAATATCAGCATGGGCAAAGCGGACACATGGAGGTTGAAAATGATCCCAACTTAAAATGTCCCCAAATAACGTACTAATAATGCTCTTGTCTGATCATGGTTTTAAGCTGCTTTTGCAAATCATGAGTCAGCTTTACGAGTTTTTATGTGAGTTTAAATAGTTGAAATCAGTTTCGGCGCGTGCTTATGTTCCGCACTCCCCCCCCCCCCCCCCATATTGAAGCTGGCAGCGGCCATCGCTCACCGGCTAATTCGCGCGAGGCTGACAATTTGGCCCCGCTCCAAATGCGGCTTTCCATTTGGGAGCCCTCCAAACAAAACAGTGAGCGCTCAGCCGAGCGGCGAGGAAGGCTAAACGGCAACTCATTCATTTGGCTGACCCCGGACTGTCAATTGTTACCTCTGGAAGGTAAAAGGAAATCCATTCCCAGGTCAGTGTTTGCCCTAAAAGCTCCCAACAAGATGATTCTACGGTTGAAGAAGACTTGGCTGAAGATGAGATCTTCCAATCGGAAGCAGGCGCAAGTCGCTTCCTTCTCAGACCGGCACATTAACTCGTTTATTGTTTCCTGTCTTGGTTAAGAAAGAGGCTAAATCTTGCAAACAAATGACAACAAGGAGGAAATCTATTTATTTATTTATTTTTTTACATTGTTGATGACAGGTGAGAATTTCCATCGTGTCAAATTTTGTACAGTGGCTGTGAAGTGCAAAATGAGAAACATTTGCATTTCAGAAAACAAAATGAACAAAAACATTGCAGAAAAAAAAATGACCAAGAGCAGAAACACAGTTGCATCGCCCGTAGAGAACCCACGTGGGCACGGGGAGAACATGCAAACCCTACACGCCGGAATTGAATTCAGGACTCTGTGAGGCACACTTGCTAACCAGTAATCCACCGTGCCAACCTGATCAAACATAAAACGGCAATAATTATTTTTGGAGCGGCCCGGAATCAGTTGATCCACGGACCGGTAACGGGCCGCGGACCACCGCTTGGGGACCCCTGCCCTCGACTTTCTCTTGACAATTTCCCCCGGTTTTTTTTTCTTTTTACCCGCGCGAGTTCTCCACCGATCGCGTGCCGGTCACGGACGAGAAGCGCGGCAGCGAAGCATCTCGCAGCTGTCACATCCGCGCCGAGCTCCTCCACGGCCACTCGTAATGAAGATAACAAAGGAGAAGAGCGAGGAGACGCCCGGGGAAAATAAAGCTGCTTCTGCTGGGATATTAAATCGGCAAGTGAGGGCCCGCTGTGATTACGCCCGGGCCGAGATCTCGTCTCACGAGATGGAGCGCGTCGTCTTACTTGGCCGTCTGGATGCATAAGTGGGCGTGGCGCGGGATGTTCCTCGCAAAGACGTTGGAAGCCGAGCGTCTGCTGCCAGCTGGCAGCCTCGGCGCTGCATCCTGAGCGTCCCTCCTGCCGAGCACCTGTGAATCATTTATGCGCTCGCCGCTACGTGCCGATGCGTGTATGACACCGTTTTTTTTGTTGCGCCAAGAGGAGATTTTGGGGGTACGGGCACTAAATGGAATGCTGCAGCAAAGCAATGTTGGCCCCGCCTGCAAATCTCAACCTAACGGGAATGTAGGTGCCTTTTTTTTCTCACTGGCTTGGCAGAGAGTGAACACTTAAAGTACATTTTGGACTATTCGTGGTTTATAGTCCAGCCCATCTTATCTGCAGTATTTTTACAAGCCACAAGGGGGAAATCTCTCAATAAACAAACCGAAACAGCAGAAGATCCTATCAAAGTGTTAAGAATTGAGTTTGAATTGCAATTTTACTCGCCACAAGGGGGTACACTCCACTAGTAAACACACCAGGCATGTTACTGTTGTCAGGGTGCCGTATTCTAACAATGGAAGTGTGTATGTGTTACGTTCATTGGGTTGGCCAGAGAGGAAATACTTAAAAAAAGTATCACTCTATTTTTACTCGCCACCAGGAGGCAATTTTACAGTAAACAAATTGAAACAAAAAAAGATCCTATCGAACGATAGATATTGAGCTCAAACTGCAATTTTACTCGCCACAAGAGGGCACACTTCACTAGTAAGCACACCATACATGTTACTGTTGTGTTGGTGCAGTATTCTAACTGTATGAGTGAGTATGTGTTTTTTTT
Source organism: Hippichthys cyanospilos (assembly GCF_059441005.1). Lineage (NCBI taxonomy): Eukaryota > Metazoa > Chordata > Actinopteri > Syngnathiformes > Syngnathidae > Hippichthys > Hippichthys cyanospilos. Next base: position 8,982,840 of record NC_142377.1, on the reverse strand, counting down.
CATTGGGGTGGCCAGAGAGGGAACAGTTAAAATAAATTTCACTCGATAAGTGGCTTATAGTCCAGTGTGACTTATCTGCAGGATTTTTAGAAGCCAATAAGAGGCATTCTCCCAGTAAACTAATCAAGAAGAAGATGCTATGGAAGTATTGATTTGAGTTGAACTGCTATTTTACCCAACACACTCTTGACAAATAAATGCACCAGGCATGTTAATGTTGTGTTTTTTAACAATGCGAGCGTGTATGTGTCATGTTCAAAACTGATATTTAACACACCACAAGAGGGCACTCTAAACGCACTAGTAAACGCATCCATGCATGTTACTGTTGTGTTGGTGCAATTTCCTAACAATCAGAGTGTTTAGGTGTTAGTGCTGCTTTTTTTTCTAAATGTGCTGGCATGTTCAGTCCATGTTGTAAGCACGATGTTGCTGTAACCAGAAACGTATTGCAGGCCAAATATGTATTTTTAGGCTATATTGTGGGCCACTAAAATGTGGATGGCTGCAATTCTGGCCAACAGAATCTGTTTTGCGGTTCACAATGAAACAATAAAGCCGTTATTTAACCATCCATGGCACCAGCATATTAAGAAATCGTGAACAAAACAACGACAGGGAAACAAATATTAAAATCTATTGAAGGCAGCAAATTCATAGGGGTGTCCTTGGCCACTGGCATCCACTAATATCACCTAGTTGGCCCACAACAGACCAAGTGATGCCGGTGTCTGCTGGCTAAAAGATAGCAGCAGCCTGCGCTCATATTTTTCATCAGCATCGGAACTCATGTCTGTTGTTGGGAATTGATGGATAGGATTTCTATGAATGTGAAAATAGGCTGTGCTCTTCTCTCCTCATGCTGCTGCTGCTGCTGCCATGGACACAAGCAGGTGATAAACCGTTCAATTATTTGCCTTGCTGCTATCATCCAGGACTGGTGGCTGTGATTAAAGTTATTATTTACGTAGAAGACAAAATATTTTTACTATTTTTACTAGTTACTAGTTTTTTATGCATAAATGAACACAAATGGTGGTCCAATAGCAAGGCACTGAGACAAGTTTCATTCATTCTTTCATTCGTCCATTCATTCGTTCATTTTTCCATTCATTCATTCGCTCATCGGTCCCTTTTGCCTGCATTTCCAGTCTCCATGTGACGTCAGTGTTATGCAGACAGGAGCTTTGAATTTTTAGTCCGATTGCGCCATCTTGTGGTTGAAGCACACATACATATAAAAAAAAAACAGGAGAAAAAAAATCACTGCGGCTCTGTGTCCCGAAATAAATAAGAAAACTTTCATTGAGCGAAAAAGACGAAGTCCCAGTGACGGGATGACGCAACGTCACGGTTGGAAAAAAAGATGACGTAACCTTGTATATAAAACCATTTTTAACCGTGCATTGAGAATAAATTCAAAATGAATTGAGATTTTATTTAAAATGTAAATGTATCTTCTAGTCTTCTCATTTGTGTCCACTGTAGTGGACAAGAGTTTTTGGTCTATAGCTTTTGACCGATTGAAGCTACCCCAATAAGTCCTACTGTGCTCATTAGAGGACATCCTGTTCTTTCCAATGATTATCATGTGTTGTGACTGTGCTGTCTTTCAAAGACATATTGGACACAACAGTGGACACAAATGAAAAGGCTGTCTCTCAGGAGACTATATCGAAGTTAAATAGCGTGATCTAAAACTAAAATAAAGAAAAAGGACTCAGCCTTTGATCAGATCCGATAGACACGTAATTGTACTGTTTATTTGTGACATAATTTCAGTTGTATTTTTATGGTAATATGGACATAAAATAGCCATGCCAATCGGACATGATTAAGTGTAATTAAATTAATCGTACTGCTTTCAGACTTACTTATGTCTTTCCGTCAATGCAACAAGAATTATTTTCATAAGCAGCACTTCACACACAATAAGGAACCAAACCACTTGCAAAAAGAAATTATTTTCCTGCTCTGACTTTCCATTTTTCTTAGACCTTGAGGGGTGAGTTGGATTCTTTTGTGGCTCTGTTATGGCTTCCACGCAATTAGCCGCTTGCACTCCAACGCATCGGCGATGATGTCGCAAAGGAACCTGGGAAGCCGTGGATTTGAATGACTCACGCACAATGTTGATTATTGTCTGCAAAAAGGTGTATGTATGATGGGAAACCGCTTTTGTTTGGCAAGGTCAACAAGGTCTGGTTAGAAATGATTCCGCTGCATGCGGTGACATTCATGCAATGTCGTCAATATTTATCATGATTAACATAAAATAAAGATAGATAAATAAAGATAAGATAAACATGATTTCATTTGTACAAATATATATATATATATATATATATATATATATATATATATATATATATATATATATATATATATATATATATATATATATACAGTATATATATATATATATATATATATATATATATATATATATATATATATATATATATATATATATATATATATACAGTATATATATATATATATATATATATATATATATATATATATATATATATATATATATATATATATATATATATATATATATATATATATATATATATGGACCAATAGTGTCCAAAATATGGCACGGGGGTGTTTTGTGGCCCACCATCCACATTTTCGTAGCCAGTCATGGGAAAATTAACCTTTATGGAGAACTTGTGGTATTTAAAATAAAATATAAATAAAATAAAAATTAAAATAAAAATAAACACTCGTGCAAAGTGAAGAGTGAACAGGGCCAACTAGAGTGGGAAAAAAAAATAAAAAAAATTGAAAAATGCTTCATGAAACTTTGTTGTTCAGCACTACCAAAAATACCTTTGAAATGGCCCGACAATGCTAATTAAAAATACTGTATAATAATTAAATAATAATAACAATAATAATAATAATAATAATAATAATAATAATAATAAAGGTTTAATGGGAGACACCATTACAAGTGTGAAAAAAGTAGCCTTTCGTTAATTTCTTTCATCTTCTTGAGGAAAACCTAGTCCCAAATGTATTAATCTTTTCTTTAATAAATAGTACAAGCACAACATCGCTATTATTTGGGAAACATTAACATTTCTATTCATCAAATAACATTTTAAAGTAATTCATGTTTTGAAAAAACTAAACTGCAGCTCCTTTTTATACTTTACAAAATCATCTAGAAGGCCAGATTAAACTCATATGTGGGCCGGAATTGGCCCACGGGCCCTGTGTTGGGCACCACTACCTTAAACAAACAGCCTCAATCTAGCATTTTTTAAAAATAATAATACAGACAACATGTAATTGCTTGCTTTAGTGATTTTCACCATGATTAGTCGTTAAAACCAAAATAAGCAGCCCTCATTTCTCTGTTTTTCTTTATGTGACCTTCAATGGAAAGAGTTTGGACAGCCCTTTTCTAAACGCATTCAAGATTTAACATTGAGTTACTGACAACGACTTTGACATTTACTCAAAGTTTTGACCTTTTCTCTGTAGACTTTGTCATTTTTTTTTCTCCTTGGACTCCCCTGGGACAGGCTTCAGCTCATCAGTGACCCTGAACAGGATCGGGGATTGAAAATGGATGGATGGATACTGCTTCCTATTGTCAGTATTGCCAGAAAGTGTTTTGTTGAAGATGTTGTTGATGATGATAACAATTTGCGCTAACCCAACCTTGGGGTCTCCACAGCTGGGCCAATTCATTGTGTTTTTTTAGATATGATAGGCCTGAACTTTTACAGTGTTGCAGGCGCTTTGGATAGCCCTCCTACTTTGAAAATGCTATCGTGTGAATTGTCATACCAATTATATCACCAACCTGGAAAGTTGAGTGATGGCTGGGATGCGTTTCAAGTAAACAATGAATGTGGACCAAATTTGAATTCTTTCTCTGATTGGCTCTTTGACAGGAAATGTAAGATAGAAGTTTTTGAATTCCCTAATTATTTAAATTTTTATTATTATTATTTATTTTAGTAAATTCAACCTCAGCAATACTTTGTTTCACTTGTAGTGTATGTGACGGAGGAAATTTATACAAGTGTTAATGAAACTGTCGTTACTGCTCTTAGTTGTAGAGCAGGCAGTTCTAAATGAGAACCGATATCCACCACTTGAAAGTCATGCAAAGCATGATACCGTTATCCAGTGGACATGATTGGTAATTGCACTCACATCCCTTGGATTAAACATAATAGTGTAATGTAGCCTAGGGTTAAACCCCTTAGCTGCCTTTGTTTTCGTGTTACACCTACATTACTGTGGATATATATATATATATATATATATATATATATATATATATATATATATATATATATATATATATATATATATATATATATATATATATATATATATATATATATATATATATATATATATATATATATATATATATATATATCGCAATGGAGGGTACAAGTGCACATTTAGCAAAATGCTATATTGTTTGGGGGAAAATAACGAATCCAAGAGCAAAGTCTCATGTAGCCTTGAACTTTTAACACTCTCAGACAAGTTATTTCGTGTTGTTTGCTCTGCAGCAGCTGCTCTCATGTCCTTCATTTCCTTTAAAAAAGAAAAAAAAACCACTCAATTTTGCCAAGTGAATTCGTAACTGATAAATATTTGAGTTTTCAAGGGCCTACAGTTCACAAAATGGCCACTACGTGAGAATAATTTAGAGGAGTATAAACACACAGGCCAACGGAAGAAAGTTGATTTTTATTTTGTCAATCAATTAATCAATCAATCAGTGTGATTGGTGACTTCCGGCTTAGCCCTCATGGGGTAAGACATCTTTTCCCTCTCGTTCCTGCTATTTAGTGACTAATTTAACACCCACCTTTATATCCCGCCAATATACCCAGTAGCTATACAATTTGAACCGTGTTTTCTCTCTTTATATGAATTGAAATAAAACATTTGGGTTAGCCGTTTTGGGAGCCAATTTGATTTTCTTTTGACCTAATGACCCCAACAAGAGTTTTTTTTTTTCTAAATGTTCATTATTTGACCCAACTATAAGTGTCAAACAAATTACCCAAGAAGTTGGCCTTGGCCCCTTTTGGACCCAATTTGGTTTGGTTTGAAGCCAACTGTCATAAAAAAAAAATTGGTTATTATGTGGGTTATTCATTCAAGCCAACTTGTTGGGTTAAATAAATAAACCAAAACATTGTGTCAGTACTTTTTGGGACCCCATTTGACCCAAATGAGCCAACAGTAGTTTGTTTGCCGGTTTTTTTATTTGACCAAACTTTTAGAATTAAATAACTCAAAAAGTTGTTTGTTCTTTTTTGACTCAATTTGGGTCATTTTAGAACCAACTGCTTTGAGAGTGTAAACTCTGTATCTTATCCACATGAAGTAAAAGAGGATCCTTGTACCTACAGTATGTGTTCATTCTTCTTTTGTCAAGTAAATTGGATGCTTTTTGACGGACATGTTACCGTCGTGAACCACCAGAGCGAGCGCAACAATAGCAACAATACATACAAAAGTGAGAGCCCACATTCATGTTAATGATTGAAAATGAACATCCTCTCACCGGGAACGCGACTGAAAAGGATGTGAAAGGATGAAACGAACGCTTCGGCCTTGGAATATGAAAAGGTAACGATGAAAAAAAAAACTACCGGATGGAGTGTATCAACTGTTGAAGCGTGCTGGCACTTTTCAGTCAGCGCAAACTCGAAGAGTGGTGAAGACACAAGTATAGTGTACAGCCATTGGTGTTATATTTTTTCTGCTGTTTTTCTTTCATTTGAAAAGCTTTGCTGATGTGAGTGAGTCACAATGATTGTGAATGGCGGGCTGGGTTTATAAGCGTTCCCCCGGGTCACTTTTCTCTTTAGTCGGTGGAAAGTCTGGCTCCCGCGTCAGCTTTGGTTCATCATGAGGTCCTTCGTTCTGCTCTTCTTCTTCCTGCTCTTGGTGTCCCATGGATCTTCAGCCGTAATCACAGGGGTAAGTCCAAATGGTTACTCTGGCAAAAGACGACGCATTTGTACGTTTAGATTTGTGAAGACCTCTTTACTAACTTACTCTTTACTTTTCAAGGAATTGTCATTGTAATTGTAAAATTAATTATGTTGTTGCCACAAATTCCAAACTATTGCAGCTTGGCGTGGTAAATTTTAACTACGAGTACGTTTATTTTTCCAGTTTGGACCCACACAGACTCATGATAGATCTCATGCCACTGAACATTTTCAGTGGTTTAATCAAAAATAAATAAATAAATAAAATAAAATAGTTATCCTGCCTTCAAAAGCCAGTACAAAATTGGTACAATAAACGCAAGGGTAGTAGTCTTCCTTTGACTCATTTCAGTCAAGTCCGAGTGTGCCCTTTTAAGGACATCCTGTTTTTTTCCAGCGATTTCTCATGTTTTTGAGTGAATGCAATTGAACTCTGCTGTCTTTCTGAGACAAACGTGGACAAAATTAAATGGCCTGGTTCTCAGGAGGATATAATGTTGCATGCACATCTGTGTGTGCGCGCAGGCATGTGAGAAGGACTCGCAGTGCGGAGGCGGGATGTGTTGTGCGGTGAGTTTGTGGATCCGCAACCTGCGTATGTGCACGCTGATGGGAGACGAAGGGGACGAATGTCACCCCATGAGCCACAATGTGAGACCAGCTCAACATACTTTTCCATCTCAAGCATGAAATACCCTTCTCCCATTGTTATAATTCTTATAGGAAGCCTTTGAACCCCTCCACATGATCAATCAAGCAAATTGTGCATTGTTTTGCCCAGGTTCCTTTCTATGGAAAAAGACTTCATCACACATGCCCCTGTCTTCCCAACCTGTCATGCATCACTATAGAGAATGGACAATCCAAATGTCTATCATCATATGAAGACTACATCTGAAGAATCATTTGCTGCTTTAATTATGGTCACTCAATGTATTCATTAAATTTTTTCTTTTTAAATCATGGGGTATATTTGATACAGAAACACCGTGAATACAGGTGACCATACGGTGTGACACACAGTTCCGAAATGCAGGATTGTACCCTCAGGAAATTAAAATATATTGCAATATAATGAAAGTATTTATTTGGTATTATTAATATTCAGATATTTATCACATAAATATATTTTTTAAATATTTTTGAATATTTTTTTCTGCTTTGAATGCAATAAAAAAAAGGAAAAAAACATAAAATAGATGACAAATTTATTAATGAAGAGGAAAAAAATGCATACAGTAAAATGAAATATACACACAAATGAGAAAAAATATTTATATCAAAAACAAGCTTTATAATAAACAACAACATACTGTAAATGAAAACAAATTGAAGCAAGCATAGTAAACCCCCAAAACATATTGTAAATGAAAAAATAACAGATTGTATAAAAATGGGAAATATAGTAAAAATACAAAAATATGTATTCAAACAACATCTCAACCTCTACTTTGCACATTTCACTTATTGTGAACATTTTTGGGAATGAAACCCGGCAATAAACGAGGGAACATTGTTCTGATATAAATATGCGTTAAAAACTTAAAATACAAATATGTAAACATGTTTTTTCACAGATCAAATTCCTCCTAAAATTGATAACCTGTCATCTCGTACCAAAAACATGTTCCTGCAACTCAAAAAAATTACTTTTCCAAATAAATCACATTTGTCAGCTTGCGTTGCGATTCGCTTGTCTGGTCCTGAGACTTCTGGAAAAAAGAGGGTCTGACTTGTTGCAGCTTGAAAAAGATGGGGAAAGTGGCTACTCAGGCGAAACCAAAGATGGAAACATATGACGATGCTAAACACTTGAGAATTTAAATCAGTGGTGTCCAAACTCAGGCTCAGTGAACTTTTGTGGCCCGCGATCCATTTTTAACCTGTGACACATACTACAAATGACATTTGCTACTAATAATTTATTATTATTACCAATATTATTCATATTAATTTTTTTCAAGTAGTATTCATTTATTTATTTATTTTTAAACAAGAACCAGTTCCTTGCATTTTATGTTGTCTCTCAAGGTCCAATATATGATGTCACAAGAATGACTCGCAGTATTTGAATTTTTTGGTAACCAATAGGGTCCCTCACCATCCCCAAATCTTCTCAAATATTTAATTATTTGCCATTTAGAAAGTTTCTCAGATTTAAAAACATTACAATAAATGAAATTGTGGGCTAATTTTTGATGTAATGAATACCAAACTGCGGCCCACGGGTCATTTCTTGGCCCACCATCCACAGTTTTGTGGCCCACAATCTGCTAAAAATACATTTTGACATGGCCAGAAACACTTTTTAGGAAAGTAATAAAAGTAATTAAAAACAATCTGAGTCTACCGCATCAATTGTAACAAATCAAGCCATTCAATCCCACGTAATTTAGATTTGTGTCTTCTTAAGTCTTTGGCTATGGGAGGGCCTAAAACGGGTATTTTCAGTGTACTACTTTAGGTAATTAAATGCTTGAGTAATAGATTACTTTAAGTATGAAAGTAATGGATTACCATCGGAAACTACCCCACACTTAATAACTTAATTTAATACCAGTCAATTTTAGGCCCTTTTTTAGTTTTACTACTGAAGTTGAAAACACACAGAAGAAAAACATGTAGGATTGAATGTCTGGACTGTTAAACAACACAAAATATGTATGAATTAATAAGTTGAACCAATAAAACAAAAACAAAAAAAAATAATTACCATGGCCCTTTCATTTTTCTGTATGCGGCCCTGAAAGTACTGTTTGGACACCCCTGATGTAAATTCTTCTTATTCTTGGTATATTTATACATTTCTTATGACGTCACTGCGTCATTAATAAACTTCATCCCGCTACAAGCCGGAAGCGCATTTGCCGAAACGCCCGGCAGGCAATAAAACAAAAACAAAAAAACTAATCTAACAGAGGAATACCTCTTCGTTCTCTCTTGCGATCTTTGCAACGTCTGGCCAGCGACGCGCTGACGTCATTGTCAGTGTGCGGAAAGAGCGTTTCTGTATCAGCACATAAAACGAAACCGGGAGTTTTTGTTTTGATTTTTCAAAACATAGCGATCCACGGGGAAAAAAAAGGAATCCGCCTCATTCGAGCTGCTCTCATGGCGGTTTCTGCGAGCAAGACGGACCTCCAAATGGACAGAGGATCCCCGAGCTCTCCGTCGGAAAACAGCATCGATATAGACGAGAAAGAGTTGGATCAAAATATCACAAAGAATCGCCGACTAGGAGAAGACAACTCCACGCTGCCATTGCACTCGCCCTGGACGTTTTGGTTGGACAGGTAAGTCCGTTTGATCGCCAATTTCCGCGCTGTCATTCGAAGTTTCGGTTGCTGGGGGAGCCCGGCTGAAATAGTGTTGAAGGCTGCGGCTATTGTAGCAGGCCTCCTGGAGCAAATGTTGCACGACCCTGTTTGACTTGTCCTCGTCCTAGATTCTCTGTAACTGCAGACTAGACACGCAAACTCGAACATGAAAAAGAAAAAGCAAAGTACGGCGTCAAAGTTGTGATTGACAATCGTTAAAACTTCACCTTGTGGAGTCAAAATGTCCCGACGAGGACAGACAAGGAGTCTTGGAATATTTTATCTTAGAATATCAACTTTTATTGCCTACCGTAAAGTATCGGTTCCTAAAGATGTTAAAACGACCCCTGCAGGTATTACCAAATCAAATTTAATGCTTTTTAACGCTGCGACAGGAACAGGGGGGGGGGGGGGGGGGGGGGGGGGTTTCTTTTCAAATAAAGAACAAATTGAATGGAACATGAATCAACAAAATGTTGAAGTGTGTTGTAATGACTCCAATGAAAACATTTCATGCATTTGTTTTGTTAGATTTGATGCACGGTATCCTAAGAAGGCCTCAAAATGATTATAATATTTTTGTGGAGCAGTTTTGTGAACCGTTGAGTTCATTTGGGGAGCAATATTTGTATTTTTTTGTAATAATATAAACAATAATAAAATAAATGATAATAATAAAAAAATAATCAAAACAAACAGTAATATGACTGACATTTTTTGTACACTACTACTACTACTACTAAATGTTATCGTTATCAATGTTTAATGCATCAATAACGTGTAATATTGTTTATGTGTAATGTCCTACTGCATTGAAATTTTGAACACCTTCAAATGCTTTTGAGTGGCCACTGATACCGATACCAAGTGCTGATACAAATGCTACTTTTCATACCCCCTCCCATTTCTAAGGAAACCTCATGTTGATTTTTCCTAAAAAAAATAATGCAATTATTAGCAATTTTATGTTCTTTTATTTTGTCATTTGAAGTTTTTTAAACTCCTCCAAGTCTGCAACCGATACTAGTATCGACTCTCATTGTGAGTGCCGATCTCATAAACACTTATAAGGTCAGGTATTCTGCCAATATGTTTCTGGTAGTGATACTTTCCCATCTTTATGATTATTAGGGAGTAATTGACTGAAAATAAATAACATAATCGGGTGTACATAATTCAAAAACTGGCTCCAGTAAAACATATGCACCGTTCTATTTACCGACCGGTCCGAAAATCTCGCTCCATGTATCCCCACTTGCAAATAAGGCAAACGCGTGACAAATATGATGTTGTGTAGTGAAAAAAAAGTGAAATTTGTCTTTAGTTTTGTGAAATTGATGCGAATACTTTGACGTAGGTCTTTGCCGGGCACAACTGCAGCAGAATGCGAATCCAATTTGAAGAAGATCTACACAGTGCAAAGTGTTCAGGTAAGCATTGGGGCTTCAAAGTGAACTTTGGACTTTTAAAAATCTATTTCTGCCGAAGCACAGCAAAATAAACACTTTGGAAATGCTTTGGTGGAACCCCCCCCCCCCCCCCCCCCCCCCCCCCAAGCCAAATACATGATACATTTCATACTATATTTTCATAGGAAAAATGAGTTTTCCAAAGTATTTTTTGTTGTTTGCAGCTTTTCTGGAGCGTGTACAATAACATCCCACCAGTCACGGCCCTTCCTTTGAGATGCAGCTATCACCTCATGCGCGGAGAACGGAGGCCACTCTGGTACATATGTGAACATAGAAATACCTCGTTTCAGGATACTTTTCATATTCTTTTTTTGCAGAAATTATTATTATAATTTATAATTATTATATCATTTATTATTCTTCATTTTTAAAAATGTATTATTCTATTATTTGTTATAATTATGTTATTTATAATGTATTTTAAAAACTATTTATTCTTTACTATTATATGTATTAGTATATAATTTATTACTTATCATTTTAAAAATTGTATTCTTCTATCATTTATCCATTATAATTATACTATTTATAATTTGTTTGAAAAAACATTTTTATTATTTACTATTATATTTCTAATTCTTATCATTTTTTATTTAATTCTCGTTTTAAAAATGGTATTATTCCATTATTTATCTATTAAAATTATATTATTTATGTTTATTTAAAACATTATTTTATTATTCACTATTATATTTATTATGATTTTTGTTATTATTGTTATATTTATTGTATTATTTTTTATTTATCATTTTAAAAATTGTATCATATAATATAGCTACTATAATTACATTATTTACAATTTATTTTAAACATTATTTTATGATTTACTATTATATTATTTATTCTTAATTTTACTTTTAATCACTTCTTTAAAGGTGAAGTCAAACCAAAAATATATATTTTTTCAATGGGTTAAGTATTGTGCCCAATAAGTGACCCAGTGAAATGTTTTATTGTTTTTCCTAAGCATAAATAGTCAATGCTGCCAAAATGATTGTGGTTATTCATTTGCCATGCAGTAAAATAAGGTAACAAAAGTACAGTAGATAATTTGACGGAGCTCGTGGATTGGATGTCACATTGCTCATACTGTATTATTCTTGTTTTATTTTTGCCAACAGGGAAGAGGAGAGCAACGCAAAAGGAGGCGTGTGGAAAATGAAAGTGCCCAAAGAAAACACTGTAGGTGTTGCTGCAAAAGCCGCTTGGTTTTTCTCATAATAGGTCACATCTTAAATATTCTATTGATACTGTTGGTTTTACACAGTCAGCAGGACTGTATTAATACAATTTTTTATCGTAAATGTAGAAGATGCGTGAACCGTAATTTAACAGTATTTTTCTGACAGCCAAGTTGCTGGTATTTTACAGTAAAAATAGCTTTATTTTTAACAGTATATCTGAAATATTGTATTGATAGTGTTGATTTTACACAGGCAACAGTATCAAGACAATTTTTTACCGCAAATGTAGAAGATTTGTTAACGTACTTAACGGTACTTTTCTGGGAACCAAACTATCAGTATTAAAAAAAAAAAAAAAAAAAAATATATATATATATATATATATATATATATATATATATATATATATATATATATATATATATATATATATATATATATAGTTCTTTATTTCATCTTTGTGACTTTTTTTTCTTACATTTGTTAGTTTGCCATAATTGAGACTCAATGTTTATTTAACAAATAATCATTCATCAAATTAATTAATTTTGACCATTGATTCATTGTGAAGATATGTTTTTGAATTAAAAATGATGGAAATACTGTTGGTTTCAGGTTCGCAGCGGTAAATATTCTTCGATTTCTCTTGACGTGGTGTTGACTCAAAACATTTGGTTTTGCTTTGGAAAACAATATTTATGCTTTTTTTTTTAACGTATAATACTATCCGGCATATTACGGGCAAAAGCAGTTACTGGTTAAATTAGGAATACTAAAACACATTATTTTTTTCTCTAAATCCCATCCAAAGCAGGATGTTTTTCGAAAATTGCATTTGTGTCAGAAATACAAGTCTGTGTACCTTCTTTTTCAGAATAAACGTACTATTAAGCGGAAGACAAACTGAAATGAGTTGTTTTGCTTCCGCTTTTTTCTTCTTCTCAGTCTGCAGTTTGGAAGGAATTGTTACTTGCTACTATCGGGGAGCAGTTTGCAGATTATTGCGCCTCAGGTATTGCGTTTACATCTTCTTATCGGAATGCTAATTTGGATGCGTCTTTCGTCCGTGACTGACGTTTTTTTTTTTTTTTTCCAACACCAGATGACGAGGTCGTCGGCGTCAGTGTCAGCGTCAGAGATCGGGAGGATGTGGTGCAAGTTTGGAATAAAAATGCCTCTCTTGCGAACGAAGCAACCATTTTGGGAAAAATCAATGAGCTTCTCCCGTACATATCTTTTAAAGCCGTTTTTTATAAATGTAAGTATGGCATTTATTTTCCGTCATTAAATGCTAATAGTATACGGTTTAAGAAAAATTACAGCCGTTGGTATTCTCTGTGTATGAAACAGGAATTTGCCATCATGTCCAGTTTGCTCACTCAGATTTGAGAGTTTGCAGTTCATGAGAAGCGCACACAAAATCTGGTTTTACATTTTAGATTGTACATAGGACTGGGTGAAAATGTCACTCAGATTTGAGAGTTTGCAGCTTATAAGAAGCGCACACAAAATCTGGTTTTTATATTTTGGATTGTACATAGGACAGGGTGAAAATATCAAAATTCTCAATTTTCACCCTTCACTTTGGTTAATTACGATTTGAAGTGAAGTAATAAACCCAACAAACATTTATTTAAAGGTTTGAATTATTTAAAAAAAAGAAGAAAATATATACAAATAAATGTGTAAACATATATAAATATAATCATATATAATAGATGTATAAGTAAAAAGAAAATACTAAAATTAATTAATATAATAGAAAATATGAAAACATCAATAATAAATAAACAATAATACTAGTGTATTTTTAAGCATATGCCGCGGCCGCAAAATATAGGCGGCGGCGCAAATGGCCCGCGGGCCGTAGTTTGGACACCTCCGGTCTAGTCATCCAGTGGCTGGAATTGAACGAGTTAAGCGTCTTTCGAACCACTCGCCGAGCGTTCTTTGGCGAAACATCGATTTCACCGCGCGGCTCGTTTTCAAATGCGAAACAATCCAGTTTATGGCCCGGCAGATGTAACGTGAGTAAAATCTGGTCTTTGCACTGCCATTTTATTCACCACCTTATCTTTGTTTGGAATTTGACAGCTCACATGGAACATCACGCCTTTGAAGGAGGACGTTCAAGACGTTAGATAGTGCACTTTGATTTTCAATGTTTTTTTTTTGTTTTGTTTTGGAATCTGAACTGTACCTGCCTTGGCTAAACGACACTGTCCACAGGAGAATCAAGGGTATTACCAATATATTTTTGTAACTATCGGAAGACTGATGCCTTGTTGTGTTTCGACCGTTGAAAGAATGTACGTCTAAAAGCATTCTGCATCGACTGATTTCTGGTGGTTTTTGTCACGTCACTGTCCCGCATAGACCACGGCTCGTTATTTCTTTTTTGTAAACTTAGCTGCTACGTTATCGAGAAATGTTTTTATCCACTCGTACGTTGTTTCAATTTCATACAATTGTTAGCTACCAAAGCAGTTTAGGAAGTTTGTTACCGCAGATAATGATTTTTTTTTTTTTTTTGGAATAAATGTTTCTTGTACCTTCATCGGTTTTACGTGAATTGTAACATCGGGGTTAAACTTTGTTTGATGAGAATCAGTCCACGCAGCCGATAGCCATACGCAGCCGTTAAAAGGCGTCCCCGATGAAATGTCCATTTGAATGTTCCATCGCGGCACATTTGACAATTTTTTTAATGCTGAGCGGTCAAAGTAGAACTCCACTTTTGTTTTATTAAAGTGAACAGAAATTGCACATTTCCTGGCATCGATTTTGTACTTTTATTCGGTACCGATGAAACTTTAAACTCACGGCTGGGTTGTGTTTCAAAAAGTATTTCTGTCAATGTACTGCGAGTTTTCATTCATGCAGACACTGCTTTAGAAATGTAATGTTGATTATGTTTTAGCAAGGAAATCATATTCTAGGCTGGGCTTCTCAGCCATGGTCGCTTGTTGCCTGCGAAAGCACCAAAAAAAAAAAAAATGTTGGATGCTAGTGAGCTCATTTTCATTTTGTCGACTTTGCCGAAGCAGAAGAATTGAAGACATTCTTAAAAACTAGAGGATTTCTAGAGAAATGCCAGTAATTCCCCAAATATAAGTGTTTAAGACGCACCCTTAATTTTAGGGTTACATTTTTTTAAACACAGAAAACAGGATGCACCAATAGTTTGGCGACAATCTAAAAACGATTGCAAAACTGAATAAATCATCATTGTAAATCCTTCATTCATATTTTCTTGTAGTCATATCTGTAAGTTATATATTTGTTGCTCGTTATGTGAGTTTCAGATTTCCCACGTTTTGAGCGGTAAATGAACGCCGCACCGGTGTGACGTTTTATACCCTCAAAGTAGTTATTTTTTTATTACTCGTAGCTCGAGTTCATTTTGCCATTAATAGCTGAAATTACGCACCCCCTCGTCTTCCAAGTTCATGATTGCAATTAATAAACGAGTTGAAGGGAATACCTTTCTGTGTTCTCTGAGTAGTGTAAACAGCTCTATATCTCGCCACTCATAATTGAATCAGCTGGAGACATTATAAACTTTACGTGACTCTCCGTTTTAATAATATTCCTGCGCGTAAACAAGATTATGCTCAAACGTTGGTTCAGTATGCTCGCTTCTTCTATGGAAAGTAATGCCATGACAACCTCAGCCAACATAAACTGTTGACAGGCAACTGACGTGCGGCCTCCGGCTCTTCTCGTTAGGGTAATTGTAAGACTATGGCTGATATAAAAATGCACATTTGTGCATTAAAACTTGGTTTATGAAACTATGTCTATGTGGCTGACAGATCAATCGTCCTTTTGTGAAAATCTAATCTTGAAGTTACTGTTTATGGGACGCAGCCATGTTTTTGGCCTTCATTTTTGAGAAAAACATGCATATTATATTTGGGGGATTACAGTACATACTATTTCTGATTGACAAATTATGGAATTATGTTAAAGGATTTGGAATCAGGTAATATAATAGAATAATAATAAAAAGAATGATGTAAAATGATACTGAGCATTACTGAATGACAAGAAATAGTGCAGAATATTATAAAATTACCTGTTATGATCTAAACAGTTTAAAGTTTGAAACATCAAATACGTAATGTGAAAATGGGAGAATCGTAAACATTGGAGAGGGGAAAATTTTGTTTTTCTGATTATTTTTACATTTTGGAAAAAGAAAAGTTAGGGCTGAGATGAACTGTCAAAATTTGGGATGTTGAGAAATGGGCCAAAGGTTTTCGAGGGGGAAAAGTCTGAAAAATGGACTTTGAGGGGGGAAAAAAAGTGAAAAAAAAATCTTAAAAGGAGCCCTAACTTACCCTTACTTTCATATGAGACGGGAATTTTGTTTGTTAAAGATGTCAATATTTTTCAACACAACTACAATTCAACCCAAGGCGAACGGAATAAACTGAAGATTAACATATTTAAATAGAAACAAATTGTTGAATTTTCAGTTGTGAATGAATGGTATAGTTTGAGGTGAAAATTGTAGGATAGTGGGAAAATTGTGAAAAGTAATAGCTTGCAAAGGGAGATTTTTTGGAATATTTTGAAGCTAGAATGATTTGAATTGTTTGAGAAATGTACATGTAGTTGAAATATGAATAATAGTGAAATAAAAACAAACAAAACAAGGTATAATTCCATGCTTTCGGCATTCGCACAATTGCGACAGTTTAAATTCTAGCATTAGAACCGAAATTGACCACGCGTGACTTTGAAACCCATCAAAATCCAACAGAATTTCTCCTTGTCTCTTCTCATTGCCACAGTGGGAATAAAATACGCCGTTCAAACGCTTTCACAAATCATACTAGCTCCTATTCATTAGCTTAATTACCTAATTAACAGAACGCTAATTACTTGTTGTCCGCTTGCTCGGCACAGAGCCTATCAAATAACTGATAGTGATCCTCAATTAATTTACAACTCCACCTAATCAAGTCGTGCCCTTAATCCACACAACACGGTGACAACTGAGGAAACATGCTGATAAATTGACACTGACAGTGCTTGTTAGGCTTCGCTGAGCTGAAAGATGCCTTGTTGACATGCAGGCCACGCATGTATTACAGCACCGGTGTCCAAACAATGGCACGAGGGCCATTTGCGGCCCACCGTCCACATTTTTTGCGGTCCGCGGCACGGGCTAAAAATTAATAATGGGAAAATTAAGCTTGGATATTTGTTGATTTGTGTCGATGGTGATTTTGTTTAAAAGTAAACATTAGTGTCTAGTGAACATCACGTGAATATTTTGACATGGCTATTAAAAAACAAAAAAAAAAAACCCAACGAAAAGGAACAGCAAGCCGCATCCGGAAAAGTGCAAGGGCCACTTTATATTTCCTCTTTTCTTTAACACGCTATAATTAGCCAAGGAAGAAATTAAATACTCATGTATTTAATACTCATGTATTTAATGGCAGTGGCCATTTGCGGCCCACTGTCCACATTTTTGCGGGTGCTAAAATGAAATATGGGAAAATGAAGCTTTATGAAAAACCTGTAATAATTTTGATTCCTCAAGATGGTGCTGTTTGTTTCAAAATAAATGAGAATGCCATCTAGAGGTGTCAAAGAATATCACAAGGGTCACATTATACAGTAAGTCTTTGACTTATTTAGTCAAGGAAGAAATTAAATATTATTTATATTTTCAAATTAATCTGACAAACTGCTACAGAGCAACTTTCTGTTAAAGGTGATGAGGCGAACCATTTTGTAATTTGGGGATATCAGATGGCTCTGTATCCAACTAGCCCTAGATCCACTCCTGCACTTAATAGATCCACTCCTGCACTTAACAGCCACCAGATCCCATCTCCACATTCAGAACCAGAAGAGCAAATTGTTGCACAAACTATTTTTTGCTTCTAAAACCAAATTCTTTATTCATCATTGTTTGTAATATATTATTGTAAATAGCTTTTTTTTTTATCAGCTTCTCATAAGCTCTAGCAGTTCAAGCAATTTGTATTTTTTTATTGCAAAACCATGGAAAAAAAAAATCAACCTTTTTCTTAAAACACGGAAAGATGACGTATTTCCGGTTTGACATGACCGTGAAGGTAAACCGTTTAAATTATTTTTTAATTGGTTTTTGTATAAATTGCTATGATATCTGAGCGACCGATAAATGCCCAAACAAAAAGCTTGCTGGATTATAAAAAACTGAAACAAATCAACAAAAAAAAGAAAAAAAAAAGAAAAAAAACATCTAAGCTTTATACTCCTAAAAAACATTTTACAAAGCTACACGTAAACTAAAGCAAATTATCACGAACCTGAATGTTTTTCAAATCGGCTGTTACCGTCAATAACCAAAGGGTGGCGCTGTCTACTAAGAAACATCTTGATGATTCTGCTGCAGCAGCGAGTCTCTCAGCCGCAGCCATGGAAAAAAAGATGTACAATGTAATGTCTTTTATAATAGAAAGGGCTGTGCTTCTCAGACCTTGATCAAGGACAAAAAAACGACTTCAAGTAGTTCCTCGTGAAATCAAATCACTGTTGCTTTACAATTAGTGTTAACTGGACTGTTAAACTGGCCTGGTAATTTCTTTCTGAGGCAAGCAAAAATACATTTTTAATCACTGTAATATCAGTCGAGGCAAAAATGAGGTTTTGAAGTAAGATAAAATTAAAAAAATAAATATTTGCAACAACCAGCCTTTCGATCATTTAAAAATCAGGCAAAAAAAGAACTGAAATTACTGAATGCATTTGTCCAATTTAGTCAGAAGCGTTCATTACAAAATCACGAGACTCCTCCCTACGCATTTGGTAATTCGATGTTCCCTCAGGATAACGCGGTTTACTTATCGCAATTACCACTTATTTCATTATTTGTTTTGGCCTAGCTTTTTCAAAGAATTGGACCGAGTGGTTAAAGAAATACTAGAAATGTGTGAAAAGTGTGTGGTGGGGGATGCTTTTTAGCTGTATAATATATAAAACATAAAATAAGAATAATACACAGCAAAAAATGCAACGCAATTGTGTTTGATGACAATGTACTCGTATAAAAACATTACAGAACAGTACCATAAAGAATGTAGTAAACACACACAAATATTAATAATTTACAGTATCTGGAATCTTGTTAACCTTTGGGTAAAAACTATTTTTAAACCTATTTGTTGAAACATCAAGCAACAGTTCAAAATGCTTGCGTCCTCTGAGTCCCTTACAATGTGTTTTGACCTCCTAATTCAACAAATAAACAAAAAAATAAAGATGTAAAAGAAATGAGAAGAAAACTTATAATAAATAACAAAACAGATTAGAACAAGTAGAAAATAATGAGAAAAAAAATAACAAAAAAAACATACCTGAAATAGTAAATGACAAAAAAATACATGAACAAACATACAAACAAACAAAACAAAAACAAACAAAAAACACGAAAATAAATCAGCCTCTACTTCCCGGATTTCACTTATTATTTGCGGATATTTTTGGAACAGAACCCCAGCGATAAACGAGGGAACACTGTAATATCTATTATGAAAGAAACTCGTTGTGATTCGCAGACGTAGTTTTTTTTTCCTGACTACCCCCCCAATTAAATTCTTATCTTTAATTTGGATAGAACTTGTGATTGTGACGGTTGCGATGCAATGAACCTTTGTTTACTCAGCAGGTGGATATGACGTCACAGACCTGGAAGCTCAAAACAACAACATCCAAATCGACGCTTCTTCCCCTTTTTCTTCCTCTTTTGGCTTTTCATATTTCAGAACAACAGTCAGGAAGGAGCGCGATTATTTTCCTACCACGTCGACAAACTCTTTGCTTTTTCTCCCCGACACAAGCGAAGTTAAGTGACAAGTTAGTTAGTGCCCCCCGCCACCGCAAGCCAAAATGCTTGGCGGATTGATCTTGTTGGTGTTTACGGCGTGATCGGTGTCGCACGCGGTCTCCGTACACAAACTGGAGTGCTCAGCCCCAGCAAGTTGTGTTCATCCGCGTGCTCCGAGCGACTCGCATCATGGTAAGTTTTTGTTCAAGCTAATGTTCGCGTTTAGCTTTTGTTGCGCCGTTCAAAGATGCACGTTGCTATCGCCGAGAGCGAGTGCATGCACACGGGAGTTATTCTTTTGTCGCTTAGAACTTTGCACGGCCAAACGGACTCACAACACACACGCATGTATGCACGCGGATACACACGCACACACCTGTAGGCCAATACGCATAAATACAAACGTGCAGAATATTATCAGTGTGACAGGTAGTCAACTAAATTTCCTTTGCAAGTTTACAAGCGTGGTTTGTGCTCTGTTGTGAAAGTTCTGGCAAACTTCCCAAACGGAGAGAAATGCACTTATCGACAGCGTATTACAGTGTTTATTTATTTGTTTATTATTATTGTTATTTACAACTAAGGTAAACCCACGCGCAGTTAGTCAGATCATTTCCTACTGAAAATGGAAGCGCCCTCTTCGGATCGATTGACAGATCATCTCATGCAACAGCAAGTTTGCACTGATTTCTTTGGAGGAGAAGCAGCAGCCTTTGTCCACGTGTTTACTATCTCACGACACTACAACTGGCAAGCTGAGAAAGTTTATTTTCGGTTCTAAAGAGTTCTTTGGTGGATCTTAATTTTGCTTTCTCATTCAGTGGATAGTCAATGAATATTCATCTCAACTTAAAACCGTTACTTTATTTACCTATTCATATTTTACTCAATTTGTGATAAGTGTTAATTTACGTGGGTTTATTGATTGGATGTTTAGTGTAAACCGCTTTGAATCCATTCATTAGGCCAGCTAAATGGTACATAACAAAAAATTCAAACATCTGTTTTTATTGGCAAGGCAAAGCAAAATGTTAAATGGGTAAGGGACAATGTTAGGGGACTTTGTGATTTTATACATTTTACAGGGGAGCGAGAATAGGATGTAAAACCAAGAAGTGATGGTTGAAGACAGTGAAGTGCTGTCGGTTCATTTTTCACGCTATTTTCTTTGAAATTACCTATTTTAAATGCAAAATAAACTGAACATTATGCTGTGAAAGGGTGTGTAATTTTTTTTCTCAAAATGGACGTTTCCCGGACCTATGAAGGTATAAAATTCATCGAATCCCCCCCCCCCAAAAAAAAAAACAAAAAACGAAACGAGTTTCGACCTGTGATTTGTGGCACATTGTTTCTCTTTGTGCAAAAAACGAAAATTTCACAAAAATTCTGTTGGCCAAATGTTGTCAATTTAAGATTTTAGGAAGTTTCCAACTCAAATCAATGTTATGATTTTTTTAAAAATAAAATACACGGATGACGGCTAAATTTTGGCATCGTACACTTTTCTTCAATATCAAACAAATTAGATGCCACTTCCTCAGCATGCCCCAAAATCCCATAAATCTAGGTGATATTTGTTGATATTAAAAAATAGTTAGCTTCCAACACATTTGAGTGGTCAAAAATGAGTATGTGACAAACACAGACCACCTGAAAAGTTTTGGACCCCAAAGGAATAGAATAGAATAAAATACATTTATTGTCATTGTTTATCTGGCATACAACTAAATTGGCATTGCTGATCTGATTAGTGCATAATAAATGAAAACAAACGATCACTGGAATGAATGAGATTGAATAAAAGTCACAATTTCACAGAGTGCAATTGTTATTTTCAATGTGTTTTTCTTTCCTTGTTATTCGGCATGTTGTTAGCGTTGGGGGAAAAAGCTGTCGCTGACTCTTTTTGTCCGGCAAGAGTTTGAAAGCTTGATGACAGATATGCATAGTTGAAATATTGATGTGGAAAACACATTTTAATCAAGCGATCGCTTGAAAACGGTGTCTTGAAAACAAGCGGAAACGTGTTGTAAATAATAAGCACTCTTGATATTTTCAAAATACGAACGTATGAATTGCACATATTTTGGAGTATTTTGATGATTTGTTTTTTTCTGCCACATCATTCTTGCAGTATTTTATCCAAGGGGTGACACACTCCTGGTATTGTGATAACAAATCTGGGTGAAATTTCAGCTCCCTAGCGTCTTTTTTCACTCAAACCATGACAAACCGACAATTTTTCCTTTTTTGTGATTTTATTTATTCAGCCAAGGATAGCTATAAAATACAATAATAGTAATAAATCAATCAAAATAAAGTGTGAAAGAGAAAGTGAGGCGTTTAGACGGTTTGCTGGCACTGCTGGCTCCTCCTTCGTCTCTGGATTAGTCATTGTCTGAGAGAGGGAGTGGGGAGTGCATGGGAGGTGGGAGGGGGCAGTTTTTGGTAGAAGAAGGAAAGTAAATAGACTCCAACAAGCGAACCTTGACAACCCAGATTAAGGAAAACATCAGAGATCAAATAGTGCTGCTGCTGGGCCGTTGTCATGAGCCGCCCGAGGGAGGGGCGGGGCCGTACACTATTTCAACAGCCACTGGGGTCAGTGTGCTTGCTCACTTATGCAGAAATGGACCTTCACCAATTCGGACACACTTGTTAAAAGGGACAAACTTTTTCCGCCTCTGCGTCCGACGTTTGTCAGACGTTCAGCCAAGACTGAGGGAATCAAAGTTAGTTTCTCGTCTCCTTTAAAGGGGCGGGATGTAAGATTTAGACCGTTGTTCATTACGGACAGCGGGAGGCGCTGCAGGTGCTGCATTTACCATTGTCCAAGGCAAACATGGTCGCATTTGAAAAAGTGCCACCCCCCACGTAATATAATTCAGTTATAATCAGACCTACCATTATATTTAAAACATAACTGTTGGTCATTAAGAACACATTGATTTGCAGGTTTTTGAAATTTACACTCATTTAGTTTATTCCTTTTTAATTAAAAAACGTCTAAATCTTCCACACCGTCCCTTTAAGAAGCTAACGATTGTATTTCATGCGCACAGTTTGGACGCAAAATCACAGATGCATTCACACCAGGCGCTGCCCATTTCGTCACTTTGCCACTCCGTTGCTTCATTTAGTCACGCTTCCGTCATCTATTTACCGCCACGGGAGTTGGCCATGTTATAAGATTTTGCTGGTTTGTGATTCGTCGTTTGTCAGCAAAACGGATGACCATCAGTGGAGCGTCGGGCAAGTGTTCGTGAAGGTAGCGCTTCTCTTGATCTTCGGTTCGTTAAAGGTCATCAGAGTTCACCAACAGGTCACCAAAATCTCGCCACAGGTTACCAGACGTAGCTCTTGTTTCAAGAAAATGGTGAACGCCAAACAAGATGTACGTTAGTACAAAAAAACAAAAAAAAACATCTAATGAGATTTTGACAACTTCTGGCAACAGTTTCACGACCTCTGGCGAATTTGAACGACGACCGCAACGGACACACACCAGCGTTTGCCCTTCAGGGACTTTACAACTGTTAGGGAACGATTGGAAAACGTTTCGAGAACGTTTGCGACATTGAAGGAATCCTGACGAAACCTTGATGTGAACTTTGCTACCTCCACGAACACCAACAAACTTTCTATAGTTTTTAAAAATAGGCTTTCAGTCTTTGTTTTTTTTTCTTAAAAAAGAAAGCAGTGGAGTACGTTTCTGTAATCAAGCCTGAGCGTTTTTACAAATGGTATTCAGTGTTAGTTAGCCACGGCGGGCGAACGGTCAGTTAAAGCAAAGGCTTGAATGTGTGGAATGATGGGCAAGGGTTGACATATTTTAATCCACTCTTGTGGGGCTCAGCCATATGCTTGAAGCTGTGCACCGCTTTCAAGCGAAACCTTAGCACCTGTCTCCATCAGCTGTCCGGCCTGGATTTCAATTATGCATGTGTAAAAGGCATGTGTGATGTGGAAAAATTGATCAGAAAATTGTGGTGCAATCATCTAACTTGCTT
The DNA here is from genome assembly GCF_059441005.1 of Hippichthys cyanospilos. Lineage (NCBI taxonomy): Eukaryota > Metazoa > Chordata > Actinopteri > Syngnathiformes > Syngnathidae > Hippichthys > Hippichthys cyanospilos. The sequence goes on along the minus strand of NC_142377.1, from coordinate 8,959,030 downwards.
AGTCAGATTCTTACTATATATATATATATATATATATATATATATATATATATATATATATATATATACTGTATAAGCCATATTATGGTCGTACAATGTTGCTTCATATTCCAATGAATTTACTGTTGATTTAAAAATAATGTGCTTATCTTAATCACAGCATTAACAAGCATTAAATTAGATTTCTTGATATCTGCCAAAACCCAACTCATAGATTTTTTGTAGGCTGATGCCGATTTTTTTAATTAAATAATTTATAATGAATAAAATAGCATTGATTTCCTCTCAATGTATTTTAATAGGTGTCAACTATATGCAGATTGTCACTAGCCTGCCTGGTATCAATTCCCCATGATTAGCAGGGGTCAACAGTACATACATTGTTCAAAAAAGATAAAACAAAAAACTTTGCATTTAAGTTGACACCATGTATTGCATGACACAATTAAAGTTACAAGGACATTAATTTTTGTGTGTGTTTGTGTTATAGTTGATAACTGTCTTATTTAACACAGGTATGCTTAATTAAAGTTGCACAAATTTTAAGTTAGGTTTTAGGTGTGACATTCATGCCATTTCTTTGCACAGCTCCTTGCATTGTTCACATTAATCATTGCTTGGGAAAAAAAAAAAAATATATATATACAGATAAATGGTAATGATATGGATTTGTGTGTAATAATGACACCAGTTTTACTTGTGTACAACTGCTGTAAATAGCAAAAAAAAAATCCAAATACTTGGCAAATATCAGCCATTTTGCCAATTATTTTCGGACACTGTTTGAAGGGCCATGATTGGCCTATTGAATCGGCCGGACCGAGCCTTTTACCTAACCCCAGGTGTCCTCATACCCCCCTTTGAGAAGCACTGTGTTAGAGCGATGCTGTGGAAAAGTAAAAACTATTCAACCTAATTTATTCAGTGATCATTCCATAGTGTAGTGAACCTGACAAGTACTAATTCCTAGTTACCATAGACATCAGCAAGGGACCATAAAAGGAAATGGCAGTAGCTTTTAAAGTGTCTCATCCTTGACTTTTTTTTTTTCCTGTTGTTGGCAGTCGCGGGCTTACGAGAAACATAACGAGGCAGGGCCATTGCATCGCCATCGCCGTTCGCAAAGTTGGATTTCTTTGATCACGTCTTGCGGATGCATCACGCTGGTTAAGCCTGCTACTCGCCGTGTGATAAACTCAAATTTGAGCCGGCAACTCTGTGGCTGGATGAGGGATGAGTGTAGCAATGCTAATTTTGTTGACAGACTGTTACTGCTTTATTTTATTTGATTTTTTGTTACTTAGGACTGGGCAATATAAAAACATTATGTACTGTATATATTTTTTTCAGTTATTCTGAATAACTTTGAAGAAATAAACATATTTATGTAACGTTTTGATTTGTTTAAATAAAATCTAGTGGAATATTAAATAACCTTGTGCATAGCCCATTTTTAAGAAAATATATTTTTACAAGTTAGTATTTGGTCTTTAAACCTTTAATGGGCACAGCGGCCGCTTTCTGCCAATAGTCTAAACAGGCAAAAACAGCCTTTATGAGGCATACGTTTTTCTATTGTTAAATCCTTAACAGACAAGATTTTTCAGGATTTTTGAGAAATTTAGGGTTAGTTTAGGATTAAAGCAATTGCTGTCACAGATGCCTTTGGCCGTTTTGCCTGTCTTGAAAATAATGCCGTAACAATCTCAGCTAACATGAGCTGCTCTTAACTCGTACTGGCTGCTAACAGCCAACTGACGTCCGCTCTCTTGCTTGTCTTGTTACGGTAAATATTGTAAGTAAGAATACTGTTGATCTAAAAGCACATCTGTGTGTCAAAAACTCGGCAGACGGATCAGTCTTCCTCGAATGGTGTCAAAAAAAAAAAAATACCGTTTATTGGACACACACATACTTTTAGCCTTCATTTTGGGGAAAAGAGTGCATCTTATATTGGGAATTACGGTAGTAATAGACAGCATAGCAACCTTTTATTGCTAAAAAAGGGGACTACCCCTTTAAATGTCACATATAAGTAATTAATACCGATTGTAAACATGTCTTTAAAAGTTCAAATCCAACATGAATTGGATTTATCAATCTTTTGTTACTCTTTTTTGAGCATCAAACCGGAGCGTGTTGGTGCGCTTGTCTTCGACTGCCACAATCGCAATTTGAGGTGTATTCCACCTAAAAAGTTCACACTGGAGTTGCGCGTTTCCCGTTACTGCCCCGTATCACTACATAAAACATCAATGCGAACCCCCGTTATGAAAGCTAGCTCCTAATTGACTGCTTGTTGCTTGTTTATTTGATATATATTTACTAGCTGCGCAGTAATTGGAAGGTAGTAATTACCCAAGATGCAATGCTGTGCAGCGCTAAGGTGGAGCAGGGATAAAAGTTTGCAGGTTTCTTATTATAATCTAGCATGCTGCTTGATAGCAGAAGGGGAGGTTGCTAATTGGCCCATCGTCTCTCTTGCGATGACATTGTTTACTATTATGGTGTCCAACGTGAGGATCAAACACAGGCTGCTGTTATTGTTGCTCTTTTTTTTTTTTCCAGAGCGTGACTGGGTACAGAGCGGAATCATTAAATGACAAAAGAAGGTGGATGCTACGCTTTCATTAGGAATGACCTAAGCTAAAATTCTTTTTTTTGAGCCAATTGAATAACGAATAAATACTGGCTTTGCCCTAGCGGGTTTACTACTGTGAAGTCATCCTTGTTGTGATTGTGTGAGCTATTCACGGAAGATGACGGTATCTTCCCTGACCCTTAATGATTCAGTTGACCCGAGAGTGGGAAGCTAGCGGTGCCATCTGATTTATTTTGTCCCTGGCTTCCACGTTCAAACAAACTGTCCGTCCGTTTCTCGGAGACACGATCTGCCGCTTTTCCAATTCCCGCTCACCGAAAGAGGTGTGGACCTTGTTTATCCTCCGACTGTTGTTATTTGCTAGCTTGCGTTCCCAATAGAGCGTCAGACATTGTTTGCCGCCAACGCCTGAGCTCCTTGGAGAGAATTTGTTTTCGCTCTCAAGGTTGTAAATAGGGCGGGGCGCCATTCCCAATCCGCTTTGGTCGGAGTTAACTTTAAATGTTTTGCTTTATTCAGCATGAAAACATGTGGAATAACTCTGTTTCATAAACGTACATCGTAGGAATGAGACGAGACACTAATTCCGCCAGACGAAATGTCTCGCGAGAATTAGGCCACCGCATCGAGACAAGATGAGATTTTGTCAATATCTGTAATTGAAAATAATACCTATCATAAATATTCCAGTTTTCAAAGTTTGCTTTTTACTAAGCATGCTGCTAGAAAATTTACAAGCTAATGTGCAAATGTAAACAGTAAAAACATCCAATTCTTAGTACTTCAACTATTTTTCTATTTATTTGTATGAAAACTACTTTGAGACCCTCCTTTAACCTAATATTTGAAAAAAAAAATAAAAATAAAATAAGTTCCTGGAATCGAATGTCGTATAAATGCGTCTTTGCGGTTGAACGAATGAACAAAACGAACAGAACACAACTTCTGCTTGTGGGACATTATTAGCGATATTATTGCTGTCCCTAGCAATAAGAAATAACTGCAGGATAGGGACATTCTTGTATTTTTTTGTTTATTTTGATGTTGCCGTTGGCGTTTGCGAGCGCCACATCGCAACATCGTTTGGCTTCTTCCCCGTCACCTTGTAATTGTTCCCAAGTCGTAAGCAACTATCACTATTGCGGCAAAATGGAAATGCTCCGAGTCATCTCTTTGGAGAATGGCTTTCTGTCACACTCTCACATTCTTTTAAAAGGGAAAAGGAAGATGAATTTTGCCCATAAAGGCTGTATCACAAGGGCTTTTTATCCTAAATGGCTCGGGGAATTGTTATCTGTGGGAAGTGTGTCCTGCCTCTATCGTGTTCAATCAAGTGTCCACTTAGCTGTGACTAGGAGTAATTGTTCCCAAGTGGGCCACACACTGACCTGTTAATGTCTGCTTTGACCCTCTAACCTTGTCAGCACGTCTTGGGGAGGAGCTTAAATCATGGGGATTTCTGTCCCGTCTTTACCCCGCCGGGTCAAGTGGGCACCGGCCCAGAAAGACCACTCTCTTGTAATTGTTCCCGGCGCCGCGGGTCAGCTCGGGGTGGTCCCCAAGATCAACTCTTATGAGATGCGCTGCAGAGAGTGGCCATACTTAACGGCTCAGGGACATTGATCGGGTGACATCCTTCAATGCGGTTGCAGCAACCGATGCTTTTGGACTGGAACTTTCCGGTTCCTGCTGGGGCTGAGCTATACGGGACCAAAACTTAAACTACACCAAAAAAATCCGTTCCAGAGCGGGCGAATGGCGGGCGATAGAAAGCTATGCTAGTTAGCTAATGCGTGTGAAACCCCAGGTAAAAACATCACAATTTGATATACATATTAAAAATTTGTAACAAAATACTATAGTATGTACGACTTGTGTATAATATACATTTATATAATTAAATAACATCATAAATACAAAATATATGAAGGACTTATTTACCTTTGAGTGACATGACTTGAGCTTGTTAGGGCCATATTCCTTAGTAGCCTAGCCTAGCCTAGCCTAACCTCTTCGTATTTCTTGATTATCTCCAGCTTGGTTTCCATACTAATCTTCTTATTACTTCTCCCTTTAACAGCACTTGCAATCTTGGGACCCATGACGAACCAATTAAAGTTTGAATTAAGCACTAAATAAAAAATAAATACGATATCGTAAGCACTCACACAAGATCAAGTTTTTAGCATATCGGTATCTTAGTGACACCCTGACCCCGACCAATAGCTGACAAGCATCTTAGGGACGCGGTAACCCTGAACCAAAAGAAAATTGTCAACCAAAACAAAATTGCATCCGATTATTCGATTAACTGATGGCATAATCAATAGACTAATCGATTATAAAAAAGGTTAGTCAGACGGTCTATGGAAAACACGTCTTGATTTTAATGGGCCGGTTTCAAAGCGAAATCCAATGTCTGAGGTCTTCATCGTACACCAGAGAAAAACGTAAGCATCCCCACTTGCACTTGTATCCGTGTTTCCACAGCCTGTCCAAATTCTCGGGCTTGCCATCAGCCCCAGATAACACCCTTCTGATTACTCGGCTGCGTGCTTGTCATTATTTCCAAAAATATGTTGATCCCCACAAGCGGGCGTACCCCGTGTTTTTATAACAACACAACTGTATTTACATGTCAGTCAAATGAATGTTCTGTGTTTGCAAGCTCCCTTCTGTGGAACTGCCAATGTGGAGTCAAAAATGAGCTAAATCGTGAAATTGATGTTTTTGCAAGACTTATTCGCCATACTTACTTGTTCCATTACCCAAACACATGAAATAAAAAGACTCAAATGAATGAATGAATGAATAAATATCAAACGTTGAAAGCCCAGACTCATGAAAGATGCATACAAATACATTTAGAGTTGAATGATTTAATTGGTGCATTTAAAAAGGTAATGCTTTTTACATAGTATAGAAAGCAAAAATTGATTAATATCGTAATTTTCCAGAATGATTGGTAAACATTTTATTTTTCAGCCATATTTTCCAGCCTAAAACTACATTTTTAGAACCATTAGTTTAGTCACTTAACTTAGCCAACATTGAGAGTCCTGTCAACTGGTGAAATAATAATCAAATAATCACCAGATTTTCCAATTTTATGGTACAATAAATTAATATAAGACCTTATCTATTCATATTTTTTTTCTCATGTCAACTGTCTATTTATTCATTTATTTATTACTGAACATAAAATATTTTAATGTCGAAATTTTCAATTTCCTTCAATGGTTGTGATAAATAATATACAGCAAATCTGAAAATGCACAGGACCGTCAAGTAACATTTGACTCATCATTTGATCGCAAAACAGTGTGTGGTCTTCATCATACGCACATACAAAAATGGTTTCTGAGTCATTTTGCGGTATTCCATTAACTGAAGGTGAGGGATGAATCACTTTCTGCGATTTAAAAACACAACCCTTGTGGCTAAAATTGATGTGATATATTGGTTCCAATATGACACTAAAATTATGCATGTAGGTCAGGAATCCATGCATCATCATGTGCCAAATTGTAGTGACACAAAGCTCATGTTTACATTTGACCTTTTTTATTGTGATTTCTCGGCTATGTAAACTACTGGAGGGGTTTCCCCCACCTTTTTTTTTACTTCCTGTTTGTAATTGTGTGCTTCCTTCCCTCCTTTCTCCTTTCTCTCTGTATTTTGTACTCTTAGATGTGCCAACGTTCGTGCACTGAGACTGCAAACTCGATTCTGATTGGAGGAATGGAGTGTCCGGAAATTCAGCACGAGTAATTTGGGTATGTAATAACTATTATATATATATATATATATATATATGTATATATATATATATATATATATATATATATATATATATATATATATATATATATATATATATATATATATATAATTTTTAATTTTTTTTTAAAGAAGTATCTATTTTTCTTCCCCATTATTTTCTATAAACCCCTAACTTTATATCCAAGGCTCAAATGTTTATTTTATTTTACATTGAAGCAGGTCAATAAATCAAAGTATTTCAATTGATTCCTTGTTTAAAAAATATGAAACTGAGCTAAATGACCAAATAGAGATTTTGTAAAAGCAAGCTTTTGTCATGTATAGGCTAGACCTGAGTGTAATCCGCAGGTTATAACATGATATTTATGCAGAAAGATGGTCCATGAAGTTTTTATTTTTATTTTAATATTTTTTTACTGCACCAACACAACAATAACATGCCTGGTGAAAAACCTACCAGGACTTAACGGATGCTATGATCTTCCTCTTTCCCTCTATGCACTAAATCCATTCACGATTCACAATGATGTCCAGTGGCTGCAAATATTTTGTTATGTACCTAGGAATCACAGCTTGTATTCTTTGTTTTCCTAATAGCTGCTTTCATTGAATCCAGTGATTTCCCCCTGGTGGGTAGTAAATACTTTGCAGACATACTGCACTGGACTATAAGCTGCAGCGTTCAAAGCGTGAGAAAAAAGTAGCACCTATAGTCTGAAATCTATTGTATCAGCTTCAAAAACATCGTGAGAAATAAATACTACGATTCCCCATATATAAGATGCACCAGTGTATAGGATGCACCCTTAATTTTGGCTGCCAACAGCCAACTGAAATTCGGCTCTAGCTCGTCGTAGAATATATCTGTTAAAAAAAAAAAAAAAATGCACAAAACTCAGCTCATGTGGATGACGGATCAATCTTCTCCAAAAGGTTTACAATAAAAAAAAAAAATCAATATTTTTAGTTATTGTTTATAGAACGCACCCATACTTTTGCCTTCATTTTTAGGGAAGAAAAGCGGGTCTTATATTTGGGGAATTACGGTCATTTGCAGTGGCTTCATGGACTGGTGTCGGTGCGCTAGTCCTTAAATTGCCCTGGGTGCGAAACGCGTGGACTTCCCTTGAATCAGCGGCTACAACATTTCTCTTGAATAAACCCTTCAATAGATTAAGTGTTCCGCTCGGACATGTTTTGGCAAGGGATGGTTTTGGAGAGCCTTGTGAGAAATCAGCATGGCGCAGACGCATGCATGGATGAGAAGAGGGTCATATCTTTCTTCTCCGCCATGACACTTAACGCCTCATTTGCGGGCTTTGTGGTCAATGGCTCGGGTCTGTGATCGGTTACCATAAAAGGTAGCTTTTCTCCCTCTCTTTGCTGATGGGGCACTTACTTGTGGGTGCTAGCACTCCCGCCCGTATGGACTATGTGCAGTATATAGGAGGACTCGTGTCTAATGGACAGTTATAGATCATCAACGTTAAAAAAAGAGAAAAAAAACCAAACGTTTTGCTTGGTAGAGCGAATTGAAACAGACATGTACACTGTGAAAGCACTTCCCTTGAACTCGTAGAGGAGTGTTTCTTGTCAACACTGGGTGGACAGAGATGCAGGATATCCAGGTCAAGGTTTGGCCATGTCTCGTTTCTTCCCGCTTTGTTCACGCCCTGGGTGTGTCACTCGCTCAATTTCGAGTCCCTGGCAGTCCAGCGCATGTTGACTGACTTGTTGTAGTTACATATGATAGAAATTTTTAGGGGTGTCCCCTATCCCGTATTGATATCAGCGCAAAAAAACGTTATCAGATGATATCGGTCTACATCCAAAAGCAGTCCATTCCGGACTCCTGCTTTTATCCCCAAAAAATGATCATATTGTCTCCATAATTTGTTTTGCTTCCTATTGTTCTTTGTTTGAAATAATGAAAAAAAAGCATGTTCAATCCCTGCCTATATTGGATTAAATCGATATCGGTATCGGGCAGGACTCTTGGCTACAATATCGGTATTGTATCAGAAGTGAAAAAGTTTTGCGTCACCCCAAAGAATATTTGATTATATTTTTCCATACTCTTTTGGAATAGACCATTTATCAGCGCTGATCTTTGGCATTTTTTCACTAATATCGGTATCAGTGTCATTTTAAAAAATCTGATGGCCAAGAAATCACTTTAAAATTTTGTTAACTTCAGAGTATTGGTTTTCATTTCAGCTAATTTTATCAGAGATTCTTCTGACCCTCTGAACACCCTTTGAAATTGGTTTGAAAAACATAACTAAGTTGAACCGTTCTGTTATGTTGACGTTTTGGAGAATTTGATATACTGACAAAGTCTATCCTATTCTGCAAAAATTGTGTGTGTGTTTTTTTTTTATTTTAGCTAATTTTCAAAAGACAAATTATTTGAATTATTCCTCTTCGACACTGAGCTGCAATTATCATATCTGTCAAAACAAAACAAAACAAAACAAAACAAAACGTCTCTCCAACACTGTTGTTGAATTCTCCGCCAGGTGCCAGCCCCCCTAAATATTTGTAGCGTTTTCTCTAATTACTCTCATTCGTATTAGTTTATTAATATTCCTGATAATTTCCTACTAGGGTCTTGTTTTCCTCAGCCAAGATAGAATTTGAAGCACCCATTTGACTTGCTCCACCACACGTCACATAAAAAAGCGCAAAGTCTCAAATGTGCTCTGCGACATCCTGCTGCACGAACGTACTGTAATTCTATTCCTCTCGGCTGTCTTTGTTTTCCACTGATGCAGACGCTTTGCCTTCATCGCGTCATATAGGGGAAAATACTTTGCTCGGGGAAGGATAGAGAGAGCGGCTTACTCCATTAGTGTCATTTGAATGGCTTATTAGATCAGCCTGACTGATAGATGCAGCAAATTGTTTTAATTGTATAATTTGTACGGTTAACCGCTTGTGCGTAAACGAGCTGCGGCGCGGGCCGGGCGTTTGGCCTGAGTGTTCTCCGCTCGCCTCCGCGCAGGAAAAGAACAACAATCGGGGGTCTTTTGGATCAAGCGTAAACACGGTCGCGGAGACTCACACCCCCCTTGGGCAGGTTGAGATGAGCTCAGCGAGATGCTGCTGCCCTTTAAGTAATGCGGCTGACCAGCGAGACTCCTCGGGCAAAGAGGACAGCGCCTTTAACTGTCTGATCCAAGATGGCACAACTTCGCACACACTTAACAGCCTCGGCCGGCACGGCTCAGTAAGCGCCAGGCCCGCGAGAGATGCGGACTCAATAGAGTCGCTCCATGGCAAACTGCTGATAAATACAAAACAAACAAATGACAGCAAATTATTTCTCCATGAAAGTGTCGATGCAACTAATGAGTATTGTTTCCGTAACATTGGTGAGGTTCCCTCCCTTATAATGCCTTTCGTTTTTCGAATATATTTTGGTATGGACCAATTGTCGTACGGTCAAACTGTCATGGTGGAACATGCAGGGAGAGGGTGCGCATATTTTATGGAAAAGTAACCTGAAAACAAAGAAGCTCGAATGGAGAGTAGGAATTGATAGAAACATTGACAATGGCCCTGGAAGAACTGAAAGGAAACAGGAAACTAAATACACTCAAAAGTAACGAGACAACAAGGAGCACCTGGACAAGGAACGGTTGGAAGAGGGAGCTGATTGGCCAACACACTGACAAGAAACTATATATATATATATATATATATATATATATATATATATATATATATGTATCCCTCATTGCACAACTGTGGACTCTCAGGAGGATGTCTCACAGAACTTCTCAAACTTTTTACTAAATTCTCAGGGGAATATACCTGAAATAATACCTAGAATTTTTATAAAAAAAGCTCATTTCAACCCTCATTTCACAGCAGCCAAAAAGTTCAAAATGTAATCAGAGTCTATGAAAATAAGGGATTAGTAGACGATACGCACCATTGAAAGTTGAATGGGACAAAACGCACATTTCTCAAAACTCTGACTGTATTTCTCAAAACTGATTGTTTTGTTGACATTCCCTTTAGTGCAGCTCCATCTAGTGCATAACGCAACCCCAGCCACTATTGTAGCTTCTAATCTATCCGCTCTATAATGCGGTGTGCCTTATATAAGAAAATAGGCCATTCATTTATGTTGCGCCTTATAATCCAGTGCGCCCTATAGAGCGTAAAACGCGGTAGCAAGAGCTCAATTTTCAATTTTGGATGAATAAGCCTGATTTTGTGAAAACCCATCACCCTTCATAAATGAGAAAAATAATCAACCTTCCTTCAAGGATCCATGGAACTTATCCTTCATAATAAACCACTGAATACTGTATATTGTTAGAAGCATCCATCCTAATTGCTTGGAGATGTGGTTTGGATACAGATCACTTGTTATGGGATTGATTTGAGCTTGGTGGTCAAAGCGAGGCCCGTATTGTTGTGATCACAATATTACATCGGGCATCAAAGAATGAGTTACCATGTGCTTTTTGGCTAAAACGTGTTAAAGCAAATGAAACCAGCTTCTTTCTGCATTTTCCTGTTTGGACTTGAAGGTGATTCAGAGCCAAGGTGCTGACAGTTAACGGAAGCTACGCAGAGGAGAGAGTATTTATTTACAGTGAGGCGCAGTGATGCTTGTTCAGGATGCGGTTTTACGCAGGATGCACCCCCCCACCCCCTCCCAAAAAAGCAAACAAAACAAACATCCAAGCCCAAACCGCATCTTATCTTTCAAATCTCCACCCTTACACTACAAGCGGCAGGTTTGATTATGAATGGGAATTGTGTTGGTCGGGAGAGGAGGGGTTTGCCACTCCGTATTGTGTAACTGTCAAGGTCTGGACCCAGCCAAATTTTCTTCCTGCTCGGCCCGGCGACCGATGTCACTGCTGGTTACAAAGGGTTAAAAAGTGAATTATCTGAGTGTGATTGTGTATTGAGAAACTGTAAAATCTGTATCTGTATGAAAGATGGGGTGTGTCGCGTGCACTTTATAAAGTCGGGATAAAAAGTACCAGTTACAACATGGGTGTCAAACATACGGCCCGCGAGCCGGTTCCGGCCCGCGTAATGATTTTGGAAAGGAAAAAAATGAGCTGAATTTTTTATTAAATGAAAAACTTTAAGTTTTATGATCATTAGTAATGTGTTATGATTAGGCATGGGTTGATAAACGTAATGGCAATACATCACGATTTTGAAAGCCACGGTTATTTAAAACCGTTCAAATCTGACAAAGCCTGTAAGGTTTAAAAAAAAAAAACAATCCCCTCGCACGTCTTTTTCCTTCGGGTAAATTGCAGGCCGCAGCGGGAGGCCCATCTCGATTTAACTTATACTCTTCGGCTGCCTCACATCCACTTCCTGGTTTGTCGTCTTAAGTATAACTGTAAGTTAGCTATTGCAGATAACCACGGCAATTAATGTGACTTATGCTATGTTTATGGACCATTTTATTTTTTTTTCAATTTTTATGATTGCTTGATATTTAATTTGGATAGAATATTTGAATACCCCAAATATTTGCTGGCTGCAGCCCTACTTTTTACGTGAGATAATTTACCGATTTACCACTGAATATAGCCTTAGCTTCCAGGTGCGGCACTTTTTTTTGAGTAGAATATAAAATTGTTTTGTATTGTATCATTTTTTTAATTTTTTGTGATTGTGGATTTTGATTTATGAACATAATATTTTCAGTTTTAAAGTTGCTATTTTTCTTGATTTTTTTTTTTCTTCCTTTAAGTGCAAATTGTTTTTACATAAGCAAAATAATTTAGTTTTTATTTTTATCCTTATACCTGATATACAATTCGAACATTTTATAGGATATTTGAATACCAAAAAATGATGAAAATTTCCATGTTGAATAATATTTATGTGAAATAACTACAAGAGGACATCCTGTACTCAAACACAAAGGTAATCTTGTATGTCATTTTACATATAGAGATATTGACAAGCTCTGTTTCCTGTTTTTTTTTATTATTATTTTTTTATGAAGTTCAGCATGATCCAAACAAAACATACACGGCACTTGAAAAGTTTACACAGTATCTTCGTTCATTAATCAAACCGGTATTGTTTTATGACCTGCTGAATACTTTTGTATTTTACACTTGTTTTGTCTCCTGGTCTGCAGTGAAATTCCGCCAGCGCTATTATGTTGTTGTAGAAGAGTCTTATCTGTGTTTGAGGTCTCCGCTTTAATGGGCTTTATTGATCTAAACAACATCAAGGGTTGTGGTCATGTTCTTCAGGCCCAGATAACTTCTGTGTAATTCCACTTCAACAACGTATTAGCCTTTTATCGCTCTAAATAACGCTGCCTTTTAGACTGTAATGCACCAGTAAGTCACAGTAGCTCTTCAGGTCGGCAGGATCTTAATAAAGCATATCCTGTGAACATCTTCCTGTGGAGAGAGTAAAAAACTAAAAGGTTAAAAGGCATGCTGGGGAGCTTCCACACCATCACTGTGAATCATCTCCTTTGAAAATCTTAATACATGCAACAAATGTAGAGGGAAAAACAACTGTAAAGGATGCAAAATCTTGGTGGCTTGCAGAGGGGGCGGGCACTAAAAATGGCACACTGTACCATTCTGCAGAAATTAGGTTAAATTAGGATAAATACACCGAAGAAAAACACCACCCAAACAACTTAAAACTAATACTGAAACTGATGAAATCCTATTAATTTAAATAGAATCGAATGCCCTTGCTGTCACTGCATAGCTGGTACGCGACAAAAATGGCAGCGCTTCTCCGATTGGTGCATATTGATGAACGTATTGTGACTAAATAAAAATACTAAAGAATAAAAAGCATAGTTTCACACAGTGAATTTGTTATTATCAGTGTGTTCTTGTTGCTCGATAATGTCGCAAAATAAAAGTCAAACCAAATGAAACCAAATCATGAAATATGCGAATCTATTATATCACTGTGTTGACAAAGAAATCAGTTTTTTTTTCCACGAAAAGACAGAAGTGAAATTACTGAGTTTGGTAATCATTTATTCTTGTGCATGGTGGGAGTAATCAGTTCCTTAAAGGCTTGTTCAAGTCAAGAGCCTTTTGCTTCCTTTTTACTTTAATAATCGAGTATAATACATTATTAAGATGTATAGTGTGCAACACCGTGCCATTTTAAATCATCCCTTAAAATGTATAATAAATTCCTGGCCTCGTACCCTGAATCAAATCCGCCCATGCTATTCTTTTATCATTTAATCCTCAAAATCTCGATTCAAATAAAGTTTTTGCCAAAATACATGTTGTGGTCCAACAAACTTTAAACAACTGAACTTTATGTACTTCATATGTACTAGTCTAAAGTGCTTTACTTAACCGTTCTATTCAATTTTGGAAAACATAGTGCATGTATGAATGTAGCAATGGCCACCGCACTAACACAGCCATGTCAATCTTTAGAAAGATTTTTTTTTTCATTTAAAATAACTTACCCTTGAATTACAGCATCCTTCACCGTACAATGGCTAGTAGCAGCTAGTAGTAGCTAGTAGTGTTTTTTTTTTTTTTTTTTGCTTTTAAGTCCATTCATTTATTGTTCATTGGACAAGCTAGCTTAGCATTAAGCTAACAAAAGTATGTCTTCTCATTTTTTCACTGGTCCAGTGTCAAACTCTTGAGAAATTCCCCTTTTTTCTAGCATGGCGTGTGCGCCGGAATAGCTATGTAGCGCTAAGCTAACCAAAAAGGTTTTGTCCGCTGCTTCGCCAAACAAAAACTCCCTTTGTGCTAGCAACAGTGAAGTAACGCCAAAAACGTAGATACACTGTTTAGATGACCTTTTTCAACTGGTTGCTGAACAGTTTAATACAATGCTCATTAGGCGGCTAAAATATGCACAAACAATCCCTTTTTGACAACAATACAGTATGCTATAACATTTAAGTCAGTTGGGAACGTTCTTATTTGACGTTCGCTTCCTAGGGCCAATTCATTACTAAATTTAGTGAGCGTCGATTTGTTGCTCTAATACATATACAGTATATATATATATATATATATATATATATATATATATATATATATATATATATATATATATATATATATATATATATATATATATACTGTATATATATATATTTTTTATTTTTTTTTTTTCACGTCAAGGACAAAGAGTGTTGGAGAAGGCCGATCTTGCGTGGAGTCCCCGAGCTCTGGTTGAGCAGGAGATCCCTTTTCAGTGCCAGCTGTTCTCTCAGATAGACCAGGCTGTGCTGAAATTCTCTTAATATAATTCAGCGGGCTCAAGAGAATAGTCCAAAACAAGCGTGCCAGTGAGGAAAATGTTGAATTTTTTATCAGTGGGCCCGGACTTGCTGAGCCGGTGGGCAGCGCGCTCATTCATGAGCAGATGTTCAGCGCACTTGGACTGTGCGGCTCGCGTGAACTTGCTGGCCTCCCCGCCATTGGCTGCAAGGACGTTGGCAGTGACCTGGCATCTGAGAATTGTTCCCAGTAAAAAGGCGCAGGTTTAGAACGGTAGCCCCCACCTTATTTTCGCCGCATCTTAGCCCAGGAGCCATGTCCTGGACAGCCTATCTGTCTTCCGTTTGACAGTGATTAACCGCTCGCTTCTGTTTACTAGGGCGTAGCGGAATATTCTGCGGATCTTCTGGTCGTTTCCAGACGCGAGCGTGAAGCCTCATCGTCAGGCGTTTTTGAAGTTCAGGGTGTAATATATTTTACGGTCTACTTTGTTTGTCAATAGGGAAGAGTTGCATGTTAAAGCAAGACAGAAAGTTTTGTTTTTGTTTATGCCTTTCATTACACTTTATTATTGTGGTTTTAGTTTTCAGTGCTCGCGGAGATGTTTGTCATACTGAAAGTTGCTCTGACATTTGACGACATAGTTTTAAAGGTCAAATTTTGGATACATTTGTTGAACACCCCTGAAATCAGGTTTTTCATTTAAAAAAAAATCTTGCATTGTAGATTAATCCTTGAGTCATCAATGTTATAAAGACATTTTGATGGCATTTTTTGTTTTTGGTTTACTCACAATTACCGCTTAGTGTTTCATAATTTTCACATTTCAAAGTAGGATTCATTGGATTTTTAAAGTGGTTCAGAAGGTGTTATAACTCTTTCCCTTCTAATACAGTCATAATATTTTGGCTAATACCAAGAGTGATGTCTTAAACCGATTTTAATTTGATATCAATGGGAATGATACATGGTTTTATTAATTATTTTCAGTACAAATGTTGCAAGAGACTTGATAATGTAACAGTACTCAAACAAAGAGAAATAGCAACAGTAGGAAAATATAATCATTTTTTTCAAAATATTTAGGTCACATCTGGGTGAAATTTCAGCTGCCTCCTTAATGCTTTTCCTTTGATTTGAAATGCCCTTGACGTAAAGATCAATTCATTTGACGAAATATTTATTTGATTTGATTCAGTGAACATTTAAACACACATTTCATCTAAACAAACAAAAAAGAAGGCTCAATACGCATTAGTCACAATAAGTATAATTATATATTCAACTGAGAAAGAAGAAGTTCATAACTAATCTATTCCGATCCACTTGTTCTCTATATATATATATAAAAAAAAAATCATGTTATCCAGTAAATGTACAAGTGAATTATACTTATACAGGGGTGTCAAACTCATTATTAATTTTTATTGTTTGCGTTGGAGGGCCTCTGTAAAGACAAATACATTTTACGTATGATTGTCACACATTTTCCTAGTTTTGAAATCAGAGGCTAGGAAAAACTGTTCGAAGGAGGGTAGCTAATGAATTTTTTCCTAAATTTTTAATATATATAATAAATGTTTTTTTTCTCCCATTTTTTGAAGTCGAAGAACATTTGTAAATTTGGTATCTTAGCCAGAAAGTTGAAGTCTTTTTGAGGGTCACATGAAATGATTCACCGGGCCAGAACTGGCCCCCGGGCCTTGAGTTTGACACCTGTGATATTGCCCGAATAAAGATATAAAATATAGTATAATGCTCATGAGCAGGCCAAAACGTCCACAAAAACTTCCTCCGTGGTGACAAAATGCTAGTTTTGTTTTCAGCATTAGTTCTTGTTGGTTTGAGTCATTCTGTTTCGGTGGTTAATTTCCTCTTCTTGTTTACTGCGGTTGGCATCTTAACTTATTGGCACAGATGTAACCACTGTTAACTGTTGGCAGTTTTCACTTGCGACGCGTGTAGGAAATGGAAGTCGTGAAATTTCGTCCTTCATACCACTTGAGAGAATTAGCGGCGGTGCGCGGGAAAAGACGGCAGCGGTATAAATAAAGCACCTGTGAGAGGCGAACCTCTTGGCTCGGGTCGGTTTTTAGCCCAAAGCAGCTGGTGGCGCGGTCAGCCTCGGCGGACGCTGGCCTTCTGAAACCCGCGCGGACAGGCTGCTCAGCCTGGGTTTGATGTGGCCGTATAGATCTATAACGGCTTCCTTTTAACTAAGTGCGAGGCCGTTTCGTGCGCGGCGCCATTAACAAATTGGTTTGTATGTGACATTGAATATGCTAGGCACCCTGCCAGTCATTTTCTGTGTGAAAGTCATCACGCAGTGAAGTTGTCCATAAGGGACTGGAAGATTGGAAATGACAAGCTCTTGTTTCGTCTGCTTGTCTCATTTTCACTTTCTAATTGCTCGTTTTTCAGGTTGGCTTTATGAGAGCAAAACTAATTAGTGTTACTAAATCCAGCGGAAAAAAAAAATAGCACTCTCGCTTGATTGTTCTGGTTTCCTCTCCCGTGTCAGGCACTCAACAATAAAAATGTGACTGTGATAGTTTTCCAATTGCTCGTACTTCAGCGTTCCCAGAGCGGAGTGGAACTTCTGGTCTCTTGACGTTTTTGTTGGCATCAGGGAACGCCGCTTGTGACTTTGTGACTTATGGAAGGTTATTATTATTGTTATTTTTTTTTGCTGGTGGGACAAAACAATGTGGCGTGTTTTAGATGGGGGCAATCTCTGCTTTGATTAGACAAGAGCGGCCAAACAAGTTTACAGTAGCTGTGACATGACCGTTACCTTTATTCAAAGCGCTCCAGCTGCAGCGAGCCCTCAGGAAGCACATCACAGGCCCGCATGGGCGGCCGGCCACCGCAAAGGCCAATCCGAGCCGTGTTTGACTTGGCACGCGCTCGCCTCTCGGGGAAGTTTTGCTGTCTGTGCAGAAAGTCCAGTGGCGGCGGCTCTTGCGGGGTGGCGCTGCTTCTGGGGGCAGGATGGGCCTTTTCCACCTCTCCCCGACTTCAGGAAGCACATCTTGCCGTTTTTCCATCCGTCTTTGAAAGTGAGGGACGGCAACGGGGCATGAGTCACTGGGGCCGGCTTCCTGGTAAATTGGTGCGTCTCAGGCGTAACGTCGCTGGATATTTGTGTGTTCACACGGCCAAGTCTGGCTTTTTGCACTCAGGTTTTTTAGTTGCGAAGCTTCATGACGCACATATGATACTTCTTTCTACTCCTCTACATGGTGTTCGTGGTTTGAAAGGAAACACTAGTGCACAGTGGGAATGTATTACTGTATTCTTTGCACCGTACGGCGCACCGTATTTTTAGGTGCAGTTTCGATTATGATGTCCATTTCCGTACTTAAAACGTACTAGTTGTGGGCCGTTATTAGATTCTGACGGGATAACCATGAGCAAGAATATCACTATTACTCTTTTTAAACAGAATACTGGTTCTGTTTATGCTATTTATACTTAAACAGAATATTGGTATCGTAGGAAATGTGTGTCATATTAAGTACAGATGAATTAAGAAAGAAAGACAGGAAAAGAAAGAACAAGGAAGAAGGAAAAGATGGGAAAAGAAAGAAAGAAAGAAAGGCAAAGAAAAGAATGAGACGGAAAGAAAGAAAGAAGGAAATAAAGAAAAAAGAAAAAGAAAGAAAGAAAGAAAGAAAGAAAGAAAGAAAGAAAGAAAGACAGGAAACGAATAAGACAGGAAAAGAAAGAAAGTCAGGAAAGGAATAAGACAGGAAAAGAAAGAAAGAAAGAAAAAAAGAAAAAGGAAAAAGAAAGACAAAGAAAGAAAGAACAACGTCAAGAAAAGAAAGACAGGAAAAGAAAGATTCTTCTTGTTTTTTAATTGTTCTCACAGTTCCCCACCACCGCTAAGCTCTTTTTAACAGACTGCCTCCATGCAAGCCAAAAAAGTAAATAAAAAAAAAATCGATCTAAATATTGAGTCAACTCTGCAATCACTAGTGGTATCGTATCATCGACTTGCGCTCTCTCTAATCTCCACTGTGAGATGAACTAAACTTTGAAAAAATCCTTTACAATATTATTTAATGTTTAATACATAAATTTTCTTTTTAAAAAATAAACCTTAAAATGATAAAGAACACAAGTTTCTTTGACTAGCATGAGCATCAGCATTCATATGATGTTTCTTATATACAAAAAAAGAGCACTGCCTTTTTTAAATGGTGTTTTGAGAGCCATCTTGTCAGATCCAGCCAATCATGTTTAGTCTTTCTTATTCCCCACTTTTTTTTTTTCCGCCCCAACAACACAACAACTCTATTGGGAACTTGTCCTCTGAAACCCGTAATTAAGAAGCGCTTGATCCAAGGTTAGGGAGGAGCGGTGTTTAAATGCAATTAGAGCAAAGCGCAAATTAATTTGGGCTCGTTTACAGTTTTTGGAATGTGTCATTATTTGTTTAATCAAGGGAGGTCAAGTTGCCGGTTGCGTACGCACGTACGAGATTGGGGGCGGGGTTGTGTTGGTGCTAATGGGGAAATCTATTTATTCATTCTGTTTAATGAATTGTAATTTGAAAGTGACCTGTTTTGAATCCCCATGTTATTACTCAAACATTTCTCTCGGAGGTGCACAACTAATGTACACGCACGCAAACACACATCTCCACGGTGTCTCCTGATAATAGTGATGTTCTTTAGCGCTTACCACATAAATTTAAATCAAAATCAGTAGTTCGTGACCTTTTTTTCAATGATGTACTCCCGGTGAAAACTTTTTTTTCAACCACGTACAAACACTGTGCCTTTATGTCTCATTTTTAAAGCGGGATCACATTTGGAGTGGTATTTCTTGGCTTATTTGAATCATTTGGTGAAAAATTGACACGAATTACCAGATTTTACACATTTTTCCGTCATTTGTCATTCGGCGACCAAACAAGCATCCATCAGTCGGATTCAAAGGGCTGCACCCCTCTCCGAATACAGTGCTCTCTTGGGTAAACAAAAAATTACGACAATAATTTTTTGCAATTTCGCACTACTTTATGTTCTAATTAATTTGCTTTTCATTTGAAAATAAAAAGTGCTGTTGCTGTCCCGTCAAATTACAATTGAAGGGTATGAACATAAGGCCAATAATTGACAATGAGCAACATTGAAAGATACATGTGCTAAAAAGAACATATCAGTGTCTCAATTTTTTTTTTTTTTTTGGAGATATATGTCTGACAACAGACCAAAAATACATGAAATTGATTATTTTTGGGGAGGAGTCCTGTCTGACATAGAAGAAAGAAAACCATCAAGAAAAAAGTGAGCTAAAGCAAGAAAAATTGCAAGAAAAATAGTGACGTAATTTATGAAAATCAATGTCGCAATAACCGAACCCCAATGTACACTGCGCTCAATATTCAATTTGAATTTTCTGTAGAATATCCAAAAGTACTCGATAGCTTCAGCCATAAAAACTAACTTTCAAGTCAGCGCGATTCTTGGGCTAATGTCAATAAGCAACGTTTTTTTTTTCCTCACATATTGCAACAAATCAAATGATTTTAAAGTATGTAAACTATTCGTTGCTCTTGTATAGAAATCGCTAGCAGGGGTATCAAATCGTGAATATTTATGTTAATGTTATACTCCAGTGAGCTCTGAGCCAAGGGGACTGGAGTGCGATGTGAAGCCATATTTTTAATAAAGCCCAGCTGCTGTATGATCAAATAGTGTCCCTAATTAAGACCTAAGTGTACAGCCATGTAACATTCTCTGTGGAATGCTAACAACCTGTGATATTTCCAGAGGAATTGGCTTACTCGCATCTCAGGAAAAAGCCGAGCGAATTGAGTGTTTGGATCGGGGGGGGGGGGTGTTCATGTGGCAAGACAACATGTTGTTCACATCCATGTCAGATTGAGGCTAATGAAGGCCAGAATGATCCTTGGATGCACGGCTTAAGCAAATGATCCCTATTTGGAATATATTAGAGCCCCACAGCGCCGACGCGCTCCCCCGCCGTGTTGACTTGCGGTCCGCCGAGGCCGCTCAAAATGGCAGTCACGGTCTTCGCTCAACTTGTAAACCAGACTGCCTTTATTTATGTATTTTTTTTTTTTACATTTTATTTGATTACAATATGATGGTTTTGTTTTATTATTTGAATTATTAATGGAATTCTTTTAAATTGCATTTTATTTTTTTGGATTACTGTATTTTCCGCCCTATAAGGCATACTTAAAAGCCTTAATTTTTTTAAAAAGAAGATGGTTCGCCTTATAATCAGTTGCGCCTTGTATATGGATCAATATTGAGATTGGGATTCGTAGATGGGGAATGAACCGATAAGTAAGCTGCACCTGTTTCTTTTGTGTGTTTACAGTTGAACAAGGTTGGTCATATTGGCATTGAGTTATTATGCTATTGAGAGTTTAGAGTTATTATTTGAGTTATGATTGTTATTACTTTGAGTATTACTATATTGTGATTGAAAAAGTTTTAAAACATGTCATTATTAGAGGGTGCGCCTTATAATCCCATGCGCCTTATATATGGAAAAGTTTTAAATTATAGCATTAATTGAGGGTGCGCCTTATAATCCGGTGCGCCTTATAGTGCGGAAAATATGGTATTTAAAATATTTCTAATTATATATGTGTGTGTATATACATATATATATATATATATATATATATATATATATATATATATATATATATATTTTTTTTTAGATACAGTATTGTATACATAATTATTATAAATTTTTAATTATTATAATTATAGAATATATTAAAAACTAATTTTAATATTTTGAAACTTCAAATTTAAATTTCAATCTAAATTGCACTCTGTGTAAATATGCCTTTTATCCCATAGAATTTATTCTGTTTGTTACTTATATTTATTTGATCTGCACCTATTTGGCTTTTTTGTTTTGTTAATGTTAAAAAGGATATTGGTGTAGGTATAGTTAAACCATTTTTTAGATATTAATCTTATTTAAAGTCAGTGCGTCAAGTGGGGCGGTTCTTTTTCCTGGGAAGGGCTTGGCAAAATGTAATTGAGAAACACTCCTGTATACAATAAATTCTATTCTATTCTATTCTATTCTATTCTATTCTATTCTATTCTATTCTATTCTATTCAACAACACAAATGAGCGATGTCTAAATCCCCAACACAAAATAAAATGGTCTGTTTCAATTATTTAAATGATTTAAGAAACTGTTGTTTCATTTTCTTGGCTTCTCTACAATTTATAGACAAACACATTTCACACATAAGCAGTGCACACATGGACATTAGAAATACATATTTATTATAGATGGAAAATGTTATTGATCAAATTAATTGAGGGCTATATGCCCCCCCCTCCCCCCCAAAAAAAAGGAAAAACAATTGTCATAAATGGACAAATAGGCAGTTTGATGATGTAATTTCACACTTGATGGGTGGGCAGACACTCCAGAGACTCAACGATTTGTGTACAAGCAATTGAAAGTACATTTTCCATTAGCCTTGTTGCTACTGCAGGAAAATTCATCAAGTCGGATCTTACCTTCTACGCGTTTCACATTTGCAAGTGACCCACAGCTGTATCTGTAGCAGCTGTTTTACTTCTAGAAGGGTGTATTGAATCAGCAACCACATTTTTTTATTATTATTATTATTATTATGTTGTAAGATACCGTGTACAGTTCAAAATAAGATGAGTTGAGTCATTTGAATGAATCAACGTATGTATAATGTAAGTAGCTGTCATAGATGACTTTACTACAAGTAATCTAAATGTATGCAATGTTTTTTAAGGATTTTGATTGCAATTTGATAAAAAAGTCTAATGTTTAATTGAATTATAATTATATTCTTTGAAACTCTTGAGTCATCCTTATAGTATTTTTTCTAATAGTTCAGATAGTACTTCCCATATATCATCTTTATTATTCTTAATTTCAGATTGAAAAGTTTGACTGATTTATTGGTTTGTTGACATTCCCTTTTGTGCAGCTCCATCTAGTGGATGCATAACGCAACCCCAGCCACCACTGTAGCTTCTATTCTATGCACCTTGTAATGCAGCGTGCCTTATATATGAAAACGGTTTTAAAATAGGCCATTTTTGAAGGTGAGCATTATAATCCGGAGCACATTACAGTGTGAAAAATACGGTACATTACTACTTAAACCATGTGCGATATTTTTTTCCACATTATTCTCACAGCATTTTACCCAAGGAATGGCTCATTCCTGGTAGTGTGATAACAAAATGGTCATGCTAAACTTTGACATATGGGTGAAGTTTCAGCTCCCTTCGACAGTGTAAGTCTAATTCTCCAGATCCGCATTGTCTTAAAATCTTTTGGGGATCTGTTTTCAAAAGAAGAACCTCCTTAAATTCAAAGGATGGAATCTTGGTAGAAGCGAGAGGACCAAATTAGATTCAAATATTACATTTGACCCTGCTGACCCTTTGTCAGCTACACGTTGTTTAATCTTATGTTCTCGCTTTTCGGTCCTTTTTTTCTTAAATTAACATAAACATTCACGTTGTACCTCACATATACATATTGGCCACTTTGCTAGTGAGGCATGAGTGTTGCTCTCTGTGGGTGTAATTGAACTATTTTCCAGAGGCTGGCTGTTCTCACATATAACTTTCCATTAAAGCACGAATGAAGTTTTACTGATACTAATAACGCAAAGAAACACTTGTGAATGCGCATTTTGCTTATCGGCTGTCATTTTTTTTTTTTTTTTTGAAATAGCATGCATGTGGGTGAAAATATATTTAGGCAAGCCACAAAATGTCCCAGCGACAAGCTTTTCATGTGGAAAACAAAACTAGCTACATGTATTGTGTTACACAGATGGAAATTTCAATGCTAATGTCGAGATCTGAAACGCACAATTTGAATATTCAAATGCGAGCAATGTAATGCATTATGGCTTTTAGTATTTGCATGCATGACTGTTTGCTGCTTTGAGCTCGGATAGTTAAAAAAAAAAAAGCAACAATAATGTTCGTAATAATAATCGTAATAAGCATGCTACTTCAAATATCCAAAAATGATGACAGTGCCTATCAAATACGCATTTATCCATTCGATTCGATCAATCGCATGTAATTACTTTATTTTTTCAAATGTTATGTTAGTGTCTGAAAATAAATGACATTAAATGAGTTTATATTTATTCCTAAGGCTTTAATATCCAATATAGGGTTACTATATTTTTTTGTTAGTTTCTGCCCTCAAATGAATTGAAAAAGTATGTTAGATTTTTTCAAGGCAATTATAACCATTTGTAATCATTTTTCTTCGTATGCTGTAATAGATCATTTTTTTATTCATTAACAATATCTCCATTTATATTTTACTCGTCTTAGCTTCACATTCCCAAGTTAAATTATTAATATAGAAATAAATTATGCAGAGAGGATAATTCCTTTACAGATTACTATTAAATCCTACTGATGTATTGATTAATTTTTAAATCTATGAATTTACAGAACTGTTATGATATTCATAAATTGTGGCTTGCTACCAACAAAAAAACATTCATATAGCCAAAATAGTATGTAAATACTAAGGATGTCCACATTCTGATTGCATAATTGCAAATCAGGCCCCAAAAGATCGGGATTAGGAAAAATTCTTTTTATTTTATTATGTAGAGTGATGCGTTTTCACAAAATCAGGCGTATGTAAAACAGTGTAAAAAGTGATATTCGTGAGTCAAGGTTGTAACTTTAGGAACCGGTTTATTAATTAGTGTTTGGTGGTCATTTGTCTGTATCTTTTGCTACTACTTTAAGCTGCACTCTTAAAAAAAAAAAAAAAAAAAAAAAAAAAAAAAAAAAAAAAAAATATATATATATATATATATATATATATATATATATATATATATATATATATATATATATATATATATATATATCGGTGTTTACGGTAAAATACCGGCAACTTGGTTGCCAGAAAAGTACCATAAAATTTTCTACATTTACAGTAAAAAAAAAGTATTGATGTGTAAAATCAATGTAATAATAAAGTATGTAAACTATCAATATATAATATAAAAATTAACAGTATAACATTTTCTACATTTCTGGTAAAAATGGAATCGAAACTTCTGATTTCACAATTACTAAATCTACTGTGTAAAATCAATAGTATCGATGCAATTTTTTACCGTAAATGTAGAAAATGTTTTACTATAGTTTAACAATGCCTTTCTGTTACTGTAACTAAGTTGCTGGTATTTCACCGCAAAAACAGCAAAGTACTGATGTCCTCGTGGAGGACGTTCAGGCTTTTTCTGTGTTGTCTTGTATGTTTTAGTGGTATACAGTCCACTTTGCTGTCTGGCTTTGAGAAAAAGTGGACACAAATGAAGATTTATTTTCATCAGCTTTTCTCAACATAAACGGCAACAATAATATAGACCTGAAAGACTTCCGGTTCAAAAGCAGACCGTCATCCAGTAATTTCAAATATTTGCTTGTGAAATGATTTTGAAATGAACAGAGACGAGCAGAGGCGAGCAGATTCCCCTGGTGATCTTCCAGGCGCCTTTGTTTCCTCCGTGTGTCTCCAGCTCATTATTGTTCTAAGCATGTGAGAAAACCAGACCGTTCTCCATAACCCTTGATTTGGTGACATTGCAGGCCCAACACACACACACACACACACATCCTCAACAGTCCCTCAGCCGTTTTAAGTCCTCTGGCTCTTTTAGGAAGTGATGGCCACAGAGCTGCCCTGATTAAAATGACAATAGTCTAATTAACTCGACCTCGGTGTCAGTGCACTAAAATGGCTGATGGCCTGTCAGTTCCTGTTTGAAAACCTTTTGTCTCCTCATTGTCCAAAAATAATTTTTTTTACCCCCCCAGAAAAATGCCCCACAACCTTATTTGATGGGATTTGCTAATGGCAATTATTTCTCAAAAGCTAATTAAATCTTGACATTTGGTTTTTTATTTTTTAGTCTTTTTGTTGTCCTTCGAAGGTGTTCATAACCAGTAAAAATGCTGTAAATATTAAACATAACCTTGTGCACTCCCATAAATCCTACATTATCTTCGTAAACATGTTTGATGCAGAAAAAGAACCAAAAAAAAAAGCTTTAATGTCTGAACTATTATTTTTTCCTCTCCCTTAAACTCCTATTGGTGATTGAGGCCTATAGGGAGATAATTATGCTTGAGACTGGTTCACGAAACCGAAACCTTTCTTTTCTTTAGAAAGGGAGCACATATTTTAATCCTAATATCTGTAGACATCTCCCCCCTTTTGACAATACGAGGAGAAGTAAATTTGTTTTGACTTAAAACCACCTTCCTGCCTATCAGTTGTTGTCCGTTATTGGAAATATGTGAATGAAGCGAGTCATGAAGGAAGTCGCGTTGCAAAAATAAGGATTCATACCTTCCAAAAATAGAAATCTCCATTTTCATCAATCATTCTGGGTTATTACAGTTTTGATTTTATTAAAAGACTTGGAGGAATTAATAATTGTTTAGCCTCGGATTCCAAGATTGCTAGCGATGTTAAAGAGGGAAGTAAGAAGATGATTAGTATGGAAACGAGCTAAGCTAGGCTAGGCTACCCTCACTAGGGAATATGACCATAACAAGATCGTCACGTCACTCAAAGGTAAATAAATCCCTAGTATGTTTTTAACGTATTATGTTATTTAGTTTTATACATGTATATTACATAGAAGTAGCACTTGCTTTACTATTTTGTGACCATTTCTCAATATGTACATACGGTTTTGATGTTTTTTACCTGTGGATTTATACGTATTAGCTAATTAGCATAGGTTTCTATTGCCCGCCATATGACGATTTCGCCTTACGATCCCAACTCCGGAACGGATCAATCTTGTAAACCGGTGGCCAAGTGTGGTTCGTTGGCTGAAGAAGGGACTTAAATACCCAAATGAATCAATTGGTTAATTCATTTGGTACCAGCCGTGTTTAGCGAAAAACTTGGAAAAACAAAAAACGTAAATATGCATCTTTGGGATTGAATGAGTTAACCTGTGTATACAGTACATTAAGTATCACACGCTTTAATTCTTGCAACTTTCGGCGTTAGCCAAAACATGGTACGGCACAAGCGTTGGCCGTAGAGCAGTGCATACATTCAAGCGCCCTTGTGGAAATTCACATCTGGTGTGGGTGTGTGTACGTGTGTGTTATGTTGTGTTGTGTTGTGTGTAGCAACCCCATACTTCCCCCTTCCCCCATCAGTACTCTCGCATTTCATCATCTGTTCGGCAGCGCCGCGATGCTTCTGCGCAAGTTGGCTGCTCGCGATCCATCTGTTGTTATTATTTTCCATTGATAATTGGCCTCAACAATGGAATGCATGTTTCCCCCGCGTCGTCTTTGAAACCAAATGCCGCGTTTGTTTTCCAGAGGTCTCACTTGGGCTTCTCTGTTGTCTGGTACTCTTTCTGACCCCGCAATTTGTCATTCGCCGTCTCCTCACCCAATGCGACTCCACCCATAGTCCCAACTATACCTCCCTGTGGTCTGTTTAAGAGGTTTGGATCAGAAAAAAAAAACGTCGACACGGTTCTACTCCAGTTTTTTACTATGTGTAAACACGTTAATATGTGTTTACAAGTATATTTGAAGTAGAGCTGCCAAAATTAATCAACGAATCGTTAACTCATCGATCATCAAATTGACTGACAACTATTTTTGTAATTGAATCGTTTAGAGCAAATTTTTCCCTCTGAGGGGCGCATACAGAAAAATAAAAAGACTTAAGGTGCTGTAAGGACCATAAAAAGCAAGCAATTACACATTATCTGTATCATTTTGAAAAAAAATATCATTTAGTCTGCTCGTTAGAGGTGATCAAGCAAATTAGGATTTTTTTTTCCCCACAGTTAACCCTTCAAGCGGCAAAGAAGCAAAATTGCTTTTATTGCGAACCATTTTCAAGCTACAACCTTTATAAAATTGTAATACAAAAAAGGAATATTTTATTGTTCTGATTGAAAAGTTTGACTGATTTATCTGATTGTTTTGTTGACAATCCCTTTAGCGCAGCTCCATCGAGTGGATGCATATTACAATCCCAGCAACTACTGTAGCTTCTAATCTATTTGCCTTATAATGCAGGGCGTCGTATGTTTGAAAACAATTTGAAAACAGGCCATTCGTTGAAGGTGCACCTTATAATCTATATATAATCCATTATAATCCACATATTGCAGTCGCTATAAGAGTTCAATAATGTTGATTCATTCTTCAATTAACTGGCTCTCAATTTGAAAAGAAAAATATATTGTACCTGCCGCATCCTGAAAAAGGGTTAAGATAGATACACGCTAAGCATTATAGTGTGGAATATGCAGCGCTTATATGGTGATATTGGTCAGATTCATATTGTTTGTTTTGGAAATTAATACACCACATACAAAACTTTAACATGTGAGCAAAATGCAGCCCATGACCACAAGTGCTTCCCCGCTTTTGCATCCGTCCTATTTATATTCCGATCGTTTCTCCGGCAGTCGGTTGTTCATACAGAATAGTGAGGTGTAACACGGGCAGCCCACTTCTGGAGTGAAATGGCTGTAAAAGGGGCTATTGATTTTAGCATGAATTAATATGATGGCGCTGTGTGAAGTTCATTAACGAGCCTCCGCAGACAGTATCAAGAGTGCTTAGAGAAATTAATGGAATATCTTACTTAATGTAAATATTCATGAGCTCTCATCTTTTTTATCTGCGCAGTGTGAAACGTGATGAGAGCCTGTCCATTAGAGGACCTTGAGCCCATTGTTGGGATTGGTTACATTTCTATGGAGGGGTATCGATATATATGAGCGTATAACCTTGCAACAAAGCCGTTGGCATTGATTTCGAATTCAAAGAGGAATTTCCTCTTCATGGGATCTGTTGGATTAATGAGTAGTTTTGACACAGTTGTCCATTACCACCAGTGCAAACATAAAACAAAAAGCGCAACGCTTCAACTTTATTTCCTGAATAAAACGTATCTGAAGTTATACTTTATATTTGACGTTTTTAACGCGTCATATTAACGACATCTTAATGCGTTCCTTTGATTGATATTAGTCATTTATTTGTCAAACGGAGCATTCAGCGAAGCCACCTAGGAGGATAATTATCTCAACAATAATTTGTTCCATTCCCGAAATTTGCATGCGGCAGTGTGTGATGTTCTGACGCAACCTACACTTGTTTATCCTCGCCCCGCGCTACCTGCTCCCCTACCGATCAAAATGCTAACATTACAGCATTTTACTGTTTGAAATGGAGGCAATTATCTTTGTCTTATTAAGTCTGGGCGCTTTTGTCTTTACAGTATGCGGAGAACATGCATCCAGTTGTTGCAAATACCAATTTGCTTTCATCAAAATGATGGAGCAGGTTTTTACATTTATATGATGTATTATGTAAATGCATTGAGCTCACAGGGCTATTTCAGGTGATGGGAATTAATGGTGTTTAGTAGTTTGAAGCTCCAGATGAATTTGCCACCACTTGCCTTTGATTTACGATTCAACTGATGTGTTAATTGAAGTATAATTCATCACAATAATAGGGGAGTTCATTTGGAATCATTCACGTTTTTGTTATTGTTTTAGGTTGTCTTTTCTTCCAGCTAACCTGTTTTGGGAAATATTCTCTCAAATATGGGTATGGGTACCCCTGGAAATACCCGAGGCCGCTGGTACCTGATATTTTAAAAGGGTTTCTGCATCAGGACATCTAATACAATCCCTTTTAATGTCATGGCAGAGACGGTACAGGTTTCTTTTCAAATTAAGAGCAAATGAATTTGAACATGAAAGAACAGGTCTGTCTTTTAGAAACTTGTTTGCTTCAGGGTTATCTAATAGTTTAACAGGGTTTCCACATCAGCAACTCAAGTATAATACTACAATTTTTCTTTTCAATTTGAGAGCAAATGAAGTAGAAAACGATGCGACTCTGACTTTGTCAAATATTACGTGCTTGCATTTTGTTACATTGTGGATCACTGAGTGACGCAGTATTTCAGCAGACAAGTTAAAAAAACAAAAAAAACGATGATGCCACAGCATTTACCTTTGCGAGTTGCTGAATAAAACACACTTAGAAATAACACACAATAAATAAAACTAATACATCTGTTTTTTAAAAAAAAAAATCACATTATTAAAAAAAAATGTTTATAAGCACCGTTCTAGATGCAAATTGTAATATTTTTGCTCACGTATTTTTTGGATAAAGAAGTCTTGGTAGCAGTTTTGAATGCCAAATGTATGACAAATAGGAGGGGGGGTGGGATTCTTCTCCTGTCCATATTTGGTTACGCTTTAATGCTTTTATTCAAATGTCCCCCGATATCTTACCCACAGAGACTTTTAAGTTTTCCATAAAAATACGATTTTGTTTCCTTCAGTTTTTTGTTTTTTTTTCTCTTGGCTTGAGTGCTCACTTGGGAAGGTCTTGTACAAACACATCAATGCTGTCAAATGAATCACAAACTGGCACAAAATATTAACCATTAGAGCTTTAGAAATATGATGTTTTGCTTATCAGATTACAACAGATGTAATTTGGTTGAAATGTGTTTTTTGTATTCACACAAGGATACAAGTACGTAATGACGTTAAAAGGAGATGCTCTCAGTTGTTGACAATGAAATCTTACCCCTTATTGTTTTCATCTTTTTTATCGTTTGCGTGCTTTCAGTGTTTCGCCGAGGCTGGGAAAGAAGATTGCTTTGAATAAGCCAGCTCTTCAATAAGGTAAGAGACGCTCCCCCAATTAATTTGAAGGGAATAAATGATGCAGTGCGATTGTGTACACAAACTGGTGGGCGAGTTAATGAGATGAAAAGGCTGAGATTTGGTCTTGTACGAGCATGCGGTGAAATAATTATTTTAGGGCTGAAGCTTTTGAATATTTTGGCATAGGCGACTAAAAATTCAAACCAATGTTCGAGTATTTGGGTCAAAATATATATATTTTCCTTGGTTAGGACAATTATGAATACAGAAGACAAATCCAATTTACATATTAGCATTGAAATGTTTTTCTAAATTTACATTCAAACTGCACTTAGCATTTTAATCTCTAGAAGCGTTACCATATTTTCTGCACTATAAGGCGCTCAGATGATATTTTAAATCCATTTTCATATATAGGGCACGGCGCATGATAAGGCGCATAGAATAGAAGCTACAGTAGTGGCTGGGGTTGCGTTACGCATCCACTAGGTGGAGCTGCGCTAAAGGGAATGTCAACAAAACAATCAGTCAAATAGTCAAACTTTATTAATAGAATAAATGTTTAAATAGAATATAAACCAGCATTTCCACAACTACCTTCACCTCCAAAATGAAAAGGGGAAAAATACCTCTTAATTACATTATATAGCATATATACCATATCAAAATTTCAAACAGTGTGTTTAAAACAATTTAATTGTAAAAAAAAATACATTTATAACTGAATTGCAGAGGTAAAAACATTTAAGAATTTACATGGCGATTAAGTTGTTTTATATTTTCCTCCCCCCGAAATAAAAATGTAGCCACTGTGTGTCAGTTTATAAGGCGCACTGTCAGCTTTTGAGAAAACTGAAGGCTTTTAGGTGCGCATTATATTATGGAAAATATGGTTGTGTGATTTCAGATGAATATCTCCCAATTTAGTTGAAACAATGACATAAGCTCCACAGTAGCGTTTTTTGCTAGCTAAAGTAGCACATTTGAGTCCGTCTGTTTTGTTTAAAAAGTGATCAGTAGAAACAGTAACTGTCTATTAACTATTTTACGTCTATTCAACTGCCTTTGTAAAGAAATTTAACGGCTCCCGCCAGCCTGTACGATGAAGTTGTGTTTAGCTGCTAGCATCTAGTGCTGCTTGGAGCTGCTAGCGCTGCTAGCACTGCTAGCTGTTAACGTTTGAGTTACTGCTAATCCCTGGCAACAGTGTAGTTTAGTGTATTTTAAGCATCCATTATTAGCATAATTATCAATTGATCTTGTTTTCAGGACAAAGAAAAATATTTTTGACGCTGCTGTGATTGACTTCAAAATAAAAGTGAGCCAAAGCTTTGATGTCCATATGTTATTTGGGAATTTACCATAATTCCTCAAATATAGAATGCACCCTTAATTTTAGTGTCAAATTGTAGTATTTTCGTGTATAAGATGCACCAACAGTGGTAGAAATTGGTGTAAAAACTATAGCAAAACAGAATAAATCACATCTTTGTCAATCCTTCATATTTTCTTGTGCTCATATACGCAAGTTGTATATTTGTTGCGGGTAATGTGTGTTTCCCACATTGTGAGCAGTCAGTGAAACATCATAAATACCCGAAGTTGCACATCATCCGTGTTTCATTAAGTTTATTATTGTGTGTAAATGCCAAAAGACCACATTAAATGAACAAATCAAATGGAATAACTTTTCGTGATCTCTAAAACACGCTCTTAATTGAACCAGCTGGAGACATCATAACCTTTACATAATCCTCTCCGTTTTAGTGAAATGGATGGATTCGGACGTTGGTTCAGTCTGCTTTCTTCTTTTATTGAAACTCATATCTCTTGTCGTTTGTGCGTTGACTGGCTGGTCTTTACATGTGCCATCGCTTCATTATTATTTCATTTTTTTTTTGTATAAGCCACAAATAACATTTAAAAATGTCCATTTACATGTCCAATTTACAGTGTTTTGATTGGATGCCTTCAAAAAAAGTAACGAATAAAAATAAACAAGATGAGTTAAACCCACTCAAAGATTGCGGGCGCATTCCAGACCTGGCTTTAATTTACGTTGTTGCGTTTACCGCCCGCTTCGAAATGTAATTTCTTTATATCGGCTTCAAACGGAAATTGCCACGTATTAGTATTTGGCTTGGTAAGCTTCTAATTCTGCGGCATTTACAGCCGTCTGTTTTTCAATGCATTTATAACGCTTTGATTCGACAAAGCTCTTTAACGGTCGCTGCCGAGGTTGGAACATAATAAACAAGTGTAGCAAAAGTGCCTCGTGGGGGTGATTCTGGCAAGAAAGTGAAGAGCTTCTGTCACTTGCAGTGTTGTCGCTGCACTTTAAGTACCTTCATCCAGTCTCTCAGCATGGCTGCCATTGTGTAAAAGCCTAACAGGCATGGCAAAAGCATGGCGCTTCGGAAGCTGCCATGACGGCCGTACGGATATCGCGTGTCGGGACGACTAAAGCGAAAACAAAAGCAACAATTTGATTTTCGGTTTTTGATGGAGACGTGACATGCCTTCTTTCTTCTTCTTTGGCTTCATCTGTCGTCTTTGTCTTGTCCTTCTTGTAATTTTTCGGACTTTTTGCTTCTTCGCCTCTTTTCCTTCTGCCGCTTCTTTCTTTGTCCGCTTTTGTTTCATCTTCTGTTTCTTTGTCATCTTTTTTTGGTTTTTACTTCATCTACTTCTGCTAGAATCTGCAATCACAGCTTTGTCTGCTTCTGCTTCATCTATTTCTGCTGCTTCATCTTCTTTCTTCTTGTCTTTCTTCTTTCTGTATCTGTTTCTTTGTCTTCTTCTCATCTTCCTTCTCCCTTTTCTGCTTTTCAGTTTCTTCTTCTGCTTCTTCTTTCTTCATTTGATGATGCTTCATCTTCTGCTTTGTTGTCTTCTTTATTTTTCTTCTTTCTTTGCTTCATCTTTTTCTGCTGTTTCATCTTCTTTCTTCTTTTGCTTTTATTTCTTTCACTTTTTCTTCTTCTATTCTTTTCTGTTCCGTCCTCTTCTTGTCCTCCTCCTCCCTTTTCTCCCTTTCAGTTTCTTTCTTCTTCTTTCTTCATTTGATTCTGCTTCATCTTCTGCTTGGTCTTCCTAATCTTCTTTATTCCTCTGCTTCTGTGTCTTATTTTTTTATTCTGTTTCTACTTCATCATTCTTCATCTGCTTTTTCTGCTTTTTACATTTTCTGCTTCTTAATTTTACATTTCTTTGTCTTCTGCTTCATCTTTGTTTGCTGCTTCTTCATCTTTCTTCCTCTGGTTCTACTTCTTGTTCTACTGCTTCTTTTTTGCTTCTTCTTCATCGTTTTGTATCCTTTTGCTTATGCTTCATTTTTTCTGCTCTATTTTATCATCTGCTTCTTCTACTTAAGCCTTTTCTTTTACTGCTTCTTTGTCTTTCTACTTCTGCTTCTTTTTTTGCTAAAGTCATTATTATTATTATTATTATATATAAAATGGGTTATTTCCACTACAAAGACTCGTAACTTTCCATTTTGGCCTTAAAGAAACTGCTCATTGATTTAAATACATTTTCAGGTAAGAGATGTCTAAACAGACTAACCTTTTTTTGGGGTGGGCAGCATATTTTCAGTTGAACATGGTGTTTTGTAAACACCTCTTATTTTCTTCTCCGTGTTACTTGGTGCTTTTGGAAGGTAGAATGAATTCCATTTTTGTTGTATAGATAGTTTTCCTGTAAAAAAAAAAAAAAAAAATCCTTTTGAGAAGGAAAATGCTTTTGCTGAGGATCAATTTATTTTTCTATCAGTATAAAAAAAAGACAATTTACCCTCTTGGTCTCATACCTTCTATGTTGACTAGGACGTGGATAATATCATCCGGCTACCAGCAACCCAACATATATGGAGGAGATAGATTCAGTTGGTAAAATATTGCAGCACTAGATTGTCTCGATTGCTAAATAATGAGAATAATTTAAAAGTGGAGCTGTGCTTTAATATACTGTTGACTTTTTTTTTTTTTTCATCAAACCTTGAACAGATAAAATTAAATGCAGAATGTAGTCTGCATTTTAAAATGACAAGTCTGGGCTTTATTTGAAAAACAGTCTCTGGCTGACCAATGATGAAAACTGAAATGACAAACACCATTAGCTGAAACATTTCCATTTTTTGCAACAATGTTATTGTTTACCTTAGCGGCCATCCGCTAATATGGTCCCCCCCCTTGACGGAGCAGAGCCAAGAGGCCCTCGAGGGGGAACATTTTCAGCTGCCATTTAGACAATAAAAAACAAATGTCACAGCCCGACTTTGGTAGTCTTAACAGTACTTGGCTTTCCTTTTGCGCTCGACTGTGTAACCACTCTCTATTGTGAGGTGTCCACTTTTGTCTTTCTTGCCCCTGTCGTTATTTGTCTCTATCTCGCTATTGATCTGTGTCCGTGGCCTGGTGTTAGCTATGTGTAGATTGACTGATGGCTCTCTGTTGGCTGTGTTATTTAGGAGATTGGCAGGGATTTGCTGAACATGGGGAGCAGTGCTGTGGAAGTAGCTGTTGGTTTTCCGCTATAAAGGCTACAAATACCCCAATTGTAATCGATATCTCGGTCCGAAAGCTGATATCGTTCGTCATAGAGGTCCTTATGTTTTTTTTCTCTTTCTTGTTTCATGTAAGAGCTTGAATAAACTCCCCATTCTTCTTTGGCATTTTGATGAATATCGGCTCAAGCCTTTAAAAAAAATCCAATGGCTGATCGCAAATAAGTGTAAAATTGTATTCATTTCAAGAAACTGTTTACTCTTTCAGTTATCTTAAAAAAAGATTCAGCTGCCCCTGGGAACACTCTGCACTAAGGTTGTCACCTTAAAATATTTTTCAAATCGATAATTTTTATCAATTATTTTTCATTGATTAATCAGATAACATTTTATTTTTCAATAGTGTATTTACAAACCATTTCCCCCAATGTATTAGTTTTCTATACCAGTTATTGTCATTTATTCAGTATTAGTTATCAAAAAAACCAACAAAATGATTAAGCTTTTGTATTGAATTCAGTCACTGGTTTGTTTAGTCATTGCAAATGGCTGGAGCGGTTTTCCAATCACAGAAACATATTACAAATTAGAAGAACTGAAAATTGCAACTTTTTTGAAGACATTTTTAAGGAAAATAAATGACCTTATTCTGTTCACTTCCCCAGGCAGACTTACATTCCATACAATTGAGCAAATAATAAAGTAGACAAAATAGCATTAAAAACAGTAATATGGCAATCATTTGGACGCCTAATGATCAGTATCGGTCCAGAAAGAACAAAACAAAAACCCATTTGGTTCTGCATTGGGTTTGTTGTTTTCACCGTTGTGAGTTAATTTTGCATGATCAGTCTTAAAGGTAAATCCTGATCAAATATGACCAATCAGATGCCGCTGCCGTCTGTCTCTAGCAGCGCCATCCATTGAGAATACTATTATCGTGTTTTTGGCAGAGAGGTCAGCAGCCTTTCTTTGGCCGAAGAAATCGGACTTTATCAGATGCATAGGCTTTCTTTTCCCCAGCTGATGGAGGTAGATGGCAACCTCACTTAAATCCTAAAATCCTCACGTTTATGATATTTGCCCAGCATTATCTGTGCCTGTGGATGAATGGGAGCGCGGAACATGTGGAATGTAGAAGGTCATACGGCGTGATTTACACAGTGGAGAGCCCGAGAATCCCTGGGAAAATACTTGTGGTCTAGGATCAAACGGACACCAAGCAAGATGTTCATAACACTGACCTTTAGATATATGAATTTTACCTCTCCCTCTCAAATAGTGCACTATACGGATTAACGTCGATGTTTTTGAAATTCGGGAGGATAAATGTATTTTTTGTCAACTTGCCCTGCGTTTTAGAGTGCATCTAGATTAACTACGACATGAAATGTCTTTGTTATCTGAAATAAAGCTTCAATTCAAATGGCTTGAAGGAAGTGCAATGAGGATTTGTTCAAATACGTATTGGTGAAAAATGCATGAGATGTTACATGACATTTTGGCTTATCAAATATCAAAAGGCGTAACTTTAGCCAAACAAAACTTTGTGGTTTCATCACAATTATTTTTAACTTGATTACGTTTGGTGAAGTCTTTTTGATGCATTTATCAATTTCTATTATGCAAAAACAATGCATGATTGTCGATTTTATTCATAATGTAATAAATGTGTGATTAATATTTTAATGTTTTTGTAATTAACAGTATCTTATTATCTTGTTTCGAAGTAATAATCAGTGGTGGAAGTGCCAAAATTAATCATCTTCCCAAATCTCATGCAAATATCAGTATTTTGTTTCACTTTTATTTTGAAGTAAATCTCAGAAGCATGTCGCGTAACGGATGACTTGACGAATCAACAGCACTGTGTTGTCCTGAACTCAAGTTCATTTAATCAGCTAATTATTAGCTAATCAGCTAATTATGCTAATCTGGAATTCTTAAAAAATATTTGATGACGCTGACATTGTATTATATGTTGCCTGTTGCCAATGATTAGCAGAAAGTTCATTGTTAGCTGCTAGCAGAACTAGCAACAACGGGCGGCACTGGATGCTTGCAGTGTTAGCAGCTAGCAGCACAATTGCCCCAAACAGGCCGCCGAAAGCCGGAGGATATCCTTTAAAAGGCAGTTTAATGGACAGAAATGACTCATCTGACAGTTGCTGTTCCTACTGATCACTTTTTAACAAAACATGCAGTATTAGCACCCCGAAATGAATTACTGATTATTAAAAATGAAAAACTTTAATGCATTACTCGGTGGATTCACAACTGTTCGTTAAGCAAGCAAAAACATTTTTTTCCTTTTTTCATTTGATGGACTGGTCTGTCTTGGATGAAAGGAATTTAATTTAACTGTAGAATAAATCACATGTGACCTCTAGGTCCTTGGAGTTGACTTCCACCATTTTTTCTGCCTGCGTGGGGTTAAAAGCAAACTAGCACACATGATACGCATCCACGTGTTTGCTTTAAACTAAAAGACTAAAAATAAAGCAAGTAAAGTTCACTGCGTTGTTGTTGTTTTTACAGATGCCATATGTGATAGGCGCATGACATGTACCTGAACTTTGTGGAAGGCCTCAAGGTCACTTTCTGAGAAACTCTAGTAAACATATTTCCAGCCAAAGATTTGTGAACTCTGCAAAGGGCAGACAGATGAAGCCACTATTCTGCATTTCCCAAACTGCGAAACATCGCGCCGTTTTAATTCGTCCAATCATCCTGCGTAAACCGCAAAATGACTTACAGAAAGCTTAGTGGCATTCCTCCTTGTAATATAAATCCAGCAAAGAACGAAAGTAAATGCAGCACTAGTGGTTTGTTAAATATGAATTAATGAAATGCTGCTCCAGCACACTCTAGGTGGTGTTTTTTATTTATTTTTTTAATATATAAATATATATTTAAAAAAAAAAGAGCCCACTGTTAGCTTCGGAGGTGCATTTGGACTTCAAATCCTTTTAATTAGAAGTGAGATATTAGCATTTGGTTGGGCTTTATGTGGGGTGAGGGGATCGGGCAGCGACTGTGCCTTCATTAGCCAGCTTCTCTGTGTAATGAGTGCCGTCATTAGCTGATGGAGGGGATTTGCTCCAGCTTTACCTTGAAAGCCACATCTTTTAAATACTTGCAAGGAATAAGGCATTTTAATGGATTTCTTAATGAAGAGAGTAAAGATGCTACATCTTGTAGATTGGAGTGCGTTGCTGATAATGTCGCAGCTGGCTCTTTTGTTGAATTTTTTTTCTTTTTTTTTTTGTTTTTCTTTTTTTCAAGGAGGCATACATTTTGGAAAAGACAATATTATATATAATAGAGGTGTGCCCAAAAATAGAATCACAAAAGAATCACTTATTACGATTCGGAATCGAAATAAAATGTTCAGAAATGGATTTAACAGCATCATGTCATTTCAATGGAGTGGCAGTAATTTGCTTGTATTTTGTTTGTTTTGTTCTTTTAAGGAGTTCCTATTATTAAGATGCTAGCTAGCTAGTCATATGGTTATGGTGCATTAAAATGCAGTCGGACTTTCAAGTTCATACAAATGAAAAAAGATAATAGCCGTAATAAAAATAAAAATAATTGTTAATAATGTCATTTTATTGTTTATTAGCTTCACATCCTTGGTATAAACCTGCAAAAAAATGTTCACAAAATTAGAAAATTGCTCCTCAAATCAAGGCAACAGTATACAAAAGTGCTCTGCAAAAAAAAAAAAAAGCTTTGAATTACAATAAATGGTCCATCAAGGCTCTCGTCTTTCATTCTCATGATTCATGTCAATCAATAACAAAGAAAGAGGATGCATTTTTACATTTTAGAAAGGCAGCTTCCTTACAACTGAAAACTTAATAAATGTCCAAAAAACAAAACAAAAAAACCCCAGACATTTTAATGCCTCCATTTGTCCATATGTCTCACAAAGTTGACTGGATTATGACAATTCTTTGCTCAAAAATCATTCATCCAAAATCAATTCTGAATGGAATTGTTGGCCCAGAAATCAAAATCAAATAATAGATTTCTACCTTTTGTGGATAATAGTTCAAATGGGATATCTTTTTTTTGGGTGCAATTTCTTTGCAATTTGAAAGGAAGGAAGTGGTCTTTAAAGCTGCTTGAACTGAAAGCCTCCACGTGTTTCTGAAAGAACCCTCACAGGATAAAGCTGACGGCACAAATGTCGACAGTGAAGCGCATGCGGACTTTCAGCAGTTGTGACAGTCAGAGCTGTGGTGTTTTTTTTTTTTTTTTTTTTTTCTCTCCGTGATATGGAAGTCACTCTAAGCCTTTGGCACTGATTCCATTCTCCAAATCACGCATGAAGTGATTTGTATTTTATTGATGAGTTTTTGAAGTGGCAAGTGTAGGAAATTGGATCTTTGATCTCCTCGAGTTTGGGAAATGTATCCTGAGAGTGTTGAGCTCTCCAGGTAAAATATCCAGCTCTCACAAGCACATAGGCTGAGACAGACCTGTCATTTTTCCCCTCCGAGCACTTACGGGTGTTTGTTTAGCATGTTTCCACTGACCGTACCGAATAATTGGCGCTGTTCATTAACAAAACCGAGTATTTGTTTTGAACTTCAACCAATCACTTTGATATGCTAATTACAATGTAATTTAATTTGAGCCCTGTAATGATGACGCTGTTATTATGGACATAAATGATGCAGTTAAGCTGAGAGTAATCTCATTTGCATACTGTACATGCCAGTAAATTAAGCCCTTTCCTGTGTTGCTTCAGCTTTAATTTTCCACTCCTTTTCACACAGCATCCCTCAGCCCCCCGCGCCTAATAGCGGACTAGCTTGTTTGATGTCGACAGCTGCTTACCGCACTAAATCGAGTCACAATATGGAGTCCATAAAGTCTCCTAAGTGCTCTTTTAAGAAGTTCCTATTATTAAGATGCTAGCTTGCTGCTCATACTTTGTGCAGTCAGAAATGCGTGCTTTGTAGTAGCGCTGCAAGATACGCCCTCCGAAAAAAAATGGCGATTTTCTTTAATCATTCTGAATGATTACGATTCTCATGGAAGAAATAAACCAAACAAACATTAATATAATGGTTTGATTTATTAAAAAAAAAAAAAAACATAATGCTGACAACATAAGTTTTAACGTAAACTCGCTTAAATATTTAGTCCATTTTTTTGGGAATGACAGCAATTTGCTTTTATTTTGAAGTTGGCCTTTGTAGCCGTAGTTGCTTCAAACTAGCTTGACTTTTTCTCAAAACTACCACTTTTATTGCCATCATATCATCTATCTACGCACATCAACACGCCGCCATTAAAGCATCGTATTCAATCGCTGATTAAGGACGCCAAGAAACTGCCAGTCAATTACGTTTTCATTGTACGATACGGTCGGAGTCTCCAACGCCGGCGCTAGCTGCTAACTACGGGGTGCATTCAAATGCTGTCTGATATTTCAAACTCAGACAAAACAAAGGTCCATAATACGTTAATAACTATAAATTTCTAAATATTGTGGGCTTTTTTTAAGGTGTAAAAGCTAACGTATATTAAGAACAATGTACAGTAGGTGAAATCTGTTTTACTTTACTTAATTACAAGCAGTAAACTGTTAATTATTTGTCTATATTTATTTGATAGCTAAATTCTTTTTCATGACCAACTACAGTATTACCTTTAAAAACGTTTTATGACCCATTTATTTTTCCAATTTTAGCAGTAAAGCGGATGTTTTGTCAATAATTAATTTGACTTAATATTTTTTGCATACAATTAATACCCTTAAAAACACATTTTTCTGCTTGCTACCGACGGAATATGACATCACCTGTGTTCATGGCTCGGCTAACGACCAATCACGACTCACCTGTTGTTCATGTAACATTTATATGCTTTGATGTCATTTGAGGGTTTTTTTTTTTAAGTTTCCTCATTCAATCCCAAAGATGTGATTTCACATTTTTAAGAGTCCAGACATTCAATCCCAGGTATTTAGATATATATTTTTTTTAAATATTTTTGAGCTTTGAAAAAGAACACAGAGGCTGGGTGACACATATGTCAAAAAATATTGCTATTATGGCACCAAATTTGGCAAAAAATGTGGTGTAAGATATGAGCATTAAAATAACACAGCATTAGATTAGAAACGGGGCTGCTTTGCTCTTCCAGGGCTGAAATAACTTGTGAATAATGGAAAAATATAATCTTTTGTCTACCAGATAATCTATCTGGCAAACATCTAACCATTAATTCTACCCCTGAAACATGAGGGGAAAAAAGATAAAGGTAGTGGCCAAATCAAAGTCTATATGTATATCTATATGTATATCTATCTATATGTTGATTTCAGACGGTCCCTGAGGATGGAGGATGGACTTTTTTCCTGGTATCACAATCGCCCTTCACTGAGATTCCTCCAGCATTTTTAGATCGTAAAGCTTATTATTATTATTATTATTATTTTGCTGGACAATTTTCTGTTGCTCTCTAATTGGCCACATAAATCTAGTCAGTTGAGGGTGAGAAATGTTTCAGCGTCACACAGTGTAATCTTCACCCTTATTTACCAATTCATTAAGATTCATTGATGGCGGCTCGGTGAGAGGAAATGACAACATAAATCAGGCCTCCAACATAATGACCCTAATCAGTTGGGAATTGCACAAAATGTCATGATGAACTATGTCCTTGCGTTAGCGCCACTGTACATTGTCGTTTTGCTGCTTTACGAGTGGGACGCAAACGCCTGACAAGGGTTGTATTTAAAAGAAAACATAAAATGAGGGGGGAAAAAAAGACAAGAGTTGTTAAAACCTGACACCATTAAAAGGCAGAAATGCATGTCAGGTCTTTTGATACCTTGTCCTTCAGTCTACATCTGCCCTGACTTTCTCCCGATAAGCCCTCTTTGTGTGTGTATATATATGTGTGTATATATATATATATATATATATATATATATATATATATATATATATATATATATATATATATATATATATATATATATATATATATAGATGGTAGCATTGTTAGCACGTTAGCAAGAGGGCTGAACATAACACAGGAAGC
The DNA here is from genome assembly GCF_059441005.1 of Hippichthys cyanospilos. Taxonomy (NCBI): domain Eukaryota; kingdom Metazoa; phylum Chordata; class Actinopteri; order Syngnathiformes; family Syngnathidae; genus Hippichthys; species Hippichthys cyanospilos. The sequence goes on along the minus strand of NC_142377.1, from coordinate 8,917,099 downwards.
ACTTTGCATGACCGCAGACGAAACTGAAGTAAATTTTCTTTCTGAAAATTATCCAAAAGCAAAATCTTTTGCTCCTGTGGACTTGTAATTGATGCATAAATAACTGGAAATGTAAAATAAAAACGTACAGACAAAACCGCTCAAAACGGTGTCTGCACTCACCACCAACACACCAGCGCCATCCAAAGGCAAACAAATGAACTGCATTTCTACTGTCAACTGCTACAATTAATAGGATTAATCTAGGATTGTTTTAGGAACATATTTTTTCATTATTATTATTACATATTGTAATTTGAATTCCATGAATATTTTTGCACTAATGTAAATCCAATATTTATTACAGTATTTAATGCATTTTTATAATTTATTAGGGTTTAAAATGTTCCCATGTTCCCATGTACTGGCTGATACGCAAATATTCCTGACAAAATCAAGACGTTTCTCAAAAAATAGGCGATAACAGCGCTGCAGAGGCTCAGAATAAAAAAAAAAGAATTGAAAGATTAGGTTACACATTGTCAGAGGACATTAGTCCCAATAGACAATAGTTCTAATAATATTGCACGGGGACACAATATTAATTAGACAAGTTCGTTAAGGCTAACCTTGGTTTTCCCAAGAAAATATACTTGACATATTTCATCTGCGCAAGTTTGCATTCCCACGCCCTTGGGAAGACTCCTTATATGGCTTCATGTAAAGATGATTACAACTATGACACACTTGAATTCATCTTAAATCAATAAGTAGCTCCACAGATCCCAAAGGAAGCGTGTGGATTGAAGGTATGTTTTTTTTTTTTTTTTTTTTTTTGCTAATGGGGCTTTCCAGGTCTAATTGGCAAAATCAGCTTGAGGGAAGATCTGCATTTACTCAAGCATTGGCCTTTCGGTGAAAAAAAGAAAAAGAAAAATCACACCGGCTATTTCATGATGTGTGTCCTCTTGTTGCGGTGTTAATGAGCTTGAGCCACATGCAAGCGAGATTATCAAAGTCAAATGAAGGAGAGCGGCGAGAAAATGTATGGGGAACTGCTTGGAAAAGAGGCTTCAAATCCCAGAATTACCATTCCGTTCATGCGCAAGCAGATATAAACTCATTAGACTTTTCTATTTACTTACTCTCCATCCGCCCTAGTTGGACTAAAAATACCGTGGCCTGCCTTACTTTGCTACATTCTGTCATCGTCTGGCCACACAGGGCCTTTATGCTGACTTGTTGTCTTGTTCACAGACAAAGTGGGTTGGGTATTTATTTATTTATTTATTTTTAACTCGGGGCTGGGTAAAATGGCCCAAAAATAGCCTCCTCTTAATGTACCCTTTGGCTGCCGCGGCCAATCACGTCCACTTCCTGGTTTGACGGCTTCATTGCCGCTAAGTTAGCTACTGGGGCTAACTAGCGCGGCTAACGTGGCTAGCATTTTTATGCTCCTTTTACGGAGCGTTTCATATGATATCGCGCGAGGATTCTATTGCGCTAAAGCGCGGGTGAAGAAAGTGAACCCTCGTAGGCGTAAAATGACAAAATCCACATTGTACGTATAATTATTACACATAGAAAACTAATGACTGAGTTGATATAAACTACTAATATTTCAAAATATTGTGCATTTATATTTGATATTTTTTGATATTATTGTGCAAGGTAAATGTCGTATTATATGTTTTGTTTGAAAATAAAACAGATTATTTAATCGAGATAAATGGCTACCCAATGTCTATTTCAGACTATAAGATGCAGCTTTTTTCTCATGATTTGAGCCCTGCGTTTTTTATACCCTGCATAGTCCAGTATTCACTATATATTTTTTCAGCCTGTCTGGACGGTTACAGTTTTAATCGATTTGAATTAGAATGATAAACCCAACAAAGAAATATCTAAAGAAGGTATATTTTTTAAAAAATAGTTTTAAAGTTGTATGCAAAATGTTCTGACAAAAATAATATGTACTGATTTAAAACATGAAGCAGACATATGTGCAAATAGCTATTCATAGCTCGTGCATTACGTGTTTATTACTTGTACTGCACCACCAATTACGTTAGTCTTTTTCAAAATATGAGGGGCGTGTCAATTACATAAATCAATCATGTGATTTAGAAAAAAACGGCACAATGTCCCTTACCTTTTTTCTTCAGTTTAGATTATTTAGGATATTGGTGTTGATGTTTCAAATCAATTTACATTTATTGTTATTTGTTGGTTTAGTTGTTTTTCAGCAATAAAGGTTTCAATTGGTCGAACAAATTTCTGGTTTGAAAAAGGACTGACATTTTTTATTTCAGGCACTTTGATGCACTATAAACTATTTTATTCAGATTCAGAATAAGCTGTAACCTGTTTAAACCCCTCTAATAAGTAAAGTTAACATTTGCTGAAAGTTGATTTCACTTTTGACTTTTTAATTTGTTAATGGTAAGCGGTATAAAAGTTGAGGTGTCCTCATGCAATTTTTGGCAAAAATTATCTCATTTATAACTGCAAGTGAGGGGCACAAGTTCTCTTTTTCTTGGGGGGGTTGTAAAAATAATTGGGAAGCACGGCTTTACACCAAAATATCTTCTCTGTTTCGCACTTATTTTAACCTGCAAGCTTTTTAGTTTTTAACTATTATCGAGCATTATAAATGTTGCCAGCTTGCTGTGCAATGCATGTTTCATTTTTTTTTTTATCTTTTATTTATTTCTCTTTTTCCCCCATATTGTTTTGTTGTCAAGTATCAAACTCTGGAGTCATTTGACATTCAAGGATCTATTGTTTCTTTGAACCTGCTGTTGTTACTGAATAATTCAACAAAGTCAATGTTTAACATGTTTTTGCAAGCTGCGTTACGGGAGCCACTGTAAAATTCGGGAAAAAAAACGGTTTGCTTCCATAGGTTAACCCCGCATTGACCGTCTTTTTCTCCGTGAATGCTTTGCCGAGCAGGTGCGACACACCCTCGTATCGAGTCTTCCAAATGTCAGAAGAATGACTTCTTGTTTATCTTGACTTTGTGCCTGGCTGTTTATTCTAGTCAAAGCTGCATCTGCATCAACAATGATTCCCTAAAGATACGGCCCCGCATATCTGGACCTGTTTACACTCTGCCTGCCCTGAAAGTCTCAGAGGATATCAGATGATCATCCCACCTGGTTAATATTAAATGATGCTTGCAAGGAGAGGTGTTTGTTCATAAACAGCAAACCCGCTTCTCCTGTTTACTGTAGCCATAACAGCAATCACTTATTAAACACACCACTGCTTTGTGAGCGTGAGTGGTCTCCTCAGGCCCTTTTCCTCTATCTTTCATTTGACGCACAGAAATGAGACTCGCTGTGGTGAAGTCACCGTTCTTTTCAAAGAGTATGATTTGTGATGTCTGAATAGCTAGCAGTTTAATCTTGTTCTTGGAGAAGACCAGTTTATTCCCTTTTGGCAAGTTAGCTTTATATACACAAAAGGAAAAAAAAAATGGCTGGATGGATGATATGTGGCCGGCGGCGTTGAACGGCGTCATAAAGGGGGCGTGGCAGCCACGCATTGAGCGGTGCCGCTTCAGTAAACAAGACGTTTCACCACCTGCTTAGAAATATCCGTAAGATAAAACTCATATTTAATAAGAAATTAAATCATTAAATAAATATACTAAATGGAATTAACATGCGTGTATTTACCTGTGGAAAGTGTATAAACATCATCATCTAGGTCCTGATTAGGTGGACCCCCGGGTTACAGCGTCCCTGCCTTACATTGTTTTCAGCTTACGACGTAGATTGCGACATTTTTTCGTCCCCTCTTTACGGTATTTTTCCCGCTTTACGACAAAAACAACTGTCATGACCCTAGGGGGTTGACTGTATTTGTGTTGTTTTGTCTCCATCTGCAGGCGTTTTAAGGTAATTGCTCTTATTTTCTGGTCCCGTCAAACCGCTTGTGCTGCAACGCGTCTCCGAAGACGCTGGTCTGCTATTGGTCGGCTTCACTCGTTTCAAAATGGCGGAATGGTAAAGCTTTGTTCTATTGTGAGTGATTACAAAACCATATTTATAGTGCATTTTACTGCTTAATTCAAAGTTGAATGGGTTAGCCATGGGTCCCAAGATTGTTAGTGATGTAAAAGAGAGAAGTAAGAAGATGATTTATATGGAAACGAAGCTGGAGATACTCAAGAAATACCAAGAATGCTACAATCACTAAGGAATATGGCCAAAATAAACTCGCCACACAAAGGTAAATAAATCGTTTCTATATTTATGATGTTTTTTAATTGTATTCATATTATAGATACGTAGCACTACTATTTTGATACCAATTTTTAGTATGTAGATACAATTTTGATGTTTTTACCTGGGGTTTTGCATGCATTAGCGAATTAACATAGGTTTGGCTTGGCCGCTGTTCGGCAATTTCGCTTTACGAGCCCAACCGCGGAACGGATTAATCTCGTAAACCGGGGGCCCACTGTACTGGTTGGCTCTACTGCTCAAAAAAGAACACAGTCCACTCAAGGTAGGTTTGGCTTGCACAGCTGTGCTTTGACCCTTCTCCATGTTGTGTTTTTCCTTAATGCTCACGACAGACCATCTGCTACAATTCAGCCGGTTCTCACACAATCCCTGTTTACACAAGCACACAACAAGAGCACAATTCTTGAGTGAGATAAGGACACACAAAGGAGGGGACAAAGGGGAACGGTTCACTTCAGAGTTCTTCGGCTTCGGTTTGCTTGCCAGTCTAGACGACACACGACAATCTGTACTAAAGGTGCGACAACAGAATCGTTTTCAAGGCTTTGGGACAAGTTAGTGTTTTGCTGTATTTTGGCTTCATATTCTTGGGAAAAGACACAAGAGCTCCACCGACACACGATGCGCAATTTACGTTCGAAAAGATGGAAAAAGTGCTCTAAGAAAGCTCTTATGATTTGAGAAATGATCAATAATTGTCAGAGGACCTCTATGATTCAGCTGCAAAATATGCATGTCTTTTTGCAAAAGCAAGAATACTGTTGACTAAGAAAAACATTGCGGAGAAATATTCTCCCAAAATATTCAGTAGGGAATATTATTAAAATCATATAATACGTACTTGACTAAACTTGTATTTGAAATGCATTCGAGATGTTGAAATGAATCGATCAGTCGGCAAAACGTTGTCTTTTCACCTTTAAGCCTGTCGGCTCAGCTGGGAGAAAGAGCTGGCACAATTGTTTGCATGATACTCATCAGAAGTGACGTCAAATTGCCTTTTTCCACGTACAAAAAGCTCAAAGGTTAACTGCATAAACATCACTAGCCATAATTTCAACCTTGCAAGTCTGCTTTTTATGATCGTTCTGTATGCACATCGAATGTTTGTTTTTGGAGTCGGAAATCCTATGTTCTGCACTATACTGTATACTGTATCCTCTGGACACCCGACCTATAATTACTGATGCACAGCAATGCTTGTATGCATACGAGTTTAATGGGAACAATGGAAAAGCGCACAAAACGCATGGACAGTGGGTGTTCCTTGAGATGAGTGAATACATGTATACTTTAAAGAAAAATGCCAGGGCAATATATGGTGGTGTTTGCGTTTCTTATATTAATATTGCTATCATTGCCGCTTGGATTGCTACTTTATTGTTTTGATAAAGCACTTTCCCACGTTATTTGTTTATGTATTTATTTATACAAGTTTTAGGGCTAGCAATTATTTTGATAATGGACTGCCAATTCAATGAAGATATCAGTCGGATATCAGGCCCTCCAAAATATATCAGATTATCGGATTTCATTAGTATAAAACCAAAAATTCCAGTTTTGTAAATAGGACATTCCATTTCTACTGTTGCTTATTTTTTTTTAAAGTATCTCTTGATCTAGTCTTTTCTAGCATTTCATATTGAGAAAAACAAAACAAAACATCAGTCATAATTAAGAATGTACCGAAATGAAAATGTTTGGAATGAGAAATGCCTGGCCAAAAACCAAAATTAGAAACACCAAAAAAATAAATGAGAAAAGATTTTTTTGGCACAGGGCCTCACGACAACCAATGGACTTCAATGCAACATCTGTTTTCGGACGTAAAAGTTTGCTTTAAATGGTTTTAAAAGTGTTTTATTGGATGGTATCAGTATCCGAGTGTATTTAGGCTGCAGAATCGATATCATTTTATTATTATTATCATTGAAAGTGAAAAAGATAAACTGCACACCCATATATTTTAATAATCAATTTTTCAAATAGTTTGTCTATAATTTGGTTAAAAAACAAAAAAACCCATAAAATTCCTCATACTTTCGGCTAGAATATTGGTATCAAATTGGAATCGAAAAAGTTTAATCAGGAAACGCATATATTTAATCACGGATAAATCTGTAAATTATTTAATCTACGAATCAGCTGAAAAGTTTTCATTTCTAGTACTCTCGGCTAGAATATCAATATCGGAATCGAAAAAAAATGTTTCCGTAGCCCCGTTTATTTTTGACAACGAATCGGGTAAAAACAAATGATAATTTCCTTTCATTCATGAACAAAAGGACATCTTTTTAAATTGACATGGTCGATAATGCAAAACAAATTAAGATTCAGTTCCTATTTCCGGTCTGCAGCGAGTGACAAAAAAGGGCAAAAACTGCGATAATTTCTTACCTCTCACGGCTAATCTCAAACGGAATTGAGTTTAACGCGCACGTCTGTTTTTATTTAGCGGCTCGGGAGCGTGCAAACGGCCTGTAGATGGAGTTGTTAGTCGACGCCTGTTTAGAAAATCCCATTACGGAGGGAGTCATTGCCAGACTGGAGGGGTTAGCCGGGTCAACATCTGTCTAGGGAGGGAGCGGTCTCAGCCCGGAGAAGCCGGCCCGTAGGCCCGGCCCGGGCTGGGCAGACAGGCCTCCGAGTGCGTGTGCGGGGCTGTGACACACCAGTGAACCGGGACAGGCCACGGAGTCACATGACTCTCGTGGCAAAGTCGCGCTTTGTAGTCTGGAACCGCACTGTACCCGATTCACGTTGGCTTGTAAAGTTCCTGAAAACGCTGACCTCAATAGAAACGTGCTGTTTATTTTTCTTGAAATAACGCTACGTCGAGATTACTATCTCACCTTCGCTCGCCACATCTTCCCCGTGACAAGTTGTCAAGCTCAATTTCCTGTCTGTCAGTCTGAGTGTGTGTCCCGACGGTGTCGGTATCTTGTTTAGATCCGCGTCCCTCGAGACGCTCCGTCCGAGCCGCCGAGTTGATATTAACATACGCCGGCCCTCCCATTACGCGCCTTAAATGCAAGCCCATAAATCTGTATTTAGTTCCATTTTCTCTGCCTTTCATGATGAGGCCCCGGTGTTTTAAAGGCAATTATTCAGATTCAAATAAATAATTAATCAGGCAAGTGAATTTGCTTCTGGCTGACTTGGTCAGCTTCATTAACCTGGAATTGGGAGACTTGGTGACTTGCGACCACTGCGCAGTGGCTGTAAATCATTTTACTGATATAAAAAAAAAAAAGAATGAAATTGGTGCATCATCTATGCCAGCTGTTCACATTTTTCAATAATATACCCCTATGGAATATTTTTTCAACCAAGTACCCCTAAAAAGTACAAAGCATTAGATTTAAAAAAGTGGAAACAGTATGCATCTTGTTCCAATTACTTTGCTCATAATTTGAAAAGAAAACAATAGCTTCACAGCATTAAAACATTCTGAATTCGATTTTCTGATACTTACACAAAAAAGATGTTAAAATTAGGGCCTGACAGATTACCAATTACATCGGCCGATTATGGCCCGATTATGCCTATTATTGTAACCTTTTACCTTTTTTTTTTTTACAATTTACAGCTATAATATACAAGTACCACTGTTGTAATTTTTTCAGTACACATAAATCCATTCCATCAACTTGTATCCTTGAATTTATATAATGTTTATTGATGACCTAATTCTGAGGCCCTCCCATTCAAAACAAAACAAATCTTAATTTTTACAAGCAATGTTAAGAGTGCAAGAAAACTGTACAAATAATTTACCTAGATCTCATTACTTTACGTATGAAAAAATGCAATACATAGTGAAATAAATTAAACATAGATGTGTTAAAAATGGCAATGCATCTTGTTCACTGAAAATTTGTTTTTTTCATACATAACTATGTTTATTGTTGATCCCTTCTATTAGAAGGGAAAATTCACATATTAAAATGAATTGGGTGGAAATATAGCTATTTTAATTAAAAAAAAAAAAAAAAAAAAAAAAACTATTAATTTATAATCAGGATATCTTTTTTTTATTTGTGGGGAAGATGGCATTACATCGGCGTAAAAAACCCCATAGAACTTTAAAGTCCCTTAACCCTTGTGCTGTATTTAAACTTTACATCAAAGGCATTTCACATCAAAATTAAAACATTGAAATGAAACACTAGGGAGCTGAAATTTGACCCCAATGTTGGCAACAAGTCAAATTCCAGCATCCCACGGCCACTTAGTTATCACACCATCAGGAGTGCCATTCCTTGGCTGGAATACTGAAAGAATGACGTAGAAGAAAATGAGCCAAAAACGGTCAAAATACTACACAAGCGTCACGTCCCTTTCCGCACCCCCATTTGAGATCTCCCGATCGACGTGGCATTTGCGGTTGGTAGCTAAAATGCTGGAAAATAACCCAGTGGGGTCTTTCTATTCAATTTGAATCAGAACGACAACACCTCGCTGAGATATTTATATTCAAAACTGCATTTCGGTGTTAATTGAAGCCCCTTGGAGAATGGCGCTGTTTTCCCTCAAGCTTCCATTGGCCCTTTCTCTTCCAGCTCTTTTGGCACGCCTCACATAGTCGCTCGCCCTGGTTCCCATTAAAAGGCCATTGAGCGGCGGTTCTTCTGGGAGCCATGCGAGTAAATATATCCATTTCCATAGAACGTGTTTTGTTTTGGAGGGCCAGTGTTTTCTTGGGCTCCTCTGCATTAACTCAACTCAGGCCGGGTTCCTCTCCGATATGTCCCGTACCCCAAGGGCGACCGTATTTATACTTGACGATGGAGAACACAAACAAAACCCCGGTTTGACTCCATATTTTCCATACCAGCGCGGGAAGAACAAACAAGATACAGGCGAGCAAAAAGAGCAACAAGGAGATGTGCAATAAAAGTGAAATTCTAAAGGAAGGATATGACAGATGTTTATATTTTGTCCCGGAGTTGTAACACAACCTGATTGCTGTGTTTTAACAGCTGTTTGACCTTGTCTCTCGCTCCCTCGCCCTCCCCTGTCCCTGTTTTCTCTCCAGAAGGTTTTTAAGTCATGATGCAAGAATCTGGGACAGCGACAACAAGTAATGGAGCGTTTCATCAAAATGGCGGCGCCAGCACGGAAAGCGATTCCAAGAGCGCCACGCCGTCATCGGAAGTGACCGCGGCTGATCTGGCGCATCTCCATCAGCGGCAGGTAAAGTCGTCCCCGGGCATGGGACGAGGTCTCGTACGAGATCTCGCGAGAGTGGAACGCTGCATGGGCACGGGCCGACAACGATAACTGGGAATGAGCACTTAATCTAACGGTAGGCGTTTAAACGAGATGGAATACGATTGGCTGAGAGACTTGAACTTGAAAATAATTATTGGTAATCGCCGTTTTTGTTTTTTACCTTCTCGGCATGCATCGAGGAAAATTAGGAAGTCGTTTTCTTACCCTTTCGAATGTTTGCGTGTCTAAACCGATTTTGATGATGTAACCAACTTTTTGGAAATGATTGGATGAAACTAGCAATCGAACTCTTACAACATAAGTGCTCATTGTTAATCAAAAACATGTTCCTGTTATAAACAAACTTTCGGTATAATTTTTAAGGGTTACAAGTGATAACATTCAGTTATTATGAAGTTATATCACATCATTATTTGAAAGTTTTTTTGTTTTTGTTTTAACGTGCCTCACAGTGACATTTGTTTAAGTTCGATGATACGGTATCACGAGTGCTTGCAGAGTTGAATCAGTCTGGTACCTCTTTGAAAGTAATTAGGTGATAACGGTTTGCTTTTATGGCATGCATGAAGGATAATGGTGAAATCTTTGATTAGAGTTCTTGTTTAATGGAGAAAAAATACTCGCTTTTGATGCTGGCAGGCTAACAGTTGCCGTTTGTACTGATCACTTTTGAAAAAAAGCTTCATTTCTTAACCATTATCTCTGGTGAAATATTTGACTAAAATATCGGTTTATATTAATATAAATTAAAAAAGAAAAGTTGAATAAAAAGAAAAACATAAAAAATTGTTATTTGGTCTTACTTGGACTTCTCACCAAGCCAAAAAAAGTGTTTTTCTTTGCTTTTTATCTGAATATCAAAATACTCAAAAGCAGCAGCTCTAAAAGAAAAATACACACTAGATTGTTTACATTAGCACGGTAGCTTGTTAAAATGATGTCCTTGATAAAACGGAAAAAAAACAGAAAACCGGAAATTTCATATTTTAATCCTTTCCAGTATATTGCCAATTTTGCAAAAAATCTCGTCTCGCTTTCGTGAACTCAATCTCATGAGACAACTCGTCTCGTGGAATTTGTGTCTTATCCCACCCCTGGTGGTCCCCTTTCACACCTGCCTTCACGTTATTAAGATATGTCATCAGCAGGCCGGCGCCACCTCTTTAAGTGCCAATTAATATTTCATTCATTTTCAAAGCACATCCAGTACATAAACACATTACTATTATTATTTATGTATATTGAGGCGCTTTTTGAATATTTAAATAAGGGGAAGTGCTCTCAGTGTGTGATTGTGTTTGCTTGCAAATGTGTTTACCGTAGCACGCGGCATCTGAATCGGTAAAATATTTATAGTGATGTTCGGACATATTTTAAGAGTGTAGGTGCAAAAAGATTTGGTTGACAGTTGGGGGAAAAAAAAGAATATTACATTTACTGGAGTGACAGCGTTTTTTTTTTTTTTTGGGGGGGGGGGGGGGGGGGGGCATTGTAAACAAAGCTTACACTCAAGGGAAATGCCACGCGGCCACGCGTTAACCAATGAGGTGCGGAGTGGCGCTTCAGCGCGCTTGTCAGCCGAGCCCAAAACATCTTCTCTCATCTCAGTTTAGAAGCGGAAAGACAGGCTCTTTCTGTTGGTGTCAGTGTTATGCGTGGCAGACGACAGCGTGTTTAAGGAAACAACATTGAAAAGATCAGCGTGTCTTGCGCTATCTCGCTCTGGCCGACGGGGCGACCGGGGCTGTTGTCAGGAGCTGTTTGGTGACGATGCGCAGGCTCTGTGCAGCTGACTGTTGTCACAGCACATCCGTCAACTTTTGCTCACGGAGAGCAACCGTAATGTACAGCAGTGCTTCTCAACCTTTTTTTTTCTCCACATCCCCTCCTGTGAAATATTTTTGCAGCCCCCTAAACGGCTCAAAAATGGTTGAGCTGTGCTATCTGATTTATTACATTTTGAAGCTACGTTTGTGGTCACGGATGATATCGCACATCCGTATCAAATTACAAAATAAAGGCATGCAAAAAGGTAGGGTGCTTGATGTTCCAATTAATATGCTCTTTATTTGAAAAGTAAACTTTGGGGCCAGACCAATTCAATCGCCTGATTATGGCCCGACAAACATCGGCCAGGAAGGAGAAGTGGCTATGGAGCACATGTGTCAAACTCAAGGCCCGGGGGCCAGGTCCAGCCCTCCACATAATTTTCTGTCGCCCGCGAAATACTGATTTATTTGACTTCAAGTTTACGTCTAAAATGCTAAAATTGCAAGTTGTTTTCAACTTTTAAAAACTAGGGGTGAAAAAAAATAACACTTTTTGTAATAACCCAATCTGTATCTTGAACAGTTTTTACTGGCCTCTGATCTCAAAATGCCAGTAAGTGTATGACAAAGACTTACAATTTATTAGACTTCACAATCTATTTGGCCCTGACAGAAACTACAATTACAATGTGGCCCAGGACAGAAATGAGTTTGACACTCCTGCTATAGAGGATGGATGGAAAATCCCAGAATTGATGTAAACAATCGGCAAAAATTAAATAACTGAAAAAGGGTCAAAGATGTAAAGAAAATTTGGGAGCCAGATCAATTAAATTGTTCGATTATGGCCCTTGAAATATCGGCCAAAATTGGGAAAATTTGGGGAGTCAAAATCTCCAAATAGACGGAAACAATCAGCAAAAACAAAATTACTAAAAAAGTTGTAAAGAAAATTGTAGGGCCAGACCGATTGAATTTCCGATTATGGCCCTTCAGACATCGGACAAAAACGATAAAGCAAATAGAAGATATTTGACTCTTTACAAAGGGTGGTTGGATCCGGGTCACATGGTCATGAATGAGATTATTTCACAGCTGGTACATCTGAGTGAAATTGGGAGAAAAATATCGGTTAGGAACATTTTACAATTGAAAATCCCACATTGATGGAAACAATGAACCAAAACAAAATCAAATTATTAATATAGAGTTTAAACCGCTATTCTACTTGCCACCAAGGGTCACGCTCCAATAGTAAACCCAATCAGGCATATTACTATTGTGCTAGTGTGGTATTCTAACACTCCGAATGTGACGTTAAAACATATTTTGATGCTGCTCTCATTTCTAAAGTGGTGTGTTCAATCTGTGCAACAAAAAATATAATACGTATACAGAACTTATATATTTAACATGTATAGGTCAGCAATAAAAGCCCAAGTGCATTATTTAATGATGCACACCATGTTTTAAGACCAATAGTATTATGTCGTTTTTTTCTAATTAAAAGTTTTAGCTGGCCACAATAGAAAGTGTGCCAGTCTTAGCGTTCGGCCTTCAGGCCACTTGAGAAATGCTCTGTCTCCCCATTCTGTCAGGTCGACATCGCTGCCCCCCCCCCCCCCCCCCCCCCTTTTTTTTTTCCCCCATCACAGAGGGAAGGAGTATGTTGTCAGTGAGAACTTCATAAGCATACTGAATTCATTACTGCAGTAGTCACAGAAAACCATGGATGAAATTTCAATAACTGCAGACCACAGTTGAGTAAACAATTGTGCTGAAACCTAATTCCTTTTGACTTGTTCCTTCAATTTTACCAGAGACATTTACTTTGAATCACTGTACGAAGACAACAGGGTTGCATGTGAGATAGCGGAGAAGGATGAGAGGCAGATTTGTCACAGCTATGTCCTGAGCCACAAACACGCTGTGAAAGGATTCAAAATCCTGAAATTGACAGACAAATATATACAATAATTAAGTTGAAATTTGTCAAAGTGGTAACATCCGCACACAAAAACATGGGAAACATGCAAAAAATTATCCTGGGACACTTTGACCCAGGGCATATTTAGTCACCCAAATGTATGTGTGTCATCCAAATCCATCATTTCATGTTTCATTTTTTCAGGAAATGCAATAATGTCTCTGGGTCAATATGACCCAGTGGCATGTTTAATGATCCAAAGGTGGCAAAATTTTATTTATTTATTTATTTTTAGAAAAGTCACAAATTAACAAGGCACTGGTTAATTTACTCCTGTGTGTTATGTTTATTTTTCTGCAACAGGAATAACATCCTGGGTCACTTTGACCCAAGGTCATGTTTAATTCATCAAAAGTTTCAGAAGTTTTTTTGTGTGTGTGTAAGCCTGATAAAGTAACAAGGCAATGATTAATTCATACCCGTGTGTTTATTTGTCACGTTTATTTGTCTGACATAGTTTTAACACCCCGGGTCAGTTTGACCCGAGGTTGTATGTAAGGAACCAAAACGTTCTGAAACTTTCTTAGTGTATATAACCCTAACAAAGGAACAAGGCAGTAATTTATTTACACACGTGTTCCATGTGTTAAGATTAGTTCTCTGCAATGGTAAAAACACCCTGGGTCAGTTTGACCCAAAGTCATGTGTAATTAACTAAAAATTTCAGAAACTTATCAAGTGTGCCCGTGTCAAACCCTCACAACGTAACAATGCAAAGATTAATCATACCCATGTGTTACGTTTATTTCTCTGCCATCGTAATAACACTCTGGGTCAATTTGACCCGAGGTCGTGTGTAGGCAATGTAACGTTTCTGAAACTTTTTTGTGTTTGTAACCCTCACAAAAAAAACAACAACAAAAAACACTATAAATCATTTAAACCCATGTGTTCCATGTTTTACGTTTATTTCTGTTATGGTAATAAAACCCTGGGTCAATTTGACCCGAGGTCTTGTTTAACTAGTTTCAGATTTTTTTTTTTTGTGTGCGCGTATAACTTTCACAAAGTAACAAGGCAATAATAATTTATACCCTTGTGTTCCGTTTATTTTTGTGCAACAGTAATAACACCCTGTGTCATCCAAATCCATCATTTCATGTTTCATTTTTTCAGGAAATGCAATAATTTCTCTGGGTCAATATGACCCAGTGGCATGTTTAATGATCCAAAGGTGGCAAAATTTTATTTATTTATTTATTTTTAGAAAAGTCACAAATTAACAAGGCACTGGTTAATTTACTCCTGTGTGTTATGTTTATTTTTCTGCAACAGGAATAACATCCTGGGTCACTTTGACCCAAAGTCATGTGTAATTAAACAAAAGTCTGAAAAACATTTTTTTGTGTGTTTGTGCTAACCTGATAACTAACAAATGTTGCGATTATTGCCCTCTCTGAAAACACAATCATATTTCTGGGTCATTTTGACCCGAGGTCTGCTTATTTAGCAAAAAAACATTTACAAAAATGTAAGATTTTAAGAAAAAAAATGTGTACAAAAGCTGATGCCTCGTATCAAATGATCAACTAGGAGTGTTTAAAAGGAAAAGATGAATCTAAAATCTTCAGACAATCGTCATAAACTTCCTTAACTGGGAAGGCATAACAAACCTGGCAGTGACATATCATTTATTCTTATTAGGCATTGTAACAATGAAAGACAGTCCTCATTAATAAAGACGGGGGCTGAAATAATTGTAATCTGTTTGATCATCTTTGATTTTGACAGGGGAATTCATCTTGCCGACTAGTCAGATCTGGGGCAAGTGGACCATACGCTGAACTCAAGCATGTCTATTCATGATATTAGATACTTCTGGATAAGAAGGAGAGGCGGTCGGAAAGATTTTGCGGTTCTTTTTGAGGAACTAGTTGAACTTAAAACAAGCGACAACGCGGAATGATTCTGACAATTGCTCCCCCAAAACTGCAACTTGTTGCAATAGAAAATCAAAGCAAACAGCATTTCATGTTATTATTTTGTTTTAATGTCAATTTCGATTTATTTGGCGAGTGATAAGATCACCATTGCTCCTGATCATCACCCAACAGACCTCATATTGAACTCTTTTTTTTTTTTTTTCCTTTTTTAGCCCTGCTCCTTTTGGGTGTGCTGCATGCTTTCACAAGCTTTACTCCCTCGGAATCTGCGTATGTTTGTTTTGCGGAAGCTGTGGTTTACTTAGTGTACACGCGCATGAGGAAGTGAAGAAAAGACAATTGAAGAAAAACACCTTTGCAAATGAACTCGCCTGTTTTGTGATAAGGCAAATTTGGAAATATTCTTGTGAGATCTTCAGGGGGCATCTTTGCTTTTTGTGAAGTTTTTTGCTTGCTTACATGATGGAACCCCCCAAAAAACAACACATTTCAGGGTCCATTTTCCAGCATGTTCCTCCCATCTTCCTGTTCCTGTACAGGCAACCAAATTGAAATCTCACTCGGGCAATTTCTTGTCTTCTGCCCCGACTGAATGTCCATGATGGTCCTCGCATTGCGTGTAGAGAGAATTAAGAATGACACGCATAACTGTGCAGAAAACGCTGAGAGGGCATGCATTTTCGGTTTGCATAATGCAAGTCATACGTGATTCCCCGTGGAGGTTTGACGAGGTGGAAACGCGCTTTTCAGCCCCGCTCTTGTTGACCGCCAGCCCGTCCAGCTTTCCAGGACTTGCTGGTAAACGCGTTGCATGGGCACGGTTGATTGTTTCTGCCTTTTAGTTTATTGGAAACTAACTTGAATAATTTAGGGATGTAATCAGATAGTATTTTTGCTTTTCAAAATAGTACTTACTCAGGTCATTTTGTGAAAGAAAAAAAAAAAGTAAATTTTGAGCTTTTTGCATACTCGTAGAATCTGACTTGGTTCGGTCCTAAAAGTATTGAGCCCGTGGCTTAACTATCACGACTACCTTCGCAAAAGAGTCACTATAACAAAATATAGCAATACATTCAAACATGTTCCAATTCATTTGCTCCTACTTTGAAAAAACAAAAGTAAAAATATAAACAATATATTTTAACGTTTTTGGTTGCAATTTGATCAAAAAAAAAGTTTTAATATTTTAATTGAACACACTAGATTCCTCTTGGCATTGATCTAAACAGGCTTTTATTGTAATCAAGAGGTGTCCCCCCCCCCCCTCATTCTTTAGATAGTACTTCTCATGTCATCTTGATTATTTTTAATTTCAGATTGAAAAGTTTGGCTGACTTATTGTTTTGTTGACATTCCCCTTAGTGCGGCTCCATCTAGTGGCTGCATAACGTAACCCCAGCGACTGCCATCGCTTCTATTCTATGCATCTTATAATGTGGTGCACCCCATACATACAAACAGTTTTAAAATAGGCCATTTATTGAAGTTGCACCTTATAATGCGGTGTGGCTTACAGTGCAGAAAATACGGTATACTGCATAGTATCTGCAGTATATGATATCTATTCATTATGTTTTTAATCTCTATGACTTTTGCATAGCTTCGTATTACATAATGGAATATAATTTATTGTAAACACAATTTACATTCACTCACACAATTTAGCAAAGTTTTGCTGCATCTTCCAATTGATTTGCTCTTAAATTGAAAGTCAAAACTATGTTTCCTATCATGGTTTTGGTATGTGATTGGCCAGCCAAATTTTGAATGTCTCTTATTGTTATCTGACTGAAACATGCGTGATCATTGAAATAATTCTACTGCAGCCTGGAATGTGGGATTTTCAGGTGTCCTCAGCTATCTTATTGTCACAATATCACAGGAGACCCAACAGAGCTTCTGCATGCAGCTTATTGGAAAATCAGTGAAAGAAAGAGGATAACATCAGTGTTATGACACTGCATATTGCCTTAAATTGCTTTATTGGTCAAATGATAGTGCTGGTCCAATTTGAATAATTTCATGGAATCCCTCACAGAACAGATTAATTATGTTATCACACAACTGGCAACATCTGTCTTTATACCACAGCACATGACAGTTTTATTACAGGCTAAATTTCTTTGCTGGTTCTGGCAATTGATGTGTGATCTGATTATTAATCACAGATGCACAGCCATGCTGGAAAAAAAAGGGAGCGGGATTATTTGAAAAATAAGGAGATACTATTACAATGGAACCTGCAAAATTGAACACTTCAAAGGGCGGGCAGTTTGGGAACTGACCAATCGGGCGACTTTACTGACTTGGTAACATTTAGCTGAGTAACAATAGCATTTTCAGGATGTTCATCTTTGCGGACTGCCACTTGAGAAAGCACACTTGCTCCTGAGAAAACAGAGGCGCAGGGCCTATTCATTTTTAATGAGAGCACTACTTTGAAAACTTCATACAATTAATATGTATCAGTGAAGTCTTTCCTATGCATAGAACTTCAGGGTAATTATTATTCATAGGCTGTGCTTGTTAACACCCTAATGCCAATGCAACGTAGATCCAATTAACATAGAACGGACCCAAAGGAGTTGGACGCATACTGTAAGCCATTGAAATTGATAGCGGGGCTGTCTTCTTTTAAAAAAAACTTATTTGTTTTATTAGGCCATAATCCTTGTCGGATTAGGGCGTCGTTTGGAGCCCGGTAAAAATAAATGAATAAATAAATGCACAAATCAATGAATGAATGAATGCATGAATGAATGAATGAAATGTTGAGGGACTGTGGAAGGGTGTCAGCAATATGGCCAAAAAAATAAAATCTCAATTTTTCTGCAGTTTTGCTGGATGTGTATGATTTTCATTGATTTTAATGGAAGAAATAATAAATAATGAATATTTTGTGGAAAATATTCAGACAAAATAATGAATACTGGTTTAAAATCAAAGTAATTGTTGATAAAATATTTAAAAGTTAATATTTTATAAATATTAATCTGATGTCTAAATTGTTTTAAAAGACATTTTTCTACTTGCCGTCGAGTGAAAATGACATCATAACGAACAATGATGGCTGACCTGTTGGTCATGTGATGTCCAGAAGATGAACCGTGATTGATTGATTCGTTTTCTGAGCCTTGGGCGTGTGATGTCATTTTCAGTCGAAATCAAAAGAAAAAAATCTTATAACCATATGTGACAAATAACAATGGTATCAAAATAAGTCATTCAATTCCCAAGACG